>NC_090926.1:970896934-971199469 GCF_040938575.1 Ambystoma mexicanum
TATGGGAAGTGGTATTCAGAATGGTATGGCCTCTTCAAAATACCTTACCGACATGGAAATGAAAGAACATGGAACTCTTGAAAAGTTGGGGGAACCCCGTGAACTTTAGCTTCTAATCTAATGAAAGTAAATAAATTACTCCTTCATTATGACTGGAATTTAATGGTCCAAGAAGTACTGAATACAAAATTATATAGTCAGTGTGTCTCAAATTATAAAAAGATGGGTGTTCTTGAACCATACTTGCTTAAATGTCCCAATAAATCTTGGAGGCAACATTTTATGAGGTTTCTCTTTAATGTCCTTGGAACAGGTGAAATGATGGATATTAGTTGAGGAGGTACAGTTTGTGGGCCTGATCACGACTTTGGCAGTTAAGCTTAAATCCGGCGGTAGCGCTATTACTGCCGGATTTAAGGGTCCTCCAAATTAGGACTTCGGTGGATTTCCCCCCAGCTCTGAGCTGAGGGGAAATCCGCTGAAAATTTGCACTATTACCGCTGGCGGGAAATCCACCGGCGGTAAGAACACAAGTTTTCCCCATTGAGCCCTATGGGGAATGGGGCATTCCCGAATGGGCTCAATGGGGAATTACATTACTGCCGAACTTGTGATCCGGCGCTATTAGTGCCGGGGAGTTCTGCAGTAGGGCTAATACCGCCAGCGGTAATACCGCCGGTGTTACCGCCAAAGTCGTGATTAGGCCCTGTGTCTCCATCTGTAGATTCTGTAAAATAGAGGCTTTTCCTGAAACGCTAAAAACATATTTTGACAAAATGCGATGGATTAAGAATAGAACAAATTAGATGCTTCTCCCACTATGTACCGAATACTGAGCTTGTGGATCTGAACTTTCTATGGCTAGACATGTTATATGGTACAAGAATTAAGTTCCAGTTGGCCATACTAAGATACCTAAAGACACATTGTGGAATGTAATTCAAAGTATATGGCTCTTATAGCATGTAGATAAGGAATTGTTGTGTCTGGATTTACTTAAAAAGAATACTTTGCCTTTTTTAGAAATCAAGTGATTTTTATGAACTGTATAAACTAGAAATATTAGGTAAGATTCTTTTTAGATATGAACACCGAAGTTTATTTGTTTTAAGCAGTCATGTGATTTCTCTGACTGTAATCCTTTGAAATTAAGTGTTATTCTTGATCAGTTGTGATGCTGCAAGAACCACTCATTTTAGCTTGTGTTTGTTTTTAATTCATTTGTTTATTGATTGGTGCTTTGTCTGTAATCCTTCTTTTTTTTCTCTTTGCTCTTCTGTAAAAAAGGTTGGATTGTTCATGTATTTTATCCTTTCAACATATTTTGTAAAGGTTACTATGTAACCAAAACAAATAAAAAATGAAAAGAATAATAATAAACGTGTACTATTTATTAGTTTACAGATCAGTCAACCCTACCCTATTTCTGAAAAAGGCAGCACCTCTCAGCCTTTTTCTGCCTTTTTAGTGCAAATAGCTGTTGATGGCAGGTCCTTACTGGCTGCGGGGTAAACCCTCTGCTTTCAGTGCACACCCTCTAGATATGATAGTCCTCGAGAGCCCCAGCATCTCTAGATGGACAGAACCTGAAATTAGATAAATACTGCACAGCATATTTTGCCCTGCTTTATGTAGCTTTTGCGCAAAGCTTTTTAAGGACCTCAGCCAGCGATCCCTACCTAGCAAGGAGCCGGGTACTGCAAATGCCAGATTGCATTGTTTTTGGACGGATTATCCTATTTCCCTATCACAACCTCTTTTCTTTATATGTCAGCATGTTTCTCTTCACCTTCCTCCAGCCGTGGAAAGCCCTTTAGATGACGGGATTGTGAACCCAGTTTCATTGGGCACTTCTTTTTGAGGAATCAACACTTCACCATTTATCTTTCCTGCTCCTAATTTTATCATGAAGAAACCCTTTGCAGTGCTTTAGCATCATTCTAAACGTGAATCTATGCAACTTTCACAACGCTAGGTGCGGGGCGGCTGAGCAATTTCATGTAGGCCTCTGAGTTCAATGTTTGAGTGGAATTTGAGACTTCTCAGAGACAGTGGGTAGACATCTGGAGAAGTATGGCATTTTTCTTGTCCTTCTCATGAACGACTTTCGTTGGCCTTATCGTGAAATGTCCCAGTTTCAGTGTGGTTTAAGATGGCTCTCTGTCCGTAAGCCAACATAAAAAGAAAGATGAAATTGGTGCCTCGAGCCTCCACATCTCAAGCAGTCCTTTCTCTGATCCAAACGTTCAGACATTGTAGTGCTCTGTGCTGTGCACTTGGTATTAAATGCATGGAGGCACACATCATACTATTTCCCGATATATAATATATATATATATATATATAACATGATGGTGGCACTGAGAAAAAGGTGGAATGGAACCTGTCTGCAAGAGGACAATTATTGTAGCACAGGGGGGACACCAGGTTGTTTTGACTTGTTATGATTTGCTTTATGTTGTTTCAGTATTGTCTGAGCCCCTCACCAACCTGCTTCCTATAAAGCTGTCAGACTGTTCCCCATACTGACACATTCAGACTCCATGTTCCAACAGAAAGTATATTTACCAACTAAGCAACCCACACACGTCAATCCATCACCCTTCCCATCAGACTTCAGAATACTACACCTCCACAACCCTGGCCAGTGCATCCAAGCACTGTGGGTATCTGGGGCTCCCCTTAAGCCACGAATGCCTCTAAGCCCTTGACCTTGATCTAGAACACATATGTCCTGCCTGCATGCATCAAGACAACAACATAGTGATCTCCATCTCTCCACTAACCCATTACACTTTCTCCTAACAAGAGTCAGGCAGTCTGATTTTTAGGGCCCCATCTTGAAAACTCATTTTGAACTTTGCAGGATCCAGAACTTTGCACAACTTATACTACTTAAAGTTCTATATTTTCCTGTCATTAGCTCTCTCTCTCTCTCTCTCTCTCACACTCTCTCTCACGCTCTCTCACACTCTGTCTCTCTCACTCTCCTGATGTTTCACCGGTCTGGACTGACTCTTGTCACCACTTGAACACTCTAAGCCTGGTTCACCAGTCGACTCAGTGGCAAGATGTGATGAACATAGTGTGCATGGCATCATAGTACAACGTGAACAAACTGCAAGTCCTTTCCTTCTCATACTATAGTTTACAGGTGTGTCATAAGGTGGCTGGGCTACTCAGTACTCCCTGCAGATGGGATTGTCAGACACATACACTTGCGCACTGGAATGTCACAGAAAATAAAGCTTAAAGCTTAAAGCCATCTTAAGAAGCTGCTCTTAAAATTTGATAAAATCAAAAGCCGCTACATGGGGCCCATCTACTCAAGAGAGAACTGAGAGCCCGAACCGTGGCACCCAGACTGCCTCAGAAACTGAAAAAAGCTAAAGCATCATGCCCTCACTCCATACCTTCCATCAGCTGATGCTCAGAGGATCCACTTATAACCTTATGCATTGGCCATTGTGTACCAAATTCATCACAAGGAAATTCACCCATTATCAATCATTGAGAACAGTTCAATTCAGTAATGATGCTTTAGTAAAAGTGCACAGTTTCAACCGGGTATGGCATGTCTGGCTTCGCCTTCCTCTCAACCAATCTCTTGACCTCTCTGCCAAAACACCTTCACACGAAGGAGACATCTTCCCCTTCGGAAAACAGCTAAAAAACAGTCTAGTCAACTAAAACCAACACAAGACCAGCTTAAAACCCCAAACACTTGTACACCTACTCTTGGCATCTCCAACTCAATGAAGGGTGCCTGTAAATTCGGCGAACTAAACAAGAACCCATTGCAACTCTTCGACAAAGGCTATTTATGAGAACGGATACATTTGGATCAAGCACCATGCAATGCAACAGCTTTGAAATTGAGTAAAAACTGCCTAAATCAGCAGACTTTCGTAATCAATTCCCAGACGGTGTTAATTACTGCTTTCTTGATCTTATATTGGAAAATATAGGAATCTGAGTTTGCATATTGAGTTTTGGAAATATGCATTGCTCTATGACTTAAATGCTCTTGTTTTCCGTTTATCCAGCTTCCCAATCATTGTCCTTTGAGTGTTGGGGGAAAATATACTTACTGATAATTTACCTCTATATTTGTGGACCCCTCAAACCTTTTACTTTTGTTGCAGCCTCCTGTCCTGACTTTGGCCAGTGGAGCACAGCCTTCAGCTGCACTCCACTGGGTTTTCACTCATCGGTATAGGGAAACCGACATGACTTTCATGCTGTCAGTACTGAGAAACATTGTTTCTCTTAGTCCTTCGACTGTGTTGCCACTTTTGGCAACTGTATTTCATTGTACAAAGTACATTACTGTAACGTGCAATGGGGTCCTTGCGCTTTCGGGTCCTAGTCATCGGCTAAGGATTTTTTGGTAACTGGACAATGTGCCTAGGTGTAGACTAGTGGCAGCAGAAGCTTTCTAATGTATTTTTACAACATTTTAACAAGCCATACAGTGCTTACATTGTTTATCTCATGACAGTGGCTAGTGTCCCTCATGGCCATGCCACAAGGTATTTGGTCTTCTGCTTTGGCCAATTCGTCAGTTGGCCTTCCCCCTGGTCTTTATGACCAGGGAATTCCTAATTTGGGCATGCAGTTGCCGCTGCTTTTCATGGGCTACGACAGGTCATGTGTGTAGGTGCCCAGGATGTAGGCTGGGACTGTGTGTTCCCAATGGACACTGCTGGTGCCAGGATATCTGGTGTGCATGAGAGCCATAGTGGTCCATGATTGGAACACCGCTGGCGTGCATGAGTGGGGCAGATCTCCTCATTGGCCAGCTGGGTGCAAGCACTCACTGAACTTGTGGATATGAGGAGGGGTCCGTAATGCAGATCTGCAGATCAGCAACATATCCAAATTGACCTGTAGATGGGGCCAAGTATCCAGAAGAGCCAAGTATACCCATGGAATACCCGTGGCCTTGCAGCGAAGTTTGGCACCCTTAGCCTGTTGTTGTCCCGGTAGAGCCCTGCTTTGCACTCAAGCTCTGAAGACATGCAAAGGTGATTTGTGCAGTAGCACATGGATCGTTTCAAGTGCCCAGTGGGATTACCAAATCTAGGGCACTAATAACCAGATAGGCAACAAGAATATGGCAAAATACATATTATCAGTTCAATAAAGTAGGCAAATCTCCCGAAACAAACTATTTGTAGCTTATACACACTCAACGCATTTCAATTACACAAAAGGCTTTATACCTCGATGTATGTCAACTATGACATCATCCTACATGACAAATGATAACCTAACAGGTGTGGGGATTGGTAAAGGGAACATATATACCTATAATTCATATACTTGTTAGTATCATCCTTGGCTGCACCTTATCTGGTAGGCACTCCTTGAACAACCTCTAACTACGCAAAATGCTGATAATAGCATAACAACAGCAGCAGATAGACCTTCATGATTGGTTGGCATTCTCTTATCAACCTTGGACATTCGGCTTGTTAAAAGCAACAAAAATCAGGTGCGGGGACAACATCAGAAAACTACCCTTCTTAGCTAATTAACCTACCATCTCACATCAGTTGGGCACTAAGTCAAGGCTTCTTCTCTGTAGCTCGCTTAGCTGATTGTTCTCTTCTCCGGAACTTTAAAGGGATTATAGTTACATTGTTATTTTTGTCTGGAGCTTTATGAATAGGCCTTGTCTTCTGCTCTTATACCACGTCTGAGGAGACCACAATTCTTTTCCATTCCATTCTGTCATTCTATTTAGTGCCATTTGATTCAATCATATTGGGTGATATTACTATCCTTGGCCTCTGGAGACTTGGGTGCTCCGTGTTGCATATGCTTTCTGCATTTTTGATTGTACAATACTTGAACCTCACAATTATTTATTCCCTTACTTAATGTAAGAGAAGTATGTCCTGTATATGTAGCTTATCCTCCTCAACTCCTTACATGCCTTGCAGTTGCTTCTTGCTGCAGCATCCTTCACCCTGTGCCAAACAAACATCCTTTTTCTACACAGATCTGTATTCCAGTGCCTGTCAGCTCTGCAACCTTGGTTTCTCTTCTCAAGGCTTCTTGCTGAATATTATAAGTTGCCGACGTCCATTTTTCAACATGGCTGCTTTGCTTGCGTTATATTTCCTACTTTAGCAATTTTCTACATTGTCTTATCTACCTTGCTTGTTTGCATATATACATCTACTGTATCTCTTGTTACTTATCTTCTAAGTGTATATGTTTTTTCTTCATCTTTGTACATTTGTTTACTTCATCACTTTAGTCACATCTTCATTCTCTAGATATTTGTACATCATGTTTAGAGCACTTACATACCTTCTCTTCTTCAAGACATCACCTCACACCTGTCAGGCTTTACTTCTTCTTTGTCCAGTGTTGTCTGTACACTCTACCGCCTCAGTATGAGGGTACATTCCATACGGTTGTTTCAGTGCATAAAATCTCTCATATCTTTGATGCATTATTGGGATGATATCAATATCAATACCAATATGACAGAGGTGAGGGCTTGGACTCTACAAATGATGTATAGATCTGCTTCTCTACAGCTTCAAGCCCTTGGAGTGGTGGGACCAATCACTCTTGACGCCTTCTGGTTGCCTTGCAAAAGAGTCTTCTTGGAAGTGTCCCTGGGCATCCAGCAGACTGTCCAGCTCAAACCTTGAAACCCGTGCAGGAGTGTTGTCCTATCAAGTTTTGCCTTGAGCTTTGGGGAAAGACAAGCCTGTACTGCAAAGCACCTTCTTCCTAATTTCCATCATCCCAGCTGCTTTGGGCTGTGAGAGAGAAGCGTGCATCAGACCACGAGAGTTGGGTGCCCCTGTGTCACGATGCGACAGTGATGTGGTGTAAACTAGACCCATATCTGCACCCACAGCGCCTGCACACTTTGAAACCAAATCAAGGGTGGAAATCGTACTCCATGCAACACTCTTCAAACCTGCCAAGTTTGGACTAGAGAGAGCTAAGGGTGGTGAGTACTGAAACCACTTACAAGTAGCCCATAGTTCATCCATTGCATTTTTACACGGAATGGATCCATTGTGGTTCTCTCCTTAGCTCGGGTAGCCACTACTTCCCAAATTCCTCTGAAAGTTGGGAATAGCTTTGTTCTGCACAGCAGATCCTCCCCTAACTCTCGGAACCCCTTTTCCACACTTCAGAATCATGTCTCTAACATTGCCAGCTCCTTAGAAATTGTACTTTGTTGCTGTATGCATGACCAAGTGCTTTTACGCACACATCTAACATTGAGCACAAGGCTCCATTTATCGTAGGACTGGACTTATAAAGTTGGGGTTATCCATCTCTGAAGTTTGTCAATGTTATAAAGTTTGCCTTTCCTTTTCCCTTACAGGTTCTGGCAGGATACTGCACTTTACAGCATTGACCAAAGTGACTGTATATATTTTACATAGTGTGTTTGAGTGGCGATTTTATTGTGCTTTTCATTATTCACTTGTGTGCATTCTTGGGCCTAATAAATTGTATTTTTTCATATACTACTCTCTAATGGTAATTCTTGGTGTCTAACTTGTGTGCTCATCAACAAACTCAGATCACCCCCACTCCTCCTGTGACTTAGGCTTGACTGCTCTCCAAGCTACCGTGAGTTGGTCTGGATATCTTCCCAGAAATGTTCCCTGTTTCACTAAAAATGGTGGCCTCCTAAACATCTGTTCACTGGAGCAGAGTTTAGAAATCCATTCTAACACTTGACTACTGCTTCTTCCTTGGTAATTTCTACCAATTTATGTTTGCACTGGCTCGCTGTGCTTTTGATCCAATTTCCCCATTAGTTGTGTGCCCTGTGCATCTGTCCTTAGCTTAGCTTCAAGCACTCCCTCCTTAGTTGCCTCTTTTTTTATCTTTTGTCAGTTGCTTGTAATTTGCTTTCTGTAGTCTCAAGGTTAGCCTTGCAGACTGGGTTAATTGATTATTACGATAAATTCATATTATGAATTATTATTAATATATAATGTATTATTATTAATTAGCGCCATGGAAGGGGTCACTGGCCAATCAGGATGCTCGCAAGGCGGGCTATATTGTCTGGTAAAAGCCTGCGATCCGAGCAGCCTGGGTGCTGACCCAAAATTCCTGTCTAGCCAAATAACACTTAACATGCTTCCTCCATCATGGAGATCGTGTAAAAAATGTTACTCTTCAGTAAGAAATTGCTAGAATGGCTGCCTCAAAAGGCCAGTCTAGCTGCATAATAACACGTGTTTGTGGCGGAGGGCAGTCATATGCAAAGAAGTCTGCATCTGTTGGAGGTGGTTGTTGGAGGACTGCATACTGAGCACCAGGTTGCTCTCTTTGAAAATCACTCGCTAGACATGTACCGCGGCACAGTGCTGCGGAGTCCAGTCATCTGTACAGTACTCGTTCATCTGTTGGCGGTGGTTGCTGGAGGACTGCTTACTGAGCAACATGTTGCTCTCTTTGAAAATCACTCGCTAGATGCGTCACTCAGCGTGAGTTTGGCAGAGTGCACGCATCTGCAGTCATCGGCAGCCGCAGGCCCCTGAATACAAAGGCTCTTCCTGAGCGAAATTGCACCTGCGAAAAGGATCTTCATGTGCTTAAATGACGGCAGCACATCCTACAAGAGATCGGAGCTTTAACTGCTTGCATACTTGCCAACCATAACGATTTAGGCAGTAGGCTAATGCGTTTTAAGCTGTCCTACTTCCTACAGATTTGAGTGTCCAGTCCTACAGCTATTTACAGTGGCAGGTTTGTGGCTTCACAGACTTTGGATGTTTGCATGGAGTCGAACCCCCAGACAGCTGTTGAACTTCAGTGAAAGAAAGATCAGAAAACAGTGTGTCTGTTCTTTATTTTGCTTCATGCCTCTGTGACTGAGCTGCCACATCAGGCCACTGCGGCAAGTGGGTGCCCTGCTGTTGCAGTCACGGGGCGCTGCACATAGTGAAACACATATTTTCATATCCTGTTTTGCACTGACTAAAGGAACTAAAAGAACATGCACTTTTGCTTAGAATTACTTGCGGGTTTATTGTGCCTTCTTAAACATAAGGGGACAAGTAAGTGCAACAGTGTTTCAAGGAAGGAGAATGTTTGTCATGTTTTATTTATATTTGTTTTCTGTATTTGTATGAGAAACAAGTTCCAACAATGTTTGTCAGTAACTGATACTTCTCTGCGCATCAATTACTCACTTTATGATCTTCTCATTTGTTTTTACATTTTTGTTTTGTGTCTCCTTACCATGTCCCATTTTAAGCATGTTAAGTTTAAGATGACGGAATGTTTCTGAGAGGCACTTCTGACAGTGCAGACTACAGTTAGTTTTGGGGCTTGGGGCATCATTTCTAGCTTTCATGTAGGTACAAGCGTTTGTGATTGGCTGGAAAATGTTAGTATGTAGATGGATAAGTGGGACTGCATGTCTATCTGCGTGCAAAGTTTATGAAGAGATAGATTATTGAGGTTAAGGTTGACCACAGAGAAATAAAACCCTGTCACCATACTACGTAGTCACATTTCTTGCATAATTAACAGTAGCCCACTGTGCCTTGCTATGTAATACTGAATCTTAATTGAATTGAACTATTGCATTGAATGTTGTACAGTGTATTTAGAAGGTTTTTTCCTTGGATTTCTAAAGGTTTCCTTTTCTTTTCTTGCTTTATTAGCTTTGAACCTTTGTTACCTGGGCAACCAGGTGTAAGGTTCGTGTTGCTGATTGTTCTAAGGTCTTATACACGTTATGTGACAAACAGTATCTAGTTGCAGCCATTCTTTTTCTTCTGTTTGCATTTCAATTCCGTACTTTAAAATAACGTTTTTTAAACAAAGCATTGGCAAAGCCATCAGTTATAGGTTTTGTGTAGGCATTGGGTAGGATTTTTCCAGGCATTGCTACAATGGTACTACCCGTCAATAAGATGACAGCAGCTGGGAATGGTGTGATTACGTAGGCATATGACGGCAGGGCCTGGTAAATGCCTATATAATAACCATACACACGACAGACATGTTGGTGTTGTCAATGCATGTTTTAAAAGGAATAGAATGCAAGGACCAGGAGCAAGAACACACATTTGCTTACAAATCAAGTAGCTGAAGGTATGGTTTGTTAAGTCATTTTCAGTACCCTAGAAGCTGGTTTACACATGCAATAAAGCCATGACCTTTCAGTAGAATGCTTAGTATTAGTCTAAGATCCTCAGGGTGTGTTTGGGGCTGGGAGGGGGTAGGACACAGGTAAGAATGGTAGTAGGGCCTAGAACGGCAATGACGGCCAATGGATGGATATTGGCTATGGCTGAGGGGGGTGCAGCACCCTTGCTGGAGCGGCAAACAGACCAGTTGTTTATTTGTAAGGGGACTGTGCTGCATGCTTCTGAGCATTTTTCTTTTTCTTTTGTGTGGACCGTTGTGAACCTTTGTGGGTTCTACAAAATGTGGACAACACAAGGATAGGAGACTAGAAGGGTGTAGATGGGAAGATCAGCCCCTGCTGCCTCTCATCATTGTACTACTAGATTAGGAGGTGCTGAGTGACAGGAGAGGTGTCCTCTCCTACTCTGTCAGCCAGCACACTCTGTGTGAAGTGGCCCTCTTGGTCATGGATGGTGGTCATGGATCGTGTTGGCATGTTGAAGGTGCGAGCAGGAGGTAAGTGAAATGTAAATGTTTATATGCATGTTGTCTAAAGTGTTTGTATGTATGCACGTGTGAACGTTTGGTTTTATGTATGCTTGCATGCCAGGAGTTGCCTGAGTGATGTATGAATGCACGGGTGAGTGAAAATTCATGTTGGCTGAATGAGAGTGTATGTTGTGGATGAGAGTATGCATGTGACTGAAGGGGAAGCAGGCATCAAGTTGAGGTTTCAGAGGTTTCAGAGCGTATGAAGACGTAGAGTAAACACAAGTGCTATTATTATTTAGCTAGACTGGCATATTTGAGTACTTTCAGTTCAGCTAAACTTTCTTACTGTGGCATTGTATATTAAATAGCATGAATGGCATTACTGGGTGCAGCCATCCTAGCTCTACCTTACTACTGTCGTATTGTATTTTTACTTGGCACTAATATTCCCTCTACGCTGTGCACATATGCGCTTGCCCAGCTTTCTTCTGGGTGCCGCTCTGAAGATTTTAACAGCGCACACAGACAATTCTCACCTATTCAAAAAGATTTAATAAGGCACAAACCACAGCAATTACCTGAAATGCTCTTTCTCTTAAAATAAGCAACTAGTCTTAATATCCTGCTAATTTGCACTACACTACTATGCACCTAAAATCCCTAACCGCAAACTACAACACAAGAGGTTGAAAAACTGGTTCCATGAACAAAACAATCTAACCAAGAATCTAACCAAGAAATCTAACCCTCCCCACCCATGACTCCTAAACCTAACTCTACCACACTTTTAATTTATGACTCTAACTTTGGCCCCAGAACACATTAAGATACTACCGGACAACCTTGACTCTTTCTCTCTTGGCTCTGTGAAAGGTTAGGAGACGTGTACCTACATCCACTTGCTATATGTTAGCTGCAACATGAATAAAGTTCATACCCCAGAATTTCTGTTACTCATTGTGCCTTACCAAAAGCGTCACCTACATTATATAATCGAACTACTAGCTCAAATATCGGATACTAGTAAGCAGGCTACTTGGATGTGTAACCAAATTCCATGCTTTCTCTTCTTTGTACATATGTCACGCAAGTGCATTGAAGCAGCCCCCTTGTAAGTTAACGCATTATACAACTCATATATCAATCTGCACTTAGATTTAGATTTAGATTTAGAAAAGACAAATGTGATGCTCAGCGTCTCCTATTTTATCATTATCCTACAAGTAGAGGGCAACATTGCAATATCATTTACTTGCAAGGGATAATGGCAATGGACAATGCCTGGGATTACTCGTCCATAGTATCAGGGCACCGGCTATTCAGACAGGAGAATGCTTTTCACATAATCTGCATCGTTTCCAAGTGTTCAGAGTTCCTTTGGGCATAGACCTTCACACATTATATGGTAACTCGCTTCTATACAAAAACAGTTTCACTGAGCACTTGTGTAATCCTACACAATGATATAAGGGTGGGGTATGTTGCAAACAATCTTGTATGCACTGCAAAAGAATCGTGTACATGCAGAGTCATGACATTCTTAAAAATGCACATCATATGTTGAGGCATTTAAATATGCCTTGCTTACAAAGTAATGTGGGTCTGCAAATATCCCAGTAAGTGTTCACTGCTACAATACCTCACTTTTTACAGTGCTCTATAAACTGGTATTGGAGACAAGCCAGGGGCCGGGGAATGCTATGGGTGGATGAATCACTCCTTGCGGGTGATGAACAAAGCAGCAAATTTAGAAGGCCAAGTCAGACATTCCGGCAGTCCACTCAAGGAAATATGCTGCATGTTTGCTAAAGGATAGGACATTCTAGTACCAGTCTAGACAACAGCACCTTCTTTTTCTTTCTATGCTCAGCTGCTGAGGGCTTTTCAAAATAACCATGTGTTCTGTATGTATCGCCTTACAATCTCCCTGCATCGTGTTTAACTGATCACAAGGAATTACAGAAAAGGGATCCATATTTACAGAAGATTGCACTTAATCAGTTGTATCTCTGATTGATTGATTCAATTAACTTAAAAGGCATATGTGTGATTTTATTCTACAGGGCTCCATATTAAACCTCAGTAAGGCTCTTGTTTAATTCTATCCAGGCAGTGGTGTTGAATCGTGGGCAAAACTATACACTTCATTATGTGCCCTGTCATTTCACTCCCTATGTCGGGTACAAGCAGGGCTCTAATCAGATTATGCTCCCTACTTGGAGTCAAATGATCTTTCAGGGAGTAAAAAAGTAATTAAAGTTGCCAATAGTGATACTTTCTGATTATTAAAAGATGTTCTTTCCCCATTAAGATTGGGCATTCATATTATTAGAGTTCCTTCCTTCCTATGGCAATGCGCTACTGGTCACTAATTCGAAAAAAGAACAGCAGAGCTTTGTGGGTTGAATCAATGATAGGTTCATTGTTTCTCGTTTTTGTTAGGCACATTTTCCTTTTTTAGGGAGTACAAATGCATGCGCATATGTCTCTAGCTCAAAGGCTGGTATTATCACTACCCACAGGAGAACGTATTGTGGATAGTAAGCAGAGCTCCAGGAATTTTGGATCATCATATTCTAAGATGAAGTGATTCTGATGTTATTATCATCCTTAGACAAATTATTAGGAGCATGTTCTCCTGGCACTTGAATTACTTCATTAAAGTGGCACTTGAACTCCTTTCAGCAAATTTTTGACACATTGCTTTTAATTGCCATTAATCCATCAGCAAATGTATTCTGTCTGAGTTTCTGAACAGCCACATCAGTTATGACAAAGAGATATTTGTGTTTTGTAATGCAAATGAGTGATTTGTCAGTGGCATGAAAGATACAGGGAATCATTACGAGTTGGGGCGGTATCCTGGTGTAAATCTGCCAGAACACCACCCAAATGAATTACTGTTACCACCACTTGGTCCAGAGGAATTTTTGCTGGATTACAACTGGTGGTAGTGGTAATTCCCCATTCATATTGAGTCCATATTTAGTCCATTGGACTCAGTGTAGCTTTATTGGTGGAATTACCAAAGCGGAAATTCCAAAGATTTTTGCGTTGAATTGGAGGATTTACCTTCAGGATTTTCCTGGACGCAAATCCTCCACTTCAGGCCTGAAATCGCAATTTGGCGGAGTGGGAAAGTTGGTGGTAATGCAGTTACCGCCAACTTTACCACTTACCGCCAAACTAGTAATGAGGCCGACATTTTTCTCTGCGAAGAAGTACGCTTGCAAGGTACTTTGGTAGATATTGAATTCTTGGACTGGTTTTTGAGTTTTCTGTATAATCACATGACATATTCTATTTTAACCTATGTGTTTGGAAAAAGTGTTGTAAGATTTTTAAATAATTGCAGGGGTTGGGAAGAGGATATTCCTTTTCCAAACTCTCTTCTGCGATGGTAGCCCACAAAGTTGTTTACCTCATTAGTCTGTTGCGAACATGGAAAATAATGTGCGCACAACAGCCAACTGGTTCCGCATATAGACAAAAATAATTAGAGGGAACATTGCTTGGCACCAAGGGTAAAGCAAGTATGATGAGTGCTATAACATTGCAAGACTGGCATACTTGTGTGCTGCCAGTCCAGCTATATTTTCTTACTGTGGGATTCTATTTTTATACTAGGCATCAAAGGTTAAAGAAATATGATGGATGCTCTTGCATAGCAAGACTGGCCTTCATTGGTGCAACAAGTTTCAATATACTTTTTCTGTGGCATGGCTACTGCGCATCAAGTGTGAAGCAAACAATGGTATTACATGGCCTGACTGACATACATTAGTGCAGCTATTCTGAATATGTTTTCTTACTTTGGAATTTCATTTTTTAATGGTAAATCCAACAGGAGTAAGTGCTAATAATGGTATATATTGGTGCAGTTTACATAGAGATGTATGGGCACAACCAGCAAGAACACTGTGTTTATTCTGCTGTATATTTTGAGCAAAGGCATCATGAAACTGTGTTGGAAAAATCTTTTCTGCACTGTTGACTTGCATCAATTGGATTTTTTCATGTGCTATCATACAACACCGATTGCAAACACAGTCTTGCTTTTTACCCAATTTTCTTAAACATGTTTGCTAGAACATTTACCATTTCATCCTATTACTCAAACAAATATCATGGTGGGAGAACCGCCCCCTGCCCCTCTGCGCTACCCGATACCTTTTTAGTTGGTTCAGGATCGCTCACTATACTTGATGGCTATTACATAGTCAAGACAAACATTTACGCCCCCCAGGTAACAAATTCACCAGCCAAAACTAAAAGCGCTGACCACAGTCCTCACATGTCACCCATTTGGCTATGTGATGTCTAAAGATGGGTCAGAAAATGTAAGTAAGACAAACGTTTCTTGCACTCTGATCAGAGTCACGTCTCGTATGATGTACTTCCCTTTCATATCATCATTCAGCTAATTACTATTTTTGAAACTTGCAAAATCCTTCCTCTTTTTGGTCACAGAATGTTGGCAAGTATGTGTCTGGGCAGCCCATCGAGATACGCTCATTGAAATGGTCAAGCGATACAGGGTGTATGTGAAAACGCTCAATTTCATCTTTTGAGCAATACAAACATTCATTAAACCAATCCAAATATACATACGAAATAAAACCACGTCCTCTCGTGACCGTCGGACAAAAGTAAAATGACCATTTATTTTAATAACGGTATAACTGTTAATGAGGCTGTTAATCGGGTGGACCTTGCTCAAACAGAAAGCAGTGCTCATGTTTACAGCAGACACCTCTCAGCCTCCTTGTATAGAGAGTAACAACTCCCTTTGTAATCTATGCTGCTCACTGCTAAACCAGGTTAATAAGATCACGGTCCAGGACTCTGAGGCACCTGCTGAGCTTCCCTTATCGGGGGACAATCGAGCTAATATTCTGGGTGTACACACTCACTAGAGCACAAGTCTCACTACAGCGCTGGATGTATTTGTGGTTGGAAAGGCTGATGACCACAATTCAAGCGAGGTTGCGAGTATTGCCTCACTTAACACTGCTAGTCATGAGCCAACACATTTCGCCCTGAAATGTTATTGCAATTTAGCAATAAAAGTATATGAGGGAATTTTGATGCACGCTCAGGCAATACAATGCCTGGAAGATGGAATGGGACTTTTAACGCTGAATAGGGATCTCAGAGTTTGAAACAAAGGCCCCGAATGACAATTGCTTGGCGTAACCTTGGTGCTCTGTGGCCCGAAAATACGAACACCCCGGGCCCCAACATGAAGATGCATTGGAATCCAGCAAACTGGTAGTACAAGCAACGTCCATTCTCGATCTTGGTAGGAAAGGTAGTCTAGGATTCTGCATCGCACGTAGGGAACGCAGAAGACAAAAGTGGGTCAATATATCGCCGAAGCAAAAAACTGGCGACTAAGAAACCTGAACCCAAAACTGTGAATTCAGAACAAGTTATAATGTGGAGGAAGAGGTGATAGCTGTCACAAACCAGCATTGTCAATGCCAATAGATTTGCCATTTACTGAGGTTATTTACATGTCGCTTTTATAGGCATTTGGGTGCAAGGTGGAGAGTGCAAAGTTTTAAAGGAGGATGTGAAAAGGGGTGCAGAATCAGACAGGCAATAGAGCAAGGAAGGAAACCATTGCTAGTGGGTGCCATTGATGATGAGCAAGAGGACATACGAGCGAGAATGGGTCAGAATTAGAGGGTAAGAAATACAGAGAGAGTTTGAGAGGTAGGATGAGAGGCGATAGGGAGAGGGGGTGATGTGCATGGAGGAATAGAGGGGGTTGAGCGGGGTAAGGTGGGTGGGGGAAGAAAGTGTGTAGGGTGAAGCACCATGTTTTAAAATCCCACTCTTGTCGTAGAATAACCAATAGGGGGGCTGTCAGTGCCGGGGTGCGGGTATAACACGGCAGTGGATAACATTGCTTTTACTTGATGTAACCTCGATTTAGGGCGCTTGTCCCCAGTAGTCGAATGTGTAATTGCCACAAGGCCTTCTGCAGGGCCACTGCACTGCCTGAACCTGTCTTGATGCTAGTGCCCCACCTGGAAAAACATGCCCTTCTGTGAAACCTTCAGCGGAGCCTGGATGATGTTCACATCACTTCCTCCCTGCAACATGCCCGGAATGGCTGCCATCAAGAGCACCAAAGCACCCCAACTTCATTTTATGTCACCTTCAACGTTTTGTGAACCAGCTGTTGGACATGCCACTTTTTAAAAAGTATTGAAATGGCAAATCTGCGCAAACACAGGTGAAAACTAAGGAAACCGTATGTGTAAATTAAATGTAAACTCGATTTATCGTGAGATCCTAGTAAAACCAACATATGGAGAGCCCGGTTGCTTTTGTACATTACACAAACTGATTTATTTCCATAAAAAAACAAGGAGGGCAGTGCAAAGCTTGAAAGGAAGATGTGATAAGGGTCATGGGTGTATAAGAGAATGAGAAGGAAGGAGAATAGATGAAGGGAGAAAATGATTGAGAGAGGGTGCTTTCGATGATGAGGAAGAGAACATAGGAGTGAGAACAGTTGATTGGGTAAGAAATAAAGCACTTGTGTGAGAGGAGGATAAGAGGGGTAGAGTGTGAGGGTGGGTGAGTGGGTTGTAGAGATAGTAGGATGGGTGGGGGTAGGATGGGTGGTGGTAGCTTTGGTGGGGGTAGAGAGTGGCTGTAGGGTGGGTGGATGGGTAGAGAGAGTGGGCTTGGATGGGTGGGGTAGGGTAGAGTGAGTGGGAGTAGGGTGGATGGTTGGGGAAAGATTGGGGCTTGGGTGGGTGGATGGGAGTAGATAGTGGAGTAGGGTGGGTGGGGCAGAGTGGGGCAGAGAGTGGGGATAGGGTTGGAGGGGGTGGAGACAATGGGGCTAGGGTAGACAGTGGTAGAGAGAATGTGATGGGGTGGGTGGGGCTTCGACAGAATGGTGGTTGGGCTGTTCGGTGGGGTACAGAGAGTGGGGGTAGGGTCATTAGATGGGGTAGAGAGAATGGGAGTAGAGAGAGCATGGGTAGGGACAGTGGGGAATAGAGGGGTTAGAGGAAGGTGGGTGGGAGTAAAGAGGGTGTGGCTTAGGTGGGTGGTGGTAGACAGCATAGAGTGGATTGGTAGGCGTAGAGAGAGTGGGAATATGGTGGGTGGATGGGGTAGAGAGAGGATTGGGTGGGTGAAGGGAGAGAGGGTGGGGATTGGGCGGCTGCGGGTAGGAGGAGGGGTTAGGGTGGGTGAATGGGTGGGGATAGAGAGGTGAGGGGTGGGGTAAGTGATTGATGGTAGTTGGTTGGGTTAAAAAATATGAAAGGCAGCCTTAGAGGAAATTTTAAAAGTAGCCCAAAAGTACTTTTGGGCTACTTTTAAAATTTCCTACAGGTTAAACTACAAGAACATGCATATTTCCTGCTGTTGAGTGCATACAATGAATATTAATCATGTAGAACATTTTGCAGACTTTGGACCTGATTCATGGGAAAGGGTGCATTTGAACGACACTGTGTGAGCCTTCACACAGAATACAAAATGCGCGCCCCATGTATTCATGGAATTTACAGCGCAGAGTAACCGTGTTCGCAAGCCTTTGCTGAAATTCCCTAGACACACCCCCAGGCAAACCATAAACAGCAAGAACCGCTACATTTGCACATTCACCCTGGCGCGAAAGCTCACACCCTTCAAACAGTACATCGGGTACCACGCAAGCAGGCCTGCATTTCAGGGACCCTGCTCAGGGTCTCCCATAACTGTTGCCATCACCAAAACCAAAACAACATACGTATGACACTTGATAAATTGAGTAAAACTTTGAAAATATGCATGCAAACCGCGGTAAACTGGCCCAGCACCTCACTACGCAGCGTACATGCACCCCTAAGTCCAATCAGAATCCCATCTGTGTGCATGCACCCCTAAATCCAACATGCAAACTCAGTTTCCTATGCGCAAGTGTCTTTACGACTGCCTTTGGGATTCGCGGGTGCATTTTGCAAGCTAGAGGTTGCACGGTCACATCCATGAATACGCTTTGCCAAATGCATTTGTCGGCATACTATGGACTGCCTACGGCACGTCCCTCATAACGCCCACTGTTTCCCTTGTTCTTCCTAATTTTTTAAGTTCCACCCCCTACTCCGCTCTCTGCGCAGGCCCCGTCCACACTCTGTGTGGTGTCTCGCGAAAGGCACATGGCAACTCGCAGAGCTGTGCCGAGCATTAGCAAAATCCGAAATGGAAGTGGAACATTTTTAATTTTGCCCATAACAATCTGCGATTCACTTTACCAAATGTTCTTTGGAAGTGAAGTATATTTATAATGCATCTTATTTTTTCTTCAGGGAATTGTGTATTAAAAAGGACAGTGTCCCGAGGTTACATGAGACACCCATATTTTTTGGTTAGAGAGCATCTTGATACTTTGTATCCATTTATTTATCGCTGGAAGTAGTCATTTTTCAAAAATCTTCGAGCACACATCCGTCATGGCTAAAAGCTTGTAATTAGAGGGATTATCTCTAGCCCCCTTTTTAAAAATAAGGATTAGAATCAAAGCTTTCCAGCTGGTCGGTATCAAACACATAGTTATAATGGTAGTATAGATGGGTCCTAAAGTTGTAGCCCAAAATGCAGAATATTTTTCATATACTAGATTTTTAGTTTAAGAGATTTTAGTGGGTTGGCTATTTCATGCTGTAGCATTGCTAGTTGCTATGTCAAAAAGATGTTCTCAGTTCAGCACCCCATTTCTCTCTCTCTGTCTTTTGTAACAATAGTTTCGGCAAATTTGTGGCTTAAGCCACAACCATTTCCCAAAACCAAAAAGGAAGGGAAAGGGCAAAAAGTCATTTGAAGAGAGCTTGAGTACAAGGGGATCTTAATGGCTGGTTAATTAAGCCTATACAAGAGCCTCCAGCTAAGGATGTTGATATTGATGGGAATAATGAGCTGGAGCTGACTGATCTAAGCAAAACAGATGAAGTCAGTGTGTGCCCCTAATATATGAAAATTGATAACACAATGACAGCCAAGAAACTATTCCTTTGTCAAATACATGATCACCTGCTCTTGACAGCGTCATTTATTCATTCAAACAGCCTCCACTTGAGCTATCTTTTATAATCTGCAATTTATTTCCAGACAAGACCAGAGACCTATTGAACAGAGGCCGTATTCGGCAGATTCTATCGCACATACAGCCTTTAAGCGTGCTTAGATAAACAGATATTGACCACATTAAATTCATGGAACATACTCAGATCCCTACCACGTTTGTTCATTGTGTCTCTGCGGTTATTGTGCGCATCATGAGATACCACATACACTTTTTAAACCTGGTTATGATTTACATATCCTGGATAATTGCCAAAAATCTGTTAGGCGGGAAGATGATAATGTGAGGAATTCGATCATCGCACAGGGAGAGTGTGCTCAAATGGGCTTTTTTATTTAAAAGAATGAATGATGAGAGATAAACCTCTGGAAAATAAGTGGGGCCATTCCCGCACATATTTTCATGCTCACCGGAGAGCAGAAAAATAGTCATGTTCTCTGGGAGGACACAGCTTACCAGCACCGCCCTCCCCTGTCATGTGTAGCTGACAGCTGTGGGTACATCAACATCCTCTGGCTGTGGGCAGCCTGATTAGCATTTCATGGCCCCATGGATTAGCATCTCTATTGTTACACCTTGCTGGTGGCAGCAAATACTGACAAATGTTAATTAGCAAGCCTGAGGGAAGGCCTGGGTGCAGGAAGTGACAATGGAGACCAGAGACTAACACCTCTTTGTAATGCAATGTGTCAAGTTGGTACTAACACCCCTCCTTGGTATGAAGGGGCAGTGAATGTCCTGTCTGGAACCACTCCTTTCAGATCAGGGAAGTATGTGAATTCTAGGAGATGAAAGTTTGCCTGCAACCTCTTACCTCAAAGGAGGCCCATATTGTGATCAAATGCTGCATAGGGCTCAGGTAATTAGGGAGACACTTTGATGTACAGCAGACAGGAAGATGGGTGAGAAATATATGTTGTCATCCTTCGCCTGTCTATTTCCAAGTGCTCTGATTCTGACCTGATTCTGACCTGAAGCATCACTGAAGTTTGTTTTTGGGGACTTAGGATTGGTTCATTAAGGTGGGCTTAGCCTGCACCAATGACTGGGACCCGTTTGGCTTTAAAAGAGGGCTGAACCCCTCACTAATCAGATCATCTGAATACTTCAAAAGGAGTAAGAAGAAGGACTCATTTGGACACAAGCTGCAGGTACAGTATACCTTACATTTTCCTCCAGTGAAGGAAGGCCAGGAGTTTCAAGAAGGAAGTAAGATCCCTCCCATAAACATCTCCCTGGTCACAGAGGGAGATACCGGACTCAGAGGACACGTCCAGCAGCTCCAGAACCAGTACCCAACCAGCACACAGCATGCCCTGCTAGGTTCTGACAGCAAGCTTCGTAGGTGGGAAGTGCCAAGAGTCTCTGGACAAAGGACAAGGCCATTGCCTGCTAAAACCCTCCTGACCTTTGGGCCGTCCGTCTTGAAAGGACACAAACCCTGCGAAGGAGCAAAGAGGTCTGCCACACAAGCATCATCCAGCGTCAATCTTTTTGAGGACAATTTTGAGACAGTCAAGTCCTTGAACCGCATCTGGCTGCACCTCTGTCTGTTGGCACGCTGCAGTCACTAGAGCCATCCAAGACACCTTGACCAGCATTCCATATCCTCCAACCAGCACAGACACAATGATTCTTGGCCCTGAGCTGCCGCGTTAGACAGCCTGCAGTTATCTGTCCAGCCTCGCTTGCCAAACTGCCTGCCGCCTGGCAACCGCAGCTGTCTCCCTTCTCCCTCCACTAACTCTGTCTCATAGACTGCAAAGTTGTCGAGCACCAGGAACTTCTTCAGCGCTAGGTACATTGTGGTTCCAACCCCTCCCCCCGGTCCTTCACCAAAGGCACCTAGAGACAGTTATGACCCCTTACCCCTTTGGTGCTTGAACCAAATAATCTTGAACTATATCCATAGTGCATCCCTTTCCTTTGTGAAACTGTCTGTCCTCTGTGTTCCTTTACAGTGTGGGTTGTAATTGTAGTGTGCTAGAACTGCCTTTTGTAGTAATAATAAAGTAGATATTTGTATAAAACCTTGACTGGACAGTCTCTTTTATCACTAGGTAATAATTGTATTTCCGCTGTATTGCAACTAACCAACGATCCACAACCTTACAGAGCTAAACCTGCCTTTCCATCCACGTTAAAAAAAATTGGACAAGAAGGTTTATAATTGACTTTGTTCCAATATGTTTGCATCCCTTCTGGTGTACTAGAGGTGTGGGGTTGATTGATATGATATGATAGTTTATTTATATAGCGCCTAAACACATTGTGTTTCAAAGCGTTTCAAGGCAAGGGAGGGAACAAAGGAAAATACAATGACATTCTTAAAGGCATGGTCTAGTAAAACATTTTATTTAAAAAATAGATAGGCAACATACAAAAAAATACTGGCATTCTCTTTTTTAAAACTTTCTATGTAAAATCTTGAGCTATTCAAGCTCAAAATTTGCAAAAGCAAGCACATGGGCGCATCCATTTTGTGAAATGGATGCCCTCCTGTGCTGGCTTTTGCTTTTGCGGCACTAATGAAGGAAAAGCCAGCCAGCTGTAGTAAACAAAAGCTACCGCTGGGTGGCTTTACCTTCATTAGTGCTGTACGCGGAGGACGGGGACCGGAGACCAGAGCAAAAGCTGCAGCTGAATCTCGGTAAGTGCTCTTTATTTTTTTTAAAAAAATAAGCACTAGCTGGGTTTTTTTTTCTAAGTTTTCCAGGCTGGAGGAGCCCGGAAAACTTAGAAATAAAACCGCAGCTTTAAAAACGTTGTATTTATGTTTGCGGTCGCTTTTGAAGCGACCGCAAACATAAATACAACTTTATTGTGTTGGAAAACGCTGCGGTTTCTCAGGCTCCTCCGGCTCAGAGGAGCCTGAGAAACTCGGAAAGAAAAACCACAGCGTTTTCCAATACAACCGCGTTGTGTTTCTGCCTGAATCTGCTTTCCCATTTGGTGCTCTCGGGCTCCCCATGGGGAGCCCGAGAGCCCCAAATGGGAAAGCAGATTCAGCCAGAAACAACGCAGCATTGCGGAAAAGAACCGCGTTGTTTCTGCCTGAATCTGCTTTCCCATTTGGGGCTCTCGGGCTCCCCACGGGGAAAGCAGATTCAGGCAGAAACAACGCAGCATTGCGGAAAACAACCGCGTTGTTTCTGCCTGAATCTGCTTTCCCATTTGGGGCTCTCGGGCTCCCCACGGGGAAAGCAGATTCAGGCAGAAACAACGCAGCATTGCGGAAAACAACCGTGTTGTTTCTGCCTGAATCTGCTTTCCCATTTGGGGCCCTCCGGCTCCCGACGGGGAAAGCAGATTCAGGCAGAAACAACGCAGCATTTCCCATTTGGGGCTCTCCGAGAGCCTGGAAAACTTAGAAAAAAAAACCCAGCTAGTGCTTATTTTTTTAAAAAAATAAAGAGCACTTACCGAGATTCAGCTGCAGCTTTTGCTCTGGTCTCCGGTCCCCGTCCACCGCGTACAGCACTAATGAAGGCAAAGCCACCCAGCGGTAGCTTTTGTTTACTACAGCTGGCTGGCTGGCTTTTCCTTCATTAGTGCCGCAAAAGCAAAAGCCCATGTGCTTGCTTTTGCGAATTTTGAGCTTGAATAGCTCAAAATTGTACATAGGAAGTTTTAAAAAAGAGAATGCTAGTATTTTTTTTTATGTTGCCTATTTATTTTTTAAATAACATTTTTTACTAGACCATGCCTTTAAGGGGCCATGAACAGTAAGGATGTGAAATAAACTATCGTACTCAGCCTGACGACATTTCAGATAGTGCAAGAGCTAAGACATAGATAAGGAAGGGAGGGGAGAGTTGGAAGGAAATGCAAACAGACAGGCGACTACCGTGAGGGAGAGGGGTGCAGAAAGGGAGGGCAGGAACAAAACAAGCGACTATCGTACTAGGCCTTTTGACATTTCAGATAGTGCTGGAGGGCAGGGGGAGGAAAAAAAAACAAGTAAGGGGAGGGGGGAGGAGACAGACCAGGTTGCTATCATACTAAATCCAGGGACAATTCTGATAGAGTAAGTGCATAGAAGAAAGTAAGCGCAGGAGGGGAGGAGCTGGAAAGGGAGAGGAGGAGAGTAAGCAGTCAAAGAGTGGAGAAGCAAGAGGGGAGAGCAAATAAAATTGCAGAAGTCAGTAGTAACACATAATGTTGCAAGCCAGGAAACAAGATGAAGATGGGAACAGCATGATTCAGGCCCACCATGAGTACAAGATGCAAAGGAAGTCCATCATGAGAGTTGAGAAAGGGTGACGCACCGTGAATCAATAAAGTCCATAAAAGTCAAATCCAGCATTGGCCACAAGAAGGTGATGGTGAAACCAGATCGTATCAGGACAGAATCCTGCAAATGTGGGATGGAGAGGGTGGATCAGAGTCGAGGAATCAAGCAAAACAATTAACACGTGTGCGAGAAGGGGGGGGTCACAAGGAAAGATCACAGGGGGACCAGAGGGGTGGGGATGGCCTGTGGGAACAGAGGGAGTAAACTCATGTTGGTGCATGCTTACCTGCTGTCTGGGCAGAGGTTCGGGTCCTGGGTCCTCCTGGTCCTAACAGGCCCAAACAGGAATTGCCCTTTTCTTCGTCAGCTCAAACAGGAATTGATGGTTTAGAAACCAATATTCATCCCTGGACCACTGGTGCCCCGGAAGTTGATTTGTCATAGATACTAAATACAACAAACGTTGTGAAACAGGGCTAAAAGTTACTTTGATGTCAACTAGAGGCAAGGTGAAGGATTACACTACGTACTAACTGGCAGAAAAGATGGACAAGGGGAATGACAGTGGATGCCAATGGTTATTTGCGTTACTCCCAATCAAAATTAATCAGAGGCCCTGACATTGTAACATAATTGGCCTCATTACGAGTATGGAGGTAGCCATGGTGCTATTAGCGCCATGGCTAACCCCATACCGCATACCGGGTCCGTGTTCCCTGAATGAGGACTTTTTGGGTCATTCCAACCTTGGAGGACCCGGTATTTCCGCATTCAGGGAGCCCATCCCAATTCCCATTCGAGCCCCCATAGGGCTCAATGGGAATGGGGAGGGAGCTAACAATGGGCCCTTTAATAATGGGTCCGTTGTTAGCTTCCTGGTCCTTTAGCGGCTCCCGCTAAGGGCAGCTGGTTCTACCAGCTGCCCTTACCTGGACCCGTTAAGGGACCTCGTAAAGCAGTGGTAAGGGGTTAACAGCACCAGCATCCTTACTGGCGGCTTTAACCCCTTACCGCTGACCTCGTAATGAGGCCCAATGTCTTGGAATATTCAGGGCGATAGACATTACACTAGTAGCACTCTGGGGCATAAGAGTCTAGCCGATGCTGAAATATTTTTTATAGAAAAAAGCTGTACAAGGGTACTGGTATTTATAGATGGAGAAAAGATATATCAAACACAGACTCGCCAGGGAGTAAAGGGGCAGCCTTATGGAGGATTATTAGTTGGCATCTGTAATATTATCATCTCCTGGAAAGCACAAACTATGTCTAATCATAACATCTTAGTGGTAATTACTTATTTAAACGCAGCTAGTAACATATGTAAAGTGCTGCTAGTGAATGTCTAGGGGATGTATTGAGACGGAGGGGACCATGATTAATTTATATGAAGTATTGACCACTTAATATGATCCCTCTGGAAAAGATGGTTTAATTATTGGGATTGATTTTAACACCCACTCGGTGGACATAACTAAAGATCACACCGAGATGGTATTTGCTAATAGCATCATAAAGCACGCTAGACAGAAGAAACAAGGGGAGCGGTGGATGGACTTCGTACAAGATTGGGATTCTCATTATACTTAATGGCAGATTAAAAAGATGATCGACCGGGTCATTACATTTGGAAATTGGGCAGCAGTAAAGCTCTGTTCACTATTACCCTGTGGAAGCCGCTGCCTCTAAAACAGTAAAGACGTTGTGTTAAACATAGCGACTATAGTGATCATGCTGCTATTACCCTTGGACTTGATTTGCATATGGAATGGAATCCAGTACATAAAGTTGGCGATGTTGAGGTTAATCAGGGGCAAACCGAATCGGCTGGATTGTGCTTAATTTGGCAGCTATCAGTCACTGAATAGGTGGAAATGACATAAGAGACATGGACATACTTACTGTTAGCTCAACTGAGACCATAGCTAATTGGATTAGGAATGTTACTGTTGCCTTTCTAGTCATAGGAGGAATACACTATCAGGTGCACAATAAGACCTCTACAGCATATGATGCACAGCTAAGTGACATCTCAGACAACAAGTCAGGAGATCCAGAAGGGCCGCATTAACCATAGAGGAAATGTGTCTGAGCATTAGTAAGAATAAACATGTACTCAATAAGTGCGTTAAGAGGGAGAGATTCACTACACTCTGTGCAACATGGCGGAAGATAGATTCTAGCCTTACATTGAGTGACACAACGTATCTTCTGTCTCCATGTGAATAGTATAAGGAATAAGAAGTCTAATTAAGTGACTTATCCCATTGACCAAGCTGAGTGGAAGAAATATATTATGAATACATTTGATGATCCTGGACGAAGAAAGTCTGTAACATCAACTGTAGCTTTTATGGGGCTACATTTTGACATTGCCTGTACATTGTAAATAACTTTTAAGTTAAAATCCTCAAAAGCTCCGGGACCGCATAGCTTAACCAATATTGTAATAAAAAAAAAGAAAAAACACGTCGTTTTTGGCACTTCTGCTAATTCATTTGTTCTAAACGATTATGGTAATGAATTGCATGCCAGCTTCCTGGAAGCAGGCAATGCTGATTTCGGTGCACAAGAACCGGTCATGCTACCTGTACACGAGATAATGGTATTCAAAGCGACTTTCAAACAGGATTAAGAGCGGGCTCTTCTAACACTCAAAACATCTTGCTATTGAAAGTATTAATCCAGAATGCCAGAGTGAAAAATAATCCAGCCTTATATATACTGTATGGATATTTTTCTGCAGCATTTAACGCGATCATTCAGCATAGGTTATGTGACAAACGGAGGAATAGCATGACAACTACTTCACAAAACAGTTCAATATCAATGATAAAACAACCCGAAAAACAATAATTCTGGCGAAAGCAAATAAGCCAGAGCGAAAGAGACGATACGAGGAAAGAGAGCGGAGGGGTAGAGGAAATGAGTTCCAGTGAAAACCCGTGAAGAGTGAGAAACGGAGCAGGCCCAAGACCCAAGCTTGGGGGACACCAAAGAGAAAGGGGAAGATACGAGGAAAGAGGGCAGATGGAGGAAGTGAGTTCCAGTGAAGAGGGGCCAAAAGAGAGAAGGAGCGAAAGCATGATTGGGCACATGGTGGATGGGGAAGTGATAAAAAGAAGTGAGACTGGGAACAGAAAAATTGAGCCATGGAATACCTTGAGAGGAGGGAAGGGAGGTAAGGGGGAGCGTGATTGTGAAGAGACTTAAACGTAAGACAGAGGGAATTGAACTTGAGGCGATAGTAGTAAGGTAGCCACTGAAGGGAAGAAAGAGGACGAGGGATAGAATCACGAGGAGCAATTGAGAAAAGCAGACAGAGGACTTAAAAGTAGATTTGCGCGGGACCAAGGCGAGAAGTAGACAGTCTGAAAAGAAGGCAGGGGCAGGAGAAATAAGAAAAGGGAAGAGACAGGATTAAGAGTTAAGCAGCATGGAAGGTATGAAAAGGTGAAAAGGTTGGGCTTTGCAAATATTAAATAGATAAAACCTGCAGATGTAAAAGAGAGATGATATGTGTGGCAGAGAAGGAAAGAAAAGAATTAAGGTGGACACCTAGAAAGCATGTTGAAGGAGAAAGGGAGGAAAAGGATTGGAATAAAGGGGCAACGAAGGGGGGATGGATTTGGCAGGAAAGAAAAGAACCTGCATTTTTGAAGAATCAAGAACAAGGTAGTGGTTTGACATCCAAGATTAGATAACCAGTAAGCAAGAGGTCCGGGTGTTATGGATAGAGAAGGAAGAAATGGATAGAAAGAGCTGAGTGTCCTCGGTGTAGAGATGGTGAGATAGACCAAAAGAAGAAATAATAGAGGCAAGAGGACAAGTAGAGGGAGAATAAAGGAGCAGGCACAAGACAGAGCCCTGGGGGACACCGTAGTGAAAAGAAAAAGTAGAATAGGATTTGCCAGCCCAGGAGACAGAATAGGAGCGGTCGGACAGGTAGGACTGGAGCTAATGAAGAACAGCAGCAAGAAATCCAAGAGACGAAAGAAAAGAAAGGAAGTGATCTAGGTTTGAAAGTGGCTGGCTGACAAGTCAAGAAGAGGGAAGAATGTTTTGCGTTCTGAGAGAAGTGGGTCGCAAACAGAAAGAGCAGTTTCCACAGAGTGGCAGGGGCGGAAACCAGATTGAAAATGGGGAAGAACAAGAGTAAAAGACGAAAATTAGGAGTAGGCAAGGCATTCCAGGAGTTTAGAAAGATAAGGGGGAAGTGATATTGGATAAAAGTTCGAAAGGAGAGAGGGTTAAAAAGAGAGTTTTCTGAGGATAGGGAGACTGGTTGCATGTTTAAATGAAGACAGAAAGGATGAGGATTGCAAAGACACATTAAACAGTGCAGAAAGTTAAGGCAAACGAGAAGGGTAGATTTTTATAAATAAGAGAGGAACGAATAGGATCGCAGGGTGCTGAGGTGGGGAGAGAGCGAGAAAGAGAGAGAGAGAGAGAGAGAGAGAGAGAGAGAGAAGGAGAGAGAAGGAGAGAGAGAGAGAGAGAACATCAGAGATATTATGGAATGTGGACATAGACACAAAGGAGAAAAATGGCAGTGATTGAAGTAGAAGATGAAGGGGTGATAGCAGAGCACAAGTGGATGACCTTGGAGGAAATGTAAGAAGCCAAGTATGTGGCTGAGAATGCTGAATCAAGTGTAGGGTCAGAGGGAGATGGGGAGAGAATATGAGTTAGACTCTGAAAAAAATGACAAGGGTAGGAAGGATAGGAATTAAAAAGGTCAGAATAGAACAATGTTTTTGCAGAGAGAAGAGCAGTATCAAATGATGAGTGAAGGGCCGAAAGGCTAGAGGAGTCCAAGTCAGAGTAGGATTTATGCCAGGCAGAAGGGAGTATGCCGCTGAGAGCAAAGATGGGTTGTAAACCATGGCTGGGGAGGTTTGTCTGTGGGAGAAAAAGCACAGACAGGGTAAAGGGAGTCAAGAGTAGAGGATAAGACATGAGAAAGGGAGGAAACAGCATTAAAGTAAAAGGGGGTAGTATGATGGGGAAGAAGGGTAAAACAAGAGTAGATTAAAAATGAGGGACTAAAAGAGTGGACGTCCTAACAATAGTAAGTCAGAGTGGAGAAAAAAGAAAGGGGGATGAAAGATGGCAGGGAGGAGGAATGATAGAGAGAGAAAGAAGATAATGAACTGAAGTGTAGATAGGAGATGCTGAGACAGAGGTAGTAGATAAGGCAGAAGAGAAGAGAAGATCAAGGTGTGAGCCAGAGATAGGAGAAACAGGAGTAGGAATAGGGGAGAGATGTTAGCAATCAAGAATGGAAAGCGAAGTAAGAGATCAATGAATAGAAGCGAGATGAAGGTTAAAGTCACCCAAAACTATAAGGGAACTTTAGGGATGGGCAATGTGATTAGAACATGGCATCAGGTTCATCACAGAAAGAGCTGACAGGCCAGGAGGCCAATATATTACAAGAAAAGCTAAAGAACGAGACTTCAGAAAGGAGTTATAATGGTACTCGTATGATGGAAAGAGAGGAAGAGAGTGACAAGCAATAGCAATAGTCGATGAAAAGTGAAAGAGTATACCAACCCCTACCCTGTGTCCTGAAGGGTCGGGGTGTATATAAAGGAACAAGAAGAGATAGACAGAACTGCACGAGTGACAGAGTTAAGGGAAGAGATCCATGTTTATGTAATACCGAGAAAGTGTAGATTAAGACGAAAGAAAGTATCTAAAATAGAATTAGCCGTATTACAAACTGAGCACACTTTCCATAACTACACACAAGGACCGATATGCAAATCAGATTGAACATCCTTGGTAATATGACAGGAGAAATCAACCCATATAGAGGGATAAAACAAGGATGTGTGTTAGCTCCAATGTTGTTCAACCTGTACCTGGTTGACCTACCTGACTATATGGTGGATGTAAAAAAAAGTCCATCTAAATTAGGCGACAAACATGCCATGTGGATGGCTTATGCGGACAACGTTGTGCTACTTGACCAAACTTTGGTTGGCATTAAATGTAGCTCCTCAAGATTCTGCTAAGGTAAATGGGCTTCAAATGAACACCAGCAACACTCAAATCATGCGCATAGGTAAGGGTAAAGATACACTGCGGCAAATTGAGACAGTACAGGGATTTATTGAACGAGTTGAAAATTATACTTATCTGAGAGTAGTTATATCTGCTAAAAGTGGCTACCAGGATATCATAGACACAAAGAAATAGAAGGCCAACAAACAACCTTATGGGAGTTCTTAAATGCTTTGCCTGCAGTACTGCTGGCTACAGCCTGATGGGTATCATTCTGGCATACAAGCAATGTTTTATGACTGCTGCACTGTATGGGTTGGAAGCAAGCTTTGGATGATATGAAAAAATGCTTCATGAATTAGAAGGTAAAATATGAAGGCACATCGTGGGTGTCTCACAAGCATCCCCGTAGATACGCTGAGGCTTGAATTAGGCCCGATATCCATGTATACCAATGTTTGCCTTAAAAGAGGATTGCTGTATATAAAAATCATGACACTTGCTGAATGTCCCCTGCTGATAATTATAGAAGATGATATTAAGGGTCGGAGGTGTTGTAAGGTTGTCATGACATATTGTAAAATCAACCTAAAATATTTTTAGGCTATAGGATGAGTTACTGATTTGTGCAAATACTTTCATGCACTTAAACTTAAAAGGGAACTGATTACTAAAGTTAATCAGTATGACTGGCTGGCTTCCCATCATCATTTAGCAACATTTATGACCTATAAAAGATTTACTAGACATGAACATATATTTCCTAAGGCCCAGAAATATTGAATTGGAGCTCCCACCCTTTAAGATGAGGTAGCAATTCTCTTGAGATGGATGGGGATACAGAACTTATTCAAACATCAATAATCGAAATGACTCAGGTAGTTGGAAAAAAGATAATAGTTTTAATATCAATTATCTAAAACAGGGAGTACAATGGACATCAACGGACATTGCAGCATAATAACTCTCAATACATCTTAAAAAATAAATCTTTTATAGCAAAAAAACGTCATAGGTGACGCCAACCTGCATATTACTAACGTCATCCTACGTGGCATGCTACAAAAACCTAGAGACAAGCGTGATTAGGTCTAATAAAATATCTAAGTATACAATCCATACTCATCTATGGCAGTGAAAGGAAGTGATTTGTTTCTTAACATCGGTGGGGCAACTAAGCCCTCCCCATAAACAGGTCACTATGAATGACATTAAATACACAGCGTCCAATTGGCTATACAAACTATAGGACCCTTGATCATGCGGCCCTCTACCATTGGTTGGCACTCTAACCTCTGTCAGTACTTTTCCTCCTACGATAGCAGCATGCAGCTGAGCTTTCAGGTGCTGATAAGCTAGTCTTAACCATACCTTCCCACCAATTAGCATATTCATCTATCATCACCTCAGTGATCTGCTGTCAATTAGGAATTTGAACTTGTCCTTGGGCGTGTTCTTAGCTCTGGAGAAATCAATGGAGTGAAGGCACGCTCTGTCCTCATGCGTAGGTGTGACCATCTTTTTTGTCTAACTTCATCCGTCCACGTGACTGAAGACCAAAAAATGTAGCTTCTAGTGTATTAAAATACTATTTTCTAATAAACCTCTGATGTCTTCCTTGTTTTGTTCATGCCCCCCGAACAGGAGTTTCATTCTTTCACATGATTTTGTATCCAATGTCTGCTCACCCCAGCCTGATAAGACCATGGCTTCTTGCTTGAATTCTTGGCTCATCTAGCCTTGCCTTTCTGAGATTCACTTTCTAATTCATTTGTTGTCTCATTGCAACACACTGGAAAAGGGGCCTTCCTTTTTTAGCCCAGCTCGTCTATAGTTTGTAGTGGAACATCCAATCTTTACTCACTTATGCATATATGTATATTTTGGTGCATGCTGCAATCTATTCACTTCTTAGCTAGCCTCAAGAATACTTTGTCTGCTTGCGTTTATTTTGCATCTGTACACGTGTAAACTGACTTGATATCTTCATCCACTTTGTAGCAAAAGTCTGTTCATCTTGATCCCAAGATGCCACTTATCTTCAATACGTTCTTGATGCCTTATAGAATATCAACATTCTTTAGTCTGCATCTCTTCTATGTTCGTCAGTTTTGATTTGATGTGACTTCACCATTGATTTTGGACATTCATTTGCTCTGCTTCTTCTGGGATTTCTTTCAAATGGCCATCCTACTTCCTTGAATGCAAGTATGGTTTTCTCAATGGGAACCTTGCTTCCAGGATTCTCCTTGGTATCAGTATTTTCACTGGTACCGCAAGTGTCTAAAACCCTGGTTCCCAACATATATTCAAGATGGGTGAGGCAATTGAGGTGGGGGTACTTAGCTCCTTCTTTCCACTCCCCCTCTGGGCGAATCATTGAACCCTCTCCCATCATACTTCATATTTAGACATCCTTGTCTGAAGAAATGCTTCTTTGGGATCCATATCTTTATGTCTCCCTTCAGGAATCAAGCTGATTTCACATGCTGATCCTTGTTCCACGTCATGAGCATGCACTGTCCTCTTGGAATGCAATAGATCCATCTTCCCACATATTTGTTAGGGTTCTTTGGATACAGAAACTTTGTTCCCTCAGGTGCATGGATACTGGCCTTCACAAAGTTTCTGATTTCTTCATCCGTCAAGTCTCTGTTCTTCCATCCTGACTGAACATCAATCATGATTTTCATCGCTATAGCTTTCTTTGCTGTCCTCCTGCTTTGTGATAGTATTATCCTGATCACACAGAAAACATGATTCTCTGATTTTGGCACAAACATCTCCATGCATAGCTGTGATCATGTCCAGGATGTATATATTCTTAAGAGTCATCATTCGTATGGCTCTCAGCTCTTCTCTGATAGCATTGAATCCCTTTATGGTAGCGTTGATTGTCTTCCGCAATTCTCATCTAGTAATCTGCAGCCATTTGGTATGTGCTTCAACCTGGATTCTCGGCATAAAGATCAATGTGAATACTGATGAAGTCTGGCTGAACAGCCTGCGTCAAAAGCTTCTAATAACTTGGCAGAGAATTAGTTTTCCCTCTTCATTTATTAATTAGCTGTACAGATCTCTTCTACATCAGTTGTGCATCTGCTTTCAGGAAACTGTCAATGTTCAGATCACTTTTAGGAATCACCAATGCTGGAACATGAACATTCACTAGTGAGCATCGTCCTCCCCAATCCTTCAGTAGCTTCATATAGGCTCTGGATCCACAAGCCCAAGTTTCATTACTGTACATCAAAGATTCGACCATAGTTTTGATTCTCTCCAACTTTTCTTGTACCATTATTTTTTAAGCACAGGTTTGCACTCTGCAAAGGCACTATCTGCACGATCCTCCTCTATCTTCGACCCAGGTCAGTAACTTAGCAGGCCTTGGCCATAGTTGATTGCATCCATTTTGCACTATGTCAATGGCTGGTTGATAACAACCAATGACTACCCATGCGCTGCAGATAACCACTCCTTCTTCCCATCCATCTGGTCATAGCACTGATCCCCAGATCTGCATTTGGCCTGTTTTTCCATCTACAAATTTCTTCTGTAAATACAGGACTCTCAATTCTTCTGTTTACTCTTCCGGGACTCTCAATTCTTCTGTTTATTTCCCATCTGATTCCAGCTCCTTTCATTCCAGATTTTTTGTATCTGATCACATGATTGTTGGTATGCGCCCTATTTCTTGTCTACGTGTCCTGAATGGAGTCATCTTCATCATCATCTGTCCATTCAGTTTCCCATTTGAGGTAGGCATCTCGGTCCATAAACTGACCTCTGGTGTGGCAAAGTGCTATGTGTGATAGACAATGTGCTGTCTGGACGTCTGTTGCAATGGTTATGACGATCTTAGACTTTACCATGCTATAATGCAGGAGTACACATGCAAAGCATTCCCACTTCTTTCATATGCTGATACCAGATGTTATTTCCCAAGTGTGCTACACGGTCCAGGTAATCATTCAGCTCATGATAATCCTCCCTAGCACTTCTTTTAGGTCTGTTTCTTTTCTTACGAGCTTCTGTAACCATCTCATGCAATATGTCAGCATAATTTCTTGTCACTGGATCAATCATAGAAACATGTGTCAGTGGACTGGGTGATTTTACATGCACTACCTGTGTAGTAGAAAGCTACAGAAGGTTCATCCTATCGATATACTCTATGCATAAAAATATGTTGCATAATCCCCATACGTGATCTCCTTCTAAAAGGTAACCCAGGTTTACTTATCACAGGACCAGGTGCTCTTGTGTGTGTCTCTAGAGTAGGAATAATCACATAAGGTCTCGGCTTCCTTGTAGTTGAGTACATCAGTACCCTTCTATTGTACAGGGGGATACACAGGAGTCTTTGCTCCACTTATGCCTATATAGTAAGCAGTGTGTACTGTAAGTGAGAGCAATATCATCATGAACAAAATACAAGAGTAAATGACACTTAAGTATGGCCACTTGCAGCAATGGCTTTTTGCACACTGTGGACGTCTCTCGTAATCTGCCATGACAAAATTGCTATTGATGCTACCCATTTTACTTTTAAGGAAGGAAAAATAAACTTTAATCGGGCCACATCATGCACTACTTCTGGATGCTGCTGAGTTGGCTCCAAAAATTCCTTGATCAGCTTCAATTGTATAGGCGATGATGAATACAAATTCCCAATGGACACCACGAATTGGCCTTTGACCTGAAGACATGAAGAACTTCTCTCAGCATGAAACAAAGTTCCTTAATCAGTAAACCTTTGGATATTCTCCCTTAAAAAATCTCATTCAGTTCTTAATGTTCTCACAGAGTACCTGTTCACTTGTATTATGATGTCTCTCAATATTCTATTGAATGCAGCATTGTTCCTCGGGTCTCTCAGGAACGTTCTGACGTCGGTTTGCCTCCCAACAAGATGCAGGCACTCCTTAATCAGGTAGTAGAATACTAAGCTGGCCAATCTATGTGCATTATCCGTTGACAGGGGCATTTGTGTTCTCCCCACTGAACTCAGGAAGAAGAATAATTTGCTCAATGATAACGACAAGCAATTTCCTCACAATTGGGCCATTCTTAGGATCTTGCAAGAACAGATGAACGCTAGTAGTTCTCCCTTCAAGCGCAGGGTAAGCACACAATATGAACAGAAAAACTGCAAGAACGATCCTTGAAACGTCATTGGGCACCACCACAGGCACTTCCGAACAGGTACTCAGTGAGAAAGGAATCAGAGACTGCTCCCTCTTCCAGTCATCGAAAAGGAATTCCAGATCTGGCATATCTTTGTATTTCACTCAATGCTTAAGCATGCCTCAGTCCAATGTCAACAAGCTCCTGTGGCTCAAGACCAAATAACTCCTTTTTAATTACTAAAACAGTTTCCCAAAAGAAGCCACAGTCCAATAAACACTTTATCCTACAGATTCTGCATCCTTCTTCCTCATCATAGACCTAGTCTGCACATGCTGTTGTTCTTCCCCAATACTTATTTCTGATGGGGGTGAAGTTGAAGGGGGTTCTCCAGCATAGATCTTTACGTGCACCTTGACTGCAGATGGTGTAACGTCCTCCACTATGAAGGTGCCATTAAAACATGGCTTGTGCCAACTTCCAGTGAAGCTTTGGATTAGGACCGTATCTCTGTGGAAAAGTTTGGGTAGACATAGCTCTTTACCTCCATTTGCTGCAGCATCTCCTTCTGTGTTCCGAGTTGCCCCACACCGCTTCTGCTTGAGCTGATCTGAAATGACAGAGATACTTGAAGTCATGCATGTAAGATAATCACATAGCTCCTTTCCTAATAATTCAGCTGTAAAGTGGGCATCACTTCTAACCCTAGCTGGAGGTGTGAGAGGTGTCCTCATTCGCCTCCCTGTCACTATCTCATGGGGTGTAAGATGGTTGTCTGAACACGGTTGATTTCTCAACAGATACAAGCCAGTGGTAGACAATGCAACCATCCTTTCATGAGGGTCAGTCTTAATTTGGCTATTCTTTCTTTAAGCAAGCCGTTGAGTCTCTCACAGACACAGTTCACTTGTGGGTGATATGCCGATGAAAACGTAGGCTTTATACTAAGCAACAAGCTTATTTGCTCAAAGACCTTGGCCCTCATTACAACACCAGCAGTAACCAATGGCGCTAATAGCACCATGGTTGCTGCCGGTATTGTAACAAGTCCGCCAATGGTAAATGGGGAAATACCACCCCATTCCAAGTTTGGCGGGGCAGTAATTCCCCATTTACCATTGGCCCTTCCACATTCCCATTTTTGCCCCTAGGGCTCAATGGGACTGGGGAAGGCGGTAATTACGGTACCGCAAATTGCGGTACTGTAATTACCTCGAAGGTCCCTTTGTGGGTCCCTACTTTAACGGCTGGTCCAAACCAGCTGTTAAGGTCAGGAGCCGCAAAAGGACCTCGTGATCAGGCATTAAGGGTTTAACAGCGCCAACACCTTTTACGGCGCCGTTAACCCCTTAACGCCAGGGTCCTAATGAGGGCCTTTGTTAACAAAATGAGGGCCATTATCTGATCTTAATTCTTCACATATTCTCCATCTAGAAACCACTTCTCATACTAGAAATTTGGCTGCACAGGTGGCATCTGGATATGTAGACGGTCCAGCTTCACCCACCTTGAAAAGGGACATACCACTACAATCATGAATATGTATCCATTATAGACACTCAGCATGTTGACATAGTCGATATGTAAATGTTGAAAGGGACAATCTGGTCTCAGAATAACCCCTCTAATTGTGTGCAATGTGTGCCCAGCAGTACATTTTTGACATACAATACAATTTACTACATAAAATGCAAGGTGTTCTACTATATTTGGAAGAAACCAATCCTCTGCATTTGTTACGGCGAGCTTCCCTCGAGTAACGTGTGCAGGGTAGTGTAGCTGTTCCAATGCCACCCTTAATAAGGCTACAGGCATCACCGAATTACCAGTGCTGTCTTGTTGCCACAATGCTTCAGAGGGGTTTAAAGAATACCTTCTCCACTTCCACAAGTCTTTTTTGTCTTGGGACACTTCCCCTTGGATCTCTACCAATTGAGTCCTAGACAAGTTGTTATAACACTCAGACACACTCATCATCACCACCATGCTTTCATTCGCATCAGACGTATCAAAGTACTAACTTCCACATATGCAATGTGTTTTGCTTCCTCATCTGCTTCTTTGTTTTCCACGTGAGATAAAATCTGCTCTCTTAATATGAGCTGCACATTTAACTATTGTGATGGCTACAGGGAGTTGTAGTGCCCTAATAAGCCTGTCCAATAAGGCTACATGCTGCACTGGAGTGCCATCCGTTCGGAGCTAGCCCCTGCTTTTCCAACATGCTAGCTCTGCGTACTCTGTTGACGTCACATAGGCGGAATCACTGTACACCGTTACTTCCTGTTCTGCATGATTCTCAAGAGCGACTATCTGCGCCACTAATTCTGCAGCCAGTGCTGAAAAATGATATGGTAGCCGTGCGCTTACCAACACTTGAAACTCCCCATTGGCCATGTGCTTCACAACAGCAACACCTGTATATCTTTGTCCATCATTTTGATCGATTCTAGAAGAATCCTCAATAAAGAGAATCTCCCCAGCTGCCAAAGCAATTTTCTTTACCCTAGGGTGCTCATGATAGAAATCCTCATAGTTTGAGCAGTCATGTGAATGCGCGCCCTCTGTCAATGGTTCTGCTACAACCTTGGCAGGATTCACTATTCTGCATCTGACATTTTTATCAATGGATTTGATATAACTACATCGTAGGCAGAAGCCCTTTGAGAAGTCAATGTGCCTTTAGGGTTTTCCAAAATTGCAAATAATGCATGTTCAACAAATAACATCATAGAACATCCCATCACTATGCTAGCAACCGTCACTATGGCGAATGTGGCGGCATCCATAGATTGTTTGCACGTAAAGTTACCCTTCATTACTGGGTCCAGAACCCCCCTGTAATATGCAAGCGTTTGTACCCCAATGTGGTTATCTGCGTAAGTACAGCTGTCATAACAGTGCCATTTGTGTGCGAAAAATAAAAAGAATTCCTCATCATAATTAGGAATCCCTAAAACTGGAGGTGTGCAAATTGCTTTTTTTCAATTCGTCAAACCCTTCTTCCATCTCCTCATTCCAAACACATTTTTCCTGGTTTACCTGTGCTTTCTTCAAAGCTTGCAACAAGGGTCTTATATATGAACTGTAATTAAAGACCAATGCTCTTACATAATTACACAGTCCCAAAAATGTGTTTTATCTTGATCGGTTTTACTGTTTTCAAAATAGACTCAGCCCTCTCAGGAGTAACCTTCTTTCATTTATACAAAATTAGCTGACCTATGTAAAGCACTTCCTCTTGACAATACTTCGATTTCTCCTTGTCTACCTTAAATCCTTTGTCTGCAAGGAAAATCATCAGTTGAACTGAATCACGTCTGCACTCTTCCTCTGAGGTGCTACAGACCAATATGTCGTGCACATAATGTAATACAACACTCTTTAAATCAATATTGCTTAAATCCATCTGTAGGATGGAGAATTGATGGGGACACACAGTACCCCTGGGGTAAACAAGTGCTTTTCAGGCGATTTTGTCTGAACATAAATGATGTCAGATCTTGCAAATCTTTATGCAATAGGATTGAGAAAACCAGTCACAGTGAAGTATTGTGCCTTAACATGTATATTACATAGAATTGTCAACGGTTTAGGAACTAGAGGGAATACAGCCTCTACAATCTACAATCTGGTTAATTGGCCTCATATCTTGAATTAAACCCCACAACTTCCCTTTGCCTTTTTTCACAGGATAAATTGCAGTATTACATGGTGACTCTGATGTCACTAGGATGCCTTGTTCCATCATAGCAGATATTGGCCCTCATCCCGAGTTTGGAGGTAGCCATGGCGCTGTTAGCGCCATGGCTGCCTCCAAAATCGGACTGACTCCGGTCTGGTGAAGGGAGTAATTACCGGTCCAGTGAGGTCGGCGGGACCGGTAATTCCCCATTCACCAGAGCAATTCCCCATTCACATAGGGTTCAATGGGAAGGGGGAAGGCGGCAATAACGGTACCGCAAATTGTAGTACCGTTATTGACCCCGGTATCCCTTTGCGGGTCCCGTCCAGTCGTTAAGGGAGGGACCCACAAAGGGACCTCGGAATAGGGCGCAAAGGAATTACCGGCACCAGTGTCATTACCAGTGTCCAGTATCCCTTTGCACCCAGGTCGTAATGACCCCCATTGTCTTAAAAATACCTTCATCTGCCTCTCGAGACATGGGATACTGTGGTGCTGTATTGCTCGCCCAGAGTGCACGGACAGTCATTGATCACCAGCGCAATTGCAGAGCCAATACTTTAAACGCAGGTAGACGACGCAATGACTTACAACCACACGCACGCTTAGAAAATAATGAGCACTTATACGGCTATTTATTCAAAGCTTGAAAGCAACAAGTGATAACACAGAAATAAATCACAGAAAATACAAAGAGTTCCAAAGAAAATACATCATTGTCGGCGTAACTGAATCCCTCATCTCACCAGAAGCGGCTGGAAGACCCCGATAACAACCAGGCCGAGAGCACAATAGCCCACAGGTATGCCGGACAAAGGCATCCCCCTTCCGACTGAGGTCTTTGTACTTGTCCTGTCTGACCGTTGAGGGGTTCCGCATATATGCACTCCTCAAAAAGGGGTGGTAATTTCTCGAACCTTCTGGCAATGCACTTGCGCATTGATGGGTAACCGTTGGTTGCCAGCTGGGTCAACCGACAGTAACCTCAAGGAGCAAAGCGCTTCCCTCTCCTAAGAACAAACGCCACGGAAAACAGTCCCATAACTCATAACAAGACATAACAAAACCAGCTTTCCCAGTAGAATGTCCTTGACTGCATACCAGGTTTGGAAAGCATGTTTTCTTCAGCAAAGTAAATTCAGCTCTCAGCAAAGTAAGTACAGCTTTTCATTGAGGCATGGAGTAAATATCCATTATGGCTCTGAGTGCCACTAGAATACACTGCGCACCAACACCATGTTTTAGCTCAAGCATAACAATTTCACCCTTGGATATTTATCTTCCTTGGCCCAGTGGCAGAGGAGCCGGTCTCTGAAACCGACGAAATATTAAAACTAAGTTGGGAATGCAATGAATACAACAACAACAAGCTATTATGATAGGTAATATAATGCAAATACCAGCAAAAGGGTAACACAGTGTATCCACAATATGAGGAATTCATGAAAATAACCAATCCCACCAATTCCAAGTATGATCTTGGGACACTTGAGAAATGAGATCCCTCAAACCTCGAATATGACTTTCAATGGATCGTGAATGGTCACTTAGATTGAAACAACACATACCTTCAACTGTGTTACAACCTAAATTATGCTTTAGCAATAGATAATCAACAGCAGCCCTGTTTTGCAAAGTTGCTTTTCTAATAACCTTGCTATCAAGGAGTAACTCTTCTAATGCTTGAGAAGTATGATTGAGTCCTTTGACTACTAAACATGCTAATTTAATCAAAGATTTGTAACTTCCAGCAGCTAAACCCCAAACTCCCACTAATGAAAGGGTTAATGCTAGAACCTCAGCTTCTGATAGCAAATGCACATGTGAATCACAATCGGGGGATAGACCCACAGACTCAAAAGTTGACCTTTTGCCTCGAGATATCGCTGGGTGGAAAGGGAACATCATTAGTCCTAATCGAGTTAAGGTACATGGACCTACGGAAATGTTAGCTGGAATATAAGTGTATGTGATGTTGCTACATGAAAAGAGCCATCCTGTTGGAAGTTTCACATGATTCAGATGACTGGCAGCAATCACTGTATGATTACAAGACATAGGGCCTCATTCCGAGTATGGCGGTAAGGGATAGCGGCCACCGGTAACGAGACCGGTGGCGGTGATCCCTTACCGCCATACTCCGAGTTCCCTTTGCGCCCTCGCCCTTATCGCCTGCTTTGAGCAGTTGTTAAAGTCGAGGGCGCAAAGGGGCCTCCAAGCCAGTAACGGTGACCGTAATGAACGGTCACCGTTATTTGCATCTTCCCCATTCCCATTGAGCCCTATGGGGGCTCATTTGGGAATGGGGAAGAGCCTTGGTGAATGGGGAATTACCGCCCCGCCAACCTTGGAATGGGGCGGTAATTCCGCCATCCACCAAGGCGCTGCCAGTCCGGGTACGGCGTCAACCAAGGCGTTAATAGCGCCATTGGTTAGCGCCGTACTCGGAATGAGGCCCATATTGTTATTCACACTGGTACATGTGTGTGGAATTCGTGAACACAATTGTTTCTCGAACACAGTTTGATTTTGCTGTTTGGTTAAATTGAGCTGTTGGCGTTTGCCAATTTCTTTTGCATTGCATGTCATAAGGTAACACACATCACCTTGGGTTATATTATAGGTTATAATACGTGTCAAATCTCTCCATTTGTGATCTGTTTCCTGGCAAAACCTGCAGTACTCATAGACGGAAAAGGATTGTCTGATATCGGAATCTTGAACCAAAGAATCATTGTGCGTGATGCCGAAAATATGCTTTAGAACCGGAACTGGCGTCGGCACTGCTACTAAGCACGTAGTCAGTAAGGCTTCAGCATTGGGCACGTCAGTAAGGCAAAAGTGCGTAATGTTGAGCACCTGTTGTGCCAGGTATGCCCAAATATTCTCAGTTTGGGTGATCATTGGAGAATGTTTTCGCTGTCCTGAAGATGCCTCTCGCATAACTGGCATCAATGTTGTTTTCACTTGCGCCTGACGTGTTTGCCGCATTTCACAAATCCACGTCTTCGGTCTGGCTGGCTTTTGGACATCGGCGTAGGGCTGCTTTTGGACATCATTACTCATCATTATCAGTTTCTCCTTGATCGTTGGCACAGATGTGACATTTTTCATTGGCAGCAGCATGCCGTTTGACTCTCCCAAACGGAGTCCATTTAGTCCCACAATTACACCAGCCAGACACAGGATCTACAAGGCAAACCCAGAAAAGAGATATCAGTGTTGTAAATCACTCTATTAGGTAACATTTGTCTGCGGGCACATATTGCCATTTCTTTCTACCAGGCTCCATTACTAAAACTACTTGGGGCTCCATTACTAAAACTACTTGGTCTTTGCCTGATGCAATAACATCTGCGGGTACTGGTGGGCCATTTGGCCTTTCCACCCACACCATTGCACCCGGGACCATACTGTCTGAAGAGCCAAAACCACGATCCCCACGGGTATTTAACACTGTAGGAGGCTTCCCCTTCTTAATCATGGACAACTTAACAAGGATAATAATTAATTGGGCCACCCGGTCGCCCTTGTGGATCGGTAACAATTGGTCCCCACTATTCATCAGGATGACTTTGATCTCGCCTTGGTAATCAGCATCAATTACCCCTCCCAACACTTGAACTCCCTTCAATGCAAGGCCAGATCTAGGGGCAATCCATCCCATATGCTCTGGGGGAATTTGTACTCCAATCCCTGTTTCAATTACAACAATCCCTCTTGGGTCTAATCTGATTTCCTCATGGGAATGCAAGTCTAACCCTGCTGACTCTGGAGTCGCCCGATAGGGAGCTAAAGAACCCGGGGTAATTTCCCAGTACAATAGGGTTTCTCTGACTGAGTTGGGTTGAATCTGTAAAGCAGGAGTCATTAACCGCATCAAAGGAGTTTCATGCTCATTCACAGGCCTATTGTTTAGCACTTGCACTGCATCAAACACACAATCACGCCAGCCTGCCAAATTGCCATCTCCAGATTTGCGCAGCTGTTCTTTCAACAAACCATTATTTCGTTCAATCAGCCCTGAAGCGGCAGGGTAATAAGGCAGATGGTAGAGCCATTCAATGCTCTTTTCCTGACAATATTGCTGAATCAATTTGCCTTTGAAGTGTGACCCATTGTCACTTTCAATCTGCAAAGGCACTCCGTAATGCAATATGATCTGATCTAACAACCTAATGGTGTTCAGTTGTGTGGCACGCTTGCACGGCAAAACCATCATGTATCCTGAGTATGTATCCACAATAGTGCATGCATACTGACAACCTTTACTGATTGGCAGGGGACCGATATAATCAATCTGCCAAATTTGACCTGGTAATTTTCCTCTTTGCAAGATTTGTATTTGTTTTATTTGTATAGCGCAGGCCAGGCCCAAGGGCAACTGGGCACATATTTTAGTAGAACATTACATTACATTACAAGTAAAGGAGCAGTATATTACATGTGGGGCATGTCATCACAAAGGTCCTAGTAGATTCCAACAAAGTAAACAATAGATGTTACAAATCAGGCATCGATCATCAGAACAAAGCAGGGTCCCGGATGGCCCGTCCAATACAGAGGAGCAGTTATTAGTAGGATGTAGCTAACCAAAGCTTGGCTTTGTGTTTGAATTGGTTGAATGAAGGTAGCATTCTGATCAGGAGTGGTACAGTGTTCCAGAGCTGGGCTGCCAGGACAGGGAAGATAGCGCCTCCAGCAGAGTGGAGCTTGAATCTAGGGATCGCAAGGCCTTGGTTTTGTGTAGATCTGAGTGCTCGTGCTGGTGTATATTGAGTGAAGCGCGAGGCAAGGTATGAAGGAGCCTGGTGGTTAATGCATTTATAAGTGAGGGCCAGAGCTTTCAGGGAGATCCTTTGGGTGACTGAGAGCCAGTTGAGGTTCTTCCTTGTTTCTGAAATGTGGGCAGATCGGGGAATGTTGAGGGCTGCTCTAATGGCATTGTTTTGGGTCGTTTGGAGTTTGTTAAGATTACTCTGGTTGGTGCCCTGGTACAATGCATTGCAGTAGTCCAGTTTGGACATGACCAAGGTCCTGGCCAGGGTGATGCAGTTCTGGGCATGAGGAAAGGGCGGCAGGCCGAGATCAATTTGCAGGTGTAAGCGGACGCAGAGGACACAGCATTGGTTTGTCTAGTGAGTGTCAAGGAGGCGTCCAAGTATATACCCAAAGTTTTGGTGTCTTTGGATACTTTAATCAGATTACCATCAATGTTAAAGGAGCCAAACAAGTGACTTAGTTTGTTAAGTCTCTGTTGTGTGCCTAAGATGAGAAGCTCAGTCTTGTTATCATTGAGGCATAGTTCATGCTAGGCCGTCCAGGCTTGTATGACAAGGTAAATGTCATTAAGGGCTTTAGAGTCAGCAATGTAGTCACCAGTGATGGGTATTAGTATCTGGGTGTCATCAGCGTAGTTAGTGTAGGTGACACTCAGATAGTCAAGCACGTCAAAAAGAGGTTTTGTGAAGACATTGTAGAGAGTTAGGGAAACGCAGGATCCCTGCGGGACTCCACAGGGGACTGGTGTGGGATCGGCCGATGCAGTAGGGGAGAAACTCGCATGTGCCTGTTGTCAAGGAATGACCTGATCCAGTTGGATGCATTGTCAGAGAAGCGGGCCGCTGACTTCAGGTGCCTGCATAGTATTTGGTGATTGACCAAATCAAAGGCAGCTGATAGATCCAGTAATAGTAGAAGGGCCAATTTACCGTTGTTTTTAAGGTCCTCAATTTGAGTTTTGAGATCAAGTAAAGCTGTTTCAGTCCCGTGCTTAGATCTGAAGCCAGATTGTCTTGAGCCAAGGAGGTTATTGGTTTCTAAGTAGTTCTGAATCTGCAGGTAAGCTGCTCTGTCAAGTACTTAAAGTAGGAACGGTACGGTGGTAATTGGTCTATAGTTAGTTGGTATTTCAGGGTCTAGAGTCATTTTTTTTAGGAGGGGGATAACCCACGCGTCCTTTAAGTTGTTAGGTACCGTGCCCGTTAGGAATGAGGAGTTGATGAAGGCGGTTATAAAAGGAGCAAGGTCATGTGCTGCTTCCTTGATGATGGGTGCTGGGCAGGAGTCACCTTGGCAATTGGAGGGTTTTAGATTGCGAATGATGTTTTCGACCTCAGGGATGGTGAGTGGGGTGAAACTAAAAGGGGTGTGAGTAAATGAAGCCGTCGGAGTGTAGGAGGGATTAGTGGAGGGGTTGGTGAGTAGGGTAGTTTGTTTGGCGTTGATTTTAGATTGTAAAGTGGTGATTTTGTTGAGGAGAGTGTTTTGGATGTTGTTGCACCATTTACTGTCTTTAGTGCAGGTGTCAGGTGCAGGGGATGGAGATTCCAATTCTTTAAGGATTTTAAATAGCTCCTTAGTGTTAGATTCCGCTTGAACGATGCATTGGTTATAGGTCTCGTTTTTGGCTTATAAAAAAATCGCTTCCTTGTAGTTGAGGGTAGTAATGATGGGTGGCTCTTCCAAAGTGATTCAGCCTTACGTTTTTCTTTGCGTAAAGTTATTAGCTGCGGGGTGAACCAGGAGTTCAGGTGGGCCTGTTGTTTGGCTTTCCGTAGTTTGAGCGGTGCTATATTGTCAATGGCTTTGACCAGTGTTTGATTAAAGATATCTACTAGGACTGTGGGGTCATTATGTTGGGGTACGCATTTGTTCAGGATAGGAAGGATGAGGGGGAGGAGTTTATCCTTGGTGATGTCTTTTTTGTTCCTTGTGGGAACGGCTGGAGCTATTGTAGGAGTTGTGTGGGGGTTTGTCGCTGGTAAGTGGAAGATGATAATGTGGTGGTCGGACCAGGCGCAAGTGTGGTTGGAACTTATGGATGTGTTGCAGTTAAGGTCAGTAATCCAATCAAACGTCCTGCCCTTAATATGGGTAGGTTCGTCAATGCATTATTGGAAGCCTAAATTAGCTAATGTGGTAGCTACTTCAGAGGCCAAGTGATCCTTGGTGTCGAGAAGGCCCAAATTAAGGTCACCTAGAAGCAGTACCTTAGAGTTAGGTTTGGTATTGACGGTCAGAATGGCTGTGATCTCATCTATGAAGGAGCCAAGTGGTCCTGGGGGTCTATAGATAAGGTGGATGGTAGCAGTGTTAGTTGGAGATAGGGTGAGTTTCACAGAGAGGGATTCTGCGGAACTGAGCTCAATGTTGGGGATGATTCTGAGTGTAATGTTATTTCTGTGTATAAATGCGACTCCACCTCCTTTGGATGTTGTTTGATGGTCCGATCTAGTGATAGAGTAACCGTTGGGGATGGCGAGGGTAAGGAGTGGGCCAGAGGCTGCGTGTAACCAAGTTTCCGTAATGGCTATGAAATCGAGGTTTTGAGTGGTAATAAGGTCGGAAATGTCCAATGCGTGGGCCGTGAGAGATCTAGCGTTGATGAGGGCACCCTTGAGTTCTTTGGCATAGAAGGTGCTAAGGGACGGCGTTGACTTCTGTGCAGTGGAGGTGTTATGAGTGTGCTGAGTGCCAGCGGCGCGAGGGGCACAAGGCAATCTGGATCCCAATCTAAGATTCCTAATTTGGAGCGTGCATGGTTGATTGGGTGTAGGTTTGGTGGCAAAGTGTTGGAGCCATAGGGCAGGGTCATTAAGGTATGGGTTGCTAAGGGGCATGGTGAGAGAGAATGGGGTGGCGCAATGGGGTTTGGATTTAACAATGCTAGGGATGGTGGGGCAGAGCAATGTGGCAATGATGAACCCTAGGATGGTGGCAAGAATAGGGTGGCTATCAGATGGCAGTGGCCGCAGATCGTGGGCCAGGTGTCCTAACCGTCTGTGCAATGGAGTGGGGGAGCACTGGGAGGTATGTGGAGGGTTTCTGCGCTGGGCAGGGGTGGGATCCGACAGGAGATGGCATCCGCGTACAGTTTGCTAGGTGAATACATGTGCATGCGCCGGAGAATACATGCGCCGGAGACTCAAAGGCAGAAGTTCAGCTAGTCTGGCAAGTTAAGTACAAGTGCAAAATGCAATCAGTGTCTCAAAAGGCAGAGGTTCAGCTAGTCTGGCCGGTTAAGTACAAGTGCAAAATGCAATCAGTGACTCAAAAGGCAGAGGTTCAGATAATCTGACTGGGTGGTGCAACACGTAGCAAACAAATGGTTTAGCGACAGGCTCTGTGCAAGTACTGAGCAGAGAGGACGGTGTGCGTAAATATGAGCCATTAGAGTAGGCAGTGAATCGTGATGTTATTAAGCAAGTGAAACTTGATTTGTGAGTGCGCTCCCAAGCGAAAAGGGTTGAGTGTTTTCAATCGCCGGTCTAGGCGACAAGGGCGTCAGACAAGGAGACTTCTATCTAATTGGGTGCAGCTGGGTTAGTGGAGCAGAGATTTTTACCGCGTTACTTTGTATGTGATCAGATCGATGGTGTTGCTGGTAGTCTGTAAAGTGAGTAGAGTGTGCTGCGGAGCAGTGTCCAGCGCCGTAGCGGACCAGTGCGGACAGGGGCACACAGGAGGGGCCTTTCCGCCTCCGGTCCTTCGGCTCAATAGTTATGCTGATGTGGTTGCTAGACAACCGAAGTGAGCATCAGCATGACATCCACGTGGCGGCCATCTTGTGGCAGCGGATTCAGGCTGCTTCAAAGGTATTTAGCCATATATTTGGCCAACGGTGCACAGTGCACTACAGGTGCAGGCACTCCTGTACTGCCACTTTCAGATCAGGCAGGTCAGAGGGATGGGATGGCGGGTCCGTGTCCCAGCTGGCACTCCTGTACTGCCACTTTCAGATCAGGCAGGTCAGAGGGATGGGATGGCAGGTCCGTGTCCCAGCTGCTCCTGCAGCATGGGAGCGGCGTCAGGCCTCAGAGCACGATCGGGCTCCTGCAGGGCTCCTGCCCGGATGATGAGTGGGCTAAGGTACCCCGAATAATCTGAGGGATAGGCCTAGGCTGTTGGTGTTGACACACTGGACATTGCAAAATGATCGTTTTCACTACCTCTAAAGGAATACTGATTCCTCGAGCTTGTGCCCACCTGATAGTAGCCTTTTTTCCAAGGTGCCCACATTTCTGGGGAGCCCACTTGGCCAAACCCTCCAAATCGTCTTCCTGAACCTCCGCATCCACAGGTGATATCTTGGTGTGTTCATCTGCAACAGAATTAAACCAACGTTCTAATGAGTCTGCAGCACTATGTGCGTCCACATGATACACAGTGACTTCACTTTGTGATAACATTTCTGCAATATCTTGCCACAGTTATTTTCTCCACAACTCTTTTGAATGAATCTTCCACCCATTCTTTTGCCAGGTTGGCAACCACACCGCCAACCCATTCGCCACTGACCATGAATCCGTGTACAAATGACATCGACCAGGGGTCTCTTGTTTCAATGCCTGGTAAACTGCGTAAAGCTCTGCAAACTGACTGCTCTTCCCTTTCCCTGACGTTGTCAAAATCTTTTTTGTCTTGGGATTGTACGACACCGCTTTCCAGTATCGCTCTGCTCCCACATATCGGGCTGAGCCATCCGGCATGCTCTGTCTGCTCCACGGTCAAATCGCTATAAGGTACTCCCTATTTCATGGGAGAGTGACGTTTTTCAGGCATTTCTGGTGGTATGTAATCTGAGGGCGGTATGTTGGCTACTTGCTCATGTAATTTTGCAACTCCACCCTTCCCTGATTTGGCTCTGTCTTGAATGTACCATTTCCATTTAATTATGCTGGCTTCTTGAGCATGTCCTATTCTATTTGTTTTGGGAGAGCTTAGTACCCATTGCATAATCGGTATTTCTGGCCTCATCAATACATCATGGCCCACCGTCATTTGCTCGGTATCAACAAGGGCCCAATAACATGCCAGCAACTGCTTCTCAAATGGAGTGTATAAATTACCAGCATCGGGTAACTTACGACTCCATAACCCCAATGGCACACGTTTCCTGTCCTGTTTCTGCCACACACTCCAGTTAGCATAATTGTCTTGTACAGACACATTTAATTCCATTTCGCCTTTCTTCAATGGCCATAGATCAAGCACCTGCTGCACAGTGTCTTTCGCCAAATTAAATGCTTTCTGCTGCTCTTCGCCCCACTGAAACTCATATTTCTTTCATGTCACTTTGTAGAGGGGGGCCAGTATCTGCCCTAAATGGGGAATGTGCTGTCTCCAAAACCCAATCAGCCCTATAAACTGCTGAGCTTGCTTTTTGTTCATTGGAGTGGTGAACTCAAGTATTTTCTGTCGGGCCTTCGGCACCATTTCTCGATGCCCATTATGCCAGTGAATCCCTAGGAATATCACTGTTTCAGCTGGGCCTTGAATATTATTCAGGTTAATCTCCCACCCTTCCTTCTTCAATCCTTCCATAATGACTTCTAACTGGTTTTGCACACTGCGCTCATCCTTGCCCTGAATCAAAATATCATCAATGTAGTGAGAGATTTGAATGTCAGGTTTACACAGTATCTTGTCTAAGTGCTCTGCCACCAGCCGGTGACAGATAGTCAGGCTATGTATGTACCCCATAGGTAACCTTGTAAAGGTGTACTGACGCCCGCTCCAAGAAAATGCAAACTGCTCTTGGAACTCTTCAGCAATTGGCACAGAGAAAAATGCATTGGCTAAATCTACCACTGTGTACCAAGTCCCCTCAAGCTTTTGGACATTCTCAATCAAGGTAATGGCATCTGGGACTGTGGGCACTAAGGGAGGAGTGTGTTTATTCAACTCACGGTAATCCACCCTCATCCTCCAAGACACATCCCCTTTTTTGATAGGCCAGAGAGGATTGTTCCATGCGGTAGTGATAGGGCGTAACACACCCGCCTCCACATTTCCTTTGATGGTGTCTGAAATGTCTTGTGCCCCCCAGAAATGCGGTTTTGCTTCATTGCTACCCGCTTGGTTGCCACAGGCACTTTCACTGGGGGCATCTTCAATTTGCCTACGGTAATGGGTGTGCAGGTCATTGCACTCACCCCAAACTGGTACATTTTACCTCCCAGTCCCAAAGTCAATCCTTCCAGAATGTCAAAGCCAATTATGTACTCAGGTATGGGGACAATCAACACTTGGTTATTCTGCCTATTCAAATTGCCTAGTTTCATCTCCACTTCAGTTTGTACTGCAGGGGTCTCCTTTCCCCGAGACCTGTAATAGTAAATTGTCTGCCTTTGAATCGTGCTGGATTGCCATGAATCAGAGAGGCCTCCGCCCCGGTGTCTACCAATGCTCGCACCCCTTGCGTATTTCCTGGCCCCCAAAAAATCTTAACATCAGCATGGGGCCGCCTATCAACTTTATGCGAGAAGACGCTGCCGGAGCTTGGCCGTAACCCTAGTCAAATTTTGAATCAGTGTGACTTGACTCTGCCTCTAGCATTGCACTCACCACCTTCCTCAAATCAGTGTATGTTGGCTGGTACAGGGAAGGTGTCTCCATAGACCCTTCTTCGTGTTCTTCCTCAGGAGGAGAGGAAGGTGAGGTGTCCCCCTGTGGCTTGGTTACTACCTGTTTCTTAACCTGTATATAGCGCTCTTTGGCTGCAAGCCCTCTCTTTTTTTATAATTCATATATTACCCTAGTTTCAATGCCATCAATTTCTTCTCGAGGCACATCATCTTTTAACAAAGCCAAAAACATGTCCTTTCTGGACACTCGGGATTCTCTACTATCTTGCCTCCTTCCTTCAGTTCTTGTCTCACTACGCCCCTCTCTCTCCCGTGGCTTATCATCACTTTTGTCCCACTCCCCTAAATCTGCCAGTTGCCGAATGGGATCCACAATTTCATCAGTGGGTTAGCCCATCATACCTATGAGCAAAGTCATAATGACACTTTTGTATGCGGGCGGTGTAGTTCTGATCACCATATTTCTAGTTGAAACTGAGAGTGGCACGGCCCCCATGTGTCCTGGAGCATATATGTGAATTGCATCTTTCATAGCATGCTCTCTAACCTTTTGAATTGCCTCTTTCAAAGTATACCACTTTGTTTCCTCGCTAGGCCAATCTGTGGTAATGGGGTATTTACGGTTACATGCTTGGGATGCTAGGTGCAACAAAGACATCTGTGAATCTTGGCCATTCTCATCAGGGGGCGGCCCTGCCCTTAAGACCTCCTGTACATTGGTGTCAGTTGACAAGGGTAGAAAATGCGGTGAGTCTGTGGAATCTACCAACAACCCTGTGGCGCCCCCATCTAGCAACCTCACCATCCATGTCAATAAAGGTTCCCCTGATTTTTGCCTCAAATGGTAATCATTTCCCAAACCTCCTGCTGGGTGTAATCCTCCAGCGTGGTTAAATCCCCAACTCCGCTCGCAGGATTCTGTGGGTGGGGCCCGGATCACCATCTTCTAACTGGCTTAGCCACCACTGTCTTCTGCTTAAATTCCGTTTTGGTATCTGACTCATTTGCCGAACTGCTCTCTGGACTGGTTGAGTTAAAAATGTCACCATCCCAATTATCCGGATCCCAGTCCACACCAGCGGAGCGATTACAGCTGCCACCTTTCTTTGGTTGACCCCTCCCCGTCTTTTCCTATACTTATACCGGGCTACTCTGACTGCTGCCCTCTCTGCCACGGCCTGGTATGTGTCGGCTTTATCTTTAAAAAGCTTCATTTGAATCTGCTGCATTAACTCAATCTGCCTTTCTGCAGCCAACTCTCTTTCCAATCGCAAAATATCATTTTTCATTTCCAAATTCCTTTGATGTATTTTCCTATAGGCATGCAGGAGTACCCAACCCCGCCTACCCAGCGCAGTGCATTCCCTTCCCCTTTCCACTGAAACTTGTTGTAAGCACAACATTACATCAGACGGATCAGCATCTCCCAATCCCTGATCCCATGTTTCACTTAGCCCCGCGCCGCATGCCCACACCTGGGCCAATTTATCATATGGGCTCTTAGCCCAGCCTGGAATGATAACATCAGAACATTCACCGCCAGCGGGAACGCTCTTTTTCCTGAACAAGCTATTCATCATTGCAATAATGTACAAAACCTCCTTATATATATATATTTTTTTCTTTCCACACTACAGTCACTCGCACAGGCACGCACACACCAAAAAAAAACAGATTAACACGTCCAACACTCGCTGCCAAATTACCTTTGCTTGCAAAGTAAACAAAGCCTATCTGTGTTCAAACAGATTCTTTAATATTTGGAACAATTCATCACAAATACCCTGCTCACAGCGCCAAAATGTATTGCTCGCCCAGAGTGCACGGACAGTCATTAATCACCAGTGCAATTGCAGAGCCAATACTTTAAATGCAGGTAGATGATGCAATGACTTACAACCACACGCACACTTAAAAAATAATGAGCACTTATACGGCTATGCATTCAAAGCTTGGAAGCAACAAGTGATAACACATAAATAAATCACAGAAAAGACAAAGAATTCCAAAGAAAATACATCACCGTGGGCATAACTGAATCCCTCATCTCGCCAGAAGCGGCTGGAAGACCCCGATAACATCCAGGCCGAGAGCACAATAGCCCACACGTATGCCAGACAAAGGCGTCCCCCTTCCGACTGAGGTCTTTGTACTTGTCCCGTCTGACCATTGTGGGGTTCCGCATATATGCACTCCTCAAAAAGGGGTGTTAATTTCTCAAACCTTCTGGCAATGCACTTGCACATTGATGGGTAACTTTTGGTTGCCAGCTGGGTCAACCGACAGTAACCTCAAGGAGCAAAGCGCTTCCCTTTCCTAAGAACAAACACCACGGAAAACAGTCCCATAACTCATAACAAGACATAACAAAAGCAGCTTTCCCAGCAGAATGTCCTTGACTGCATACCAGGTTTGGAAAGCATGTTTTCTTCTGCAAAATAAATTCAGCTCTCAGCAAAGTAAGTACAGCTTTTCACTGAGGCATGGAGTAAATATCCATTGTGGCTCTGAGTGCCCCCAGAATACACTGCGCACCAGCGCCATGTTTTAGCTCAAGCATAACTGGTGCTCAAGGTAGAATTGCTCCTGGATTCAATTGAATTTTTACTTCCCCAGCTCCATTCAACAGGCATACCTCATAGGGGCCTGTGTCCATAATGAGACTGGTACCTTTGCCATGTCTTCATCATAATATTCGGGGTGTTTTTGGGCCATCATCATTTTCCGAGAAACCTCGCGTTTAATTGCTCTTACGCAATAAGTAATAATCATCTTGAATATCACTTTGTGATCTGTGGGATGATCTCCAAATAGATCCTCATCAGTGATGTTAGTCAATCTGTAACTTTCCCCAATAGCAATCACGGTGCACCATTGTGTGCCGTCATGGTCATTCCCATCAAGCAAAGCTAATTCTCCACGCACTATAGCTGCTTGTAACTCTAAAGCAAAGACTCGTCCTTCCTCTTCCTCGATAGGTATATTTGGCTTAAATAAAAATTCATCAGGAATTCTCACAGATTTGCCCACTAAGCCAGAAAGCCATGTTAACAAAATGCGTACCCCATAGTGAAAAACGTCTGGTTCTAGTGGCATTCCTTGTATGGCTACCTGTCCTGCAAATGCCATAATAAATTCACTCACCTTTAAATAATGCATTCCTGGTGTTAGGCACACTATGCCTTCATCACTAAATGAAATTGTCATGTTAAACTTGGTCATTAAATCTCGACCCAATATATTGACAGGTGTCTACCTGGAATATAATAATGGCACAGACATGTCACACTCTCCTATAAAGACTGGAAATGCATCAGTAAAAGGAACTCTGCTTGTAGCTTCTGTGAATCCTTGAGTATTCATGGCATTTCCAGGAATCAAATAATTCCCCTCTCGTATACATGAGTGTGCTGCTCCCGTGTCTACTAAAAACAAAAAGGATGTGTCTCCTATATTAACATCAACCCTTGGTTCCTTTTGAGGATTTGGTGCTATAGATATTATTGAACACATCATGTCTCCCAGTGAGCTGTCCTATTGTGGGTACATTCTCATCGCGTACCTGTGAAAGGATTCCCTCCATCAACAGTGACAACCCCTATTTTAGGAGTCATTAATTGTCCCGTTTTTTTTGTGCTCTGCTGTATCTGCATGGGTGACTCCCCCGGTGGCAGATTCATTGTTGCCTGCTGTGTTTGAAAGTCTTGCTGTACTCTCAGTGCTTGTGTCTGCTGCACTGTTTGATTCTGAGCAAAGCCATCTCCATTCTGCTGTGAATATGCAGGCGGGTTTGTAGTCCACCCTCTTAAGATTTGCCCATTCTGTATGATACCTTGACTTCTACATGTGCGGGACAAGTGCCCTGTCATACCACATGTCCAACATATAGGAGGAGGTCTTCTGATCTGCCCTTCCTGCATGTTTTTATTATCATTCTGCATGTTTTGCAACCCTCCTTGATTCTTCTGGAAGTTTCTTCCTTGAAAACCTCCCCTTCCCCATGGTATAAACCCATTATTACGGTGGTTGAACTGCCTTTGGTTATTCACCTGCAGCATACTCACTGTTTGCAAGCAGATCGTTTCCTTCCTGCATCATTTTTGTCATTATAGCTCCCTATCTGACGTGTCTGGATACAGTATTTAATGCGCTTTCCAGACCGCCTCCCTAGAGTTATTGAATGGTGCTCCATCATGAGCAGTGTTCACCGTGGTGACACCAGAATACCCTGCTCTTGACCAAACATCATCGGCACTCTCCCGAAGGATGGCAAACAGGAGACCTTTAATGCCCCCTATAGCTAACGTGTTACCTCGTGTCATTTTCTCTAACTCATGTATCCACTTCCCGGTGCCAGAAGTTAAACTCTGGAGTTTGCACCATAAATTATCTTTATCCATCTGTGGCCAAGATATGTATTGTGGCCTCGTTCCTCCCTTTCCTTACAAAGGAAACTGTGAAATCCCAAACTCGCATTCGTCAGCCATTGTCTGTCTATCCATAGCAGGGACAATGGTACCACTCTGCCTTCTACCTGGCAGTGACCTTAGCCTGCTCACATAAGGTGGTGAGTCCCCCTCTGACCATGGGATTGCCCTTTAGGTGGATCTAGCTGCGTCAATGATCCTGAAGCCGGAGATTTGTGTAGGTCTTGATCTGACCACCTTACTTCCTTCTCCATTGAAAAACACCCTTCAGGGCCACATCTGTCACCTTCCTCTCCTCCACAGAAGGTTGCTCTGTCTTCATCTGACATATCCTGCCCCCAACTTGTGTGACTTCTCTCCTCTTCATCTCTGTTCAGAGTCAGTTGTCTACAGACAGCTCCTTTGGCCCAAAACTACATGAGGCTTCCTCTTTATCGTACCGCTGCGTACTCTCGAGTCGATTATATTTAGCCTTCCCTTGCAACACTTTCTTCATCTTCATATCATGATAGAATTTATCGATAGCATCCCCAATGCTTCGTGAGTCAAGCTCATCCACTAGATTTGCTCTTGACCTACCTGCTATTGGCTCATGTGCTTGGAAGAACTCTTCTATGTCTGCCCATGATATTACTGAATTAGGATCTATTACTTTGTTTTCCATACAAACAATGTTGCATGCTCTCTGCCTTCTCTTTCGTTCTAACTCACCATCAAATTATCTTTGCTTTCTTGCTTCCTCTCTTACCCTTTCTTCCTCCTTTCTCTTCATGTCTCTTCTCTCATTTGTCCTTCGTATCTCTTCGTCTCTGTCCTTGCATTGTTTTATCCCTTAATTTCTGTTCCTCTTCCTCCATTCTCTTTCTTTCTAATCTTTCCTGCTCTCGATTGCCCTCTGTCTGTTGTCATATTTTCTCTGTTCCTCTGCCCTTTCCTGTTTTCTAAGTTGCTCCTCCTGATACAATTGTTCCTGTCTTTGTTTATCCTTTCTTTTCACCCCATCTTATTTAAATCTTTCCTCTCTTTCTTTATCCTTCTTATCTTGCTCGTCTTGATCTTCCCCTTTGCCTTACGTCCTGGATGCTCGTACCATCAAGTTTGAGCAAAATCTGACCACCCATCCTTTTGTTCTGTATAAGCGCTGCTAACTCATCAGTCTTATATTTTTCTGTTTTCCATCGCTTTATTTTTAGTCCTATATCTACAGATGTACTTGGTCAATCACTTCTCTCCTTGTTGCATCTCTCTTTGTCCCTCTGGACCTTAGAGATTACATCTCTCATAGTATTTTCCTCTGGGCCCTTGTCGCTGCTTTGCGCAGGCGACTCATATGCTGGGTTACTATAACATGTCGCTGCCTTCAGCTCCCTCAATGGTTACAGCCAGTCATTTTTCTTATTATCACCGTCTGTTTCAGGCATGGCGGGTTGAGCAGGAGGCTCCTCACTCCCCTCTTTGCATACATTAAGTATACTTGTTTCCCGTATAAGCAGCATGCAAATATGCTGCAGAACTGCCTTCGATAGTGATTACGTTTGTGACCTTGGCATGAACATTTTGTCTGCAGTGCCCTTCACCCACTCCGCACTGTACTGTCTAAGCTTAGGCGCGTGCTTGGGTAGCTGTTTGTAAAGATGTATAAACTGTAAGTGATTTCAATCCGGCACACACCCAAGTCTCGCCCGGTATGTAGTGCACAATTGAAACCCTTATTTATTTTATCTATAAGTTCAATATTCTGAACGATATACCACTCGTATCACACCCTTCTCCTGGAACCCCCCGGTCACACTGAACCAGGAATCAGGCTAGTTTGCAAAGGTAAATATTTATTTATGTATTTAAAATTTAATCACAATATCTTTGAATAGGTAAACAACAATCACCAACGGGGTGACAGAACACTGAATGATATATTTAATACACTATGAATCAAGTAATGAACACAAAAATGAATGAAGCACAGAACAGAATAATTTTGTGTTGGCTTGAAATGGATAGCACTTTGTTTAGAGGTTCTCCCTGCAACACCACTCAATCCCCCAATAGGCAATGTAAAGAGATGGGAGGAGAGAGCAGGTATTCAGGAATAGCACAAATCAAACAGAATATCAGTCCAACCTTCCCCCTTCAAACACCAGAGAAAAACAGAATTGACTTTTCAGCTGTCAGTATGGCTTTGAAATTGTCTTTGGAATTGACTGAGCAAAAACACCAAATGTGGCCAAAAATACTTTGATTATTAGCAATTCCTATGGGAACCGCTTTGAACAGTTGCACACCATCACAAGCAATGATTTAGGGCCTCATTACACGGTATGCGGTAACCATGGCGCTATTAGCCCCATGGTTGCCACCGCTATTTTACCGTGTCCGCCTTGGTGGATGGCGGAATAACCCCCCTATCTAGGGTGAGCAGGGGCAGTAATTCACCATTCACCAAGGGCTCAATGGGAATGGGGAAGGAGCTAATTACGGTACCACAATTGCGGTACCGTAATTAGCAACAAGGTCCCTTTGCGGGCCCGTTCCTTAACGGCTGCTAAGACCAGCCGTTGAGGTTGGGTCCGACAAAGGGACCTCGTAGTAAGGCGGTAAGGGTTTACAGGTACCGGTGTCCTTACAGGTACCGGTAAACCCTTACCGCATTCCGTGTAATAAGGCCCTTAGTCAGAAGAAAACAATGAACATTTCAAAGTCCAAGTCAGAAACAAATTAAAGCTATTTCACATGTGTAAAATTTCTCAGAATGTAAAAAGCCGGGAAACATTTCCTTGCGCGATATTAGCTATGGATGTTAGGTACAAGTGGGAGCTGAAACTTCTTTTCTATCATAAAAACTGAGGGAGTTATAGAGGTTTTAGTGAAGGTTGTTTTAATAAAATAGGCAAGAGAATGGGGAAAAAGAAATTTGGGTTTAGAAATGACAGGTAGGTTTTCTTATGCTATATTAAGGACTACAAAAAGGAGAATGCCACACAGGAAGGTAATTCATGGCCAATAATAACAATTCATGTGTGATACTCTAGTTTCTGTTTGGTTTGGGAATTACTTTTCTTAATCAATCAATAAGAAGTTAGGATTTAGGAACACAGATGAGAGAAGAGTCAGCGCAAAGATAGTTCTAGCAATGCGATGGTTCAGAATTACCGTTGGGATGGGTTTGAGATTTGGATCATACAATGAAAATATATCAGGGTCACTTTTCTTCCTATTAATACTCACAAAATAAGTTATTAAATTGGGCCGTCAGTTCTGGTCATGGATTGGATCTGGTCTAGGAAGAACAGTACCTCAGGAACGGGATCGGGTCAGCTGGGCTGGTCCCCGAATTTGCAAAGGATCAGCCCTCCTAATCTGTGGATATTTCAATCAGCTGGATAGTGAGTTCCTCAGGCAAGCCTAGTGGTAGCAAGCCTGAAAATGTCATGATACTGATTCAAAAGGCCTTCTCACATCACAGCGCTTCACGGGTTGCAAGAATAAGTTTGAAGATTTGGGCCTTGCAGAAAATCAATAGTTCTCTACTGCTTGCAAAGTCTTGGCATCTGGATCTGGAAGGATGTTAAAGCTGAATGTCGGATGCTGGATCAGAGTGCTTTGCCGGAATCAGGAATCAGGAAAGTGAATGGATCTGTGAGTCCCTATGTGTTGTCAGCTGTCTCTATTTATGCTTTAAAATGACATCACAAAATGGGTGTATGGGCCGGCTTAGCTACTTTTCCCCCTATAAGCTGGAATTGGACCAAAACTTCATCTCTGTCTTGCCTTTGAGTGATTGGATCAAGGCTGGATGATGTCACATTTTATGGTTTGCTTTACAGTTCTAAGAAACCTCTCTTTAGCCATTGGTCTCAAAATCGGATTTTATACTAATTACATATTTCTGAATTGGTCCTCTTTACACAAATCACACACAAAGATTCCATATTTTATCTAGCATCTGTACCTCAAAATCCTGCGGCTGTGGGATCTTGTTTCAACTTTCTACAGAATTTTCTCTTTTTGCTATGAACACAATTTCCACACTTTATGCAAATTTCCACAAATGTGTGTGTTTAACATAGGGATGTGTGTGTAACTTTTCACAATTCTACGATGAATACATTTCATATAAAACCACATATATTGCCATTCCTGTCCAGAACATGTCACACAGTTATGCCACCTCTTAAAATGTGCAGCCAACAACTAGATTAACAACTCTGTCCTTGGTATATTTTTCACCACTTGGAATCCCATGTTATGGGTCTTTAAAAATTGTTCTTTGTTCATGTTTAACAGCAGATGGTTGCTTGGCTCTACCCCTTTGTCTCTCCTGGGAGTCCAGTAGCATCCCCCTCCCTGGGAAAGTTCATTTCAGGAGCCATTTACGACCCTCTCACACCTCCGTTTCCTGGGCTGAAGGCCCTGTTATTGTTAATTCTCTTTCTATAGACAAATGTCTGTGGCAAGCCACAATTAGGCCCTCCCCGTGAGTTTCAGCTGAGAGGATATCCCTCCCCCAGGGAAAAACATGTTTGTCCACTTCCAAAATGTGGCAGCTCAGCCAAGCTAAACTTATTCTAAATTAAAAATCCAGGAAAAATCAAACTTGTTAAATCAAACATAAATACATTACATTCTTAGCTTTATTTTGTGGGATAAAAAGCAACTGAGATCTGTATTCTTTTTAGCCACAATCCTTTTTATGTTTGCTAATCCAGCAGACTTTTTAGTTTAGATCAAAAGTTTCATCGGTAACTCATCTGACAGCTGTCATTCAGGTAGCCCAAGGTACTGCACCAAGGTTTTGGCAGGGGCTGTCAGTTTAGAGACAATCCAGTTTGTCTGATGAATGTTTTGCTCTTCACATTAGGACTTTGTATGTTTGCAATGTTTCATTATATTACATGAATTTTAGCGCCAAGCAAGATTTTGAATGTTAAGAAGTGTTGTGTTATTGGCAATTGGGAGATTTTAGCAACAAAGAAAATGTCATTTATAGGCGCATTTTAGGGTTTCACTTGCAAAGTGCTGCTTCTCTCTCTGCACTCTGTTTGCTGGTCATGGAGCCCAGTGGCACATTTTCTGCAGGGTGTGCTCTATTCCACCACACATGCACCATGGGTGGCTGGTTGTGCATCCATCTTTTTGTGTACTTGAGAACGCGGTTTTTGTAGGTTTTTTTTGCGCACAAGAGTTTTGCCGCCATTCTTGCAGTTTCTTGCGCCATAAGTATTAGAGTGATACCGCATAGCAGAGCAAAGTGGGTCACTACATTCCACAAAGCGGAGTAACACCCTCCATTTTGACACATCACTCTTTGATTGTCAATGCTCACCTTTATACTTTGCATATTTTAAAAGTATGTTTCAGAAAAATAAAATAAAATGAGCGTGCACCAATCGTCGCAGGTTCCAAACCCTTTATATTATGTTTTCATTTCTTTAGATCTATGTTTTCACTAAATACCATCAGTTCAATACCAGCAAATAAATACTTAAATCACAATTCTGATATATTCTTTTTCGCATCAATCAATTCTTCTTCAACATATATAGTTCACATAAAACAAACAAACATACTCGACTGGCCACATATATCTCTCAGTCTTCTCTCTAAGACTGTCCTGCCCACTAAATAATACTCCTATGGAGTTTGAACTGTCCTCTTTAAACTCGTCTTTATCCAAGTTCGTCTTATACATCATCCATTAAGGGACTCTAGGTACTGTTCCTTCTGTTATGTTCTTTTAAACGTAGGTATCTTTATCGTGGCCTCTCCTCACAATACCTCTTAATTGCTTGGCCTCTCCTCAAGTCAATTACTTAATTTCCAATAAACATCATTTCCTAAGTTACTTTACCCCAGCCTCCCTCCATTACTCATTTTTCTCTTTATCACTTTCTTCATCCACTGCCCATTCACACTTTTGCCACCTCAGTCAGTTTTTTCTCCCCATTCGGTTGTTCAACTTCCTACTCTCGGGATCCTATGCCTCCTTAGTAGCCTTTTCAACTTTCCATCCGTTCAGCTTCCTGTAGACTCCGGGAGGGTATTCCGTGGAACCTGGGGGACTCGTCTCACCCTGCTTGCAAGCCTTGACACTTAAACTAATACCGCTATCTACAGGGAGCTTCACATCTTTTCAGTCAAATGACAGAGGTTGTGCAATATTTCCGGGACCCTAATGCCTACTTCTCTTGATGAATACCTAACCATCGTCTCTCTGCTACCACGTGAACTGAAGCTCCCATCCCTTTAAGATGAGGTAGCAATACCCTTGAGATGGATGGGGATGCAGAAACTATTCAAACATCGATAATCGAAACAACTCAGGTAGTTGGCAAAAGGATAACTGTTTTAATATTAATTATCTAAAAAAGGGAGTACACAGACATCAACGGACGTTGCAGCGTAAGAACTCTCAATTCATCTTAAAAAAAGCATTATTTTATAGCAAAAAATCATCATAGGTGACGTCAACCTGCGTATTACTTACGTCATCCTATGTGGCATACTACAAAAACCTATTAACATGCATGCTTGGGTCTAATGAAATATCTAAGTATTCAATCCATATTCGTCTAAGGCAGTGAAAGAAAGTGATTTGTTTCTTAACATCAGGCGGGGCAACTAAGACCTTCCCAATAGAACTTAGAAGTTCGCCCAGTACCCTATCTGGGAAAGTTGCATTTGAAGTTTGCACACTGAAAAAGCATATAACCATTCATACCACACCCCACGCTTACTCTCTCCTTTACATCACCACTCAACTAGAACACAGGGATACTATGACACCATTCGGTATAACTGTTCTCATACGAACATCCGCCGCTTACTCCACATCATTCTATGTAAACACTGCTGGTCTCACACCCTCAGCCAGGCGTTTTCCCCAGGCCTAACGCAGCCACATCCGTTCCGGATTAATCCTGCCAGAACGAACACATTCTCCTGATCTCTCAACCACCACACCTACCGATAAGAACCAGCTATTACACGTGTACCGCACGAGCTGCACACATATCCGGTGCACACACGCACCTTTTGACTCTCCCTTCTCTCTCTACTGATCTGAACTTCGGTTCCCAAGGGCGTTCAACCTACCAGCGCCTTCAGACCATACCAATGGTATATAAGGCGCTATATAAGTGCAAAATAACAATAACAATAACCAGGGCACTAAGAATGTCACTAAATACACTACGTCCTATTGACTATACAAACTATAGGACCCTTGATCATGCAGTCCTCTACCATTGGTTGGCACTCTAACATCCAAAAGTACTTTTCCTCCTATGATAGCAGCATGCAGGCTGATCTTCCAGGTGCTGGTGAGCTAGTCTTAACCATACCTTCCCAGCAATTAGCATATTCATCTATCATCACCTCAGTGATCTGCTGTCAATTAGGAATTTGAACTTGTCCTTGGGAGTGTTCTTAGCTGTGGAGAATTCAGGGGAGTGAAGGGGCGCTCTGCCCTCATGTGTAGGTGTGACCATCATGTTCGTCTAACTTCATCCATCCACATGACTGAAGACCACAAAAATGAGCTTCTAGTGTATTAAAAAAAACTATTTTCTATTAAACCTCTGATGTCTTTCTTGTTTTGTTCATGCCACCTGAACAGGAGTTTCATTCGTTCACACGATTTTGTATCCAATGTCTGCTCACTCCAGCCTGATAAGATCTTGGCTTCTTGGCTTGGCTTCATGGCTCAACCAGCCTTGCCTTTCTGAGATTCACTTTGTAATTCATATGTTTTCTCATTACAACACACTGGAAAAGAGGCCTTCCTTTTTTAGCCCAGCACTGCTATAGTTTGTAGTGTAAACATCCAATCTTTACTCACTTATGCATATATGCATATGTTGGCGCATGCCGCAATCTATTCACTACTTAACTAGCCTCAAGAATACTTTGTCTGCTTGCGTTCCTTTTGCATCTGAACACATGTAAATTGAGTTGATATCTTCATACACTTTGTAGCATAAGTCTCTTCATCTTGATCCAAAGATGCCACTTATCTTCGATCCCTTCTTGATGCCTTATAGAATAGCAACATTCTTTAGTCCGAGTCTCTTTTATGTATGTCAGTCCCGATTTTATGTGACATCACTATTCATTTTGGCCATTGATTTGCTCTACTTCTTACGGGATTTCATTTAAATGGCCATAATATTTCCTTGTATGCAGGTATGCTTTTCTCAATGGGAACCCTGCTTCCAGGATTCTTCTTGGTATCAATATTTTCACTGGTCCTGCACGTGTGTCACACCCTGGTTCCCACCATATAGGCAAGATAGGCAAGGCAATTGAGGTGGGGGTACTTAGCTCCTTCTATATGCTATTTATTATCATTTCCCTCCCCAAAGTTAGCAAGGGGAAACTTCCTACTTTGGAAGTGTGTGGTGTGAGAAACCTAAGGGTGTCTCATGGTCTGAACCCCAGAGATCTCTTGCTCAGGTGGCCAGGGCACGGCCATCACCCTTGAATCCATACCCTGGGGTTGGACAAGTGTGGGAGGATCACCTGGGTGAGGGGTCTTCGGGGAGTGGGGTGAGACATCCAATGGTGAGATGTGGTATTCCCCCCTATCCGACGCTTCCTTCACCTCTATAGGTTGTTATGAATAATGTCCTGTTAATGTCCGATTGCCCACTCCCAAATTCCAAGAGGTACCAACATTAAGGGGAGGCATAGGAGAAGAAAGATATACCTATCTGACATCCCATCAGTCACTATGGGACATTATCATCTAAAGCCCATTCACGTACAACCATATGTCTGCGTCCTTCACGCTAAAAAACACTTCGATAAGTTTCCCTCCATCATAAGGGAAAACTAAAACTCCCATACTTCCTCCCCATTGCCTTTTTTTAGAAACCACTGGGATGAAGAAGTAGAGGAACAGAGCTATGACGATTGTCCATAGGAACCAATTTGCCATGTATTCCTAAAGGCAGTCTCCATCTTGTCCCATTAACAAGGGCAGGCAGAGTCAGGCCTCCCTTTTCAACCACCCACACCTGAAACCGGGTAAACCTCCCTACCAGTATAAAAAGTAGAGCACAGGAACACACTCTGAGTGAGCTGGGGATGCTGGAGGGTTCTGAGAAACCAGAGGGAGACCAATGAAGATGGAGAGAACCTAGAAGGCCTGGAGGAGGAAGAACAGCCCATCCGCTGGACCTGTGAGTGCAGGGGAGGCTGCAACATGGAGTTGGAGCTGTGCCTCCAGGGAGCCAAACCAGGGCAGCTGGGGTTGCCTGGTGGCACCCACATCAGAGATCCTCCCCTGGGCGAAACAGAAGAGCCCAGGCCTTTGAAGGGCAGGTGGTAGGACTCTGACCTCAGTCAAGCTCCCCCTTGTGCTCCTGTTGCTCCCAACCCGCGAGAATGCATTTTCGGGGGAGCTGGTTAAGTGGGAGCAACATACAAGGAAATACATTCTGGGACTGGACATCCAAAACCAATTCTTTTTTAAAACCGAGAGGGGTCTGAGCCCAGCTGAGGGAAACCCTTGTGTAAACATTAAGGAGGTATCCAAGTACCCTAAGAGCTTTTGGCAAGAAGTTGAGAGCACAGAGAGGACCCAAAAAGCCAGAGTGCAGACAGAAGCCTCGAGAGACTGGAGAGGAACATGGAGCCGAGACGTGATTCAGTGCTAGAGAGAGGCTGTGTCATGGCTAGGGAGACGTATCTCCAGGAACCGCTAGAAGGCAGGCTGCCCTGAATAAAGGCGAAATACAGAAGAACTGTGAACACAGTGACCTTTGAGTTTCCGAGAATGAAAGAAACCTGGTGTTTGTATGTGTCAAAGGAATGAATGTGAAATACATAGTAGTGGCCATGCGGAGGTTAAGCAAAGACCTCACACAGTTGAAAGTCTTCGATTAACTAAGGAAGAAGGAATTGTGTTAAAGGGGTGCAAGCCCGAAGAAAGGACTCCCATGGACCGAGCCTAAATGAGGGAGGCCAACTGTGAACATTGTGTTAAAGTGGTCTGAGCCCGAACGAGGGAGACCCATGGTCCAAGCCCAAATGAGGGAGACCAATTGTGAACATTGTGTAAAAAGGGGTCCGATCCCAAATGAGGGAGACGCGAGACCGAACAAGGGAGACCAATTGTGCACATTGCACTAAAGGGGTCTGAGACCAAATGAGGGAGATCTGTGGTCCGAGCCAGAATGGGAGAGACCAATGGCGAACCTGTGAATGTTAAAACCCTGATAAAGAGAAAGGAACTTTTATGTTTTTTGTTCGTCAGGCTCTCTGCAATAAGAGACAGTCATTGGAAGAGAGACTTTGGCGAAGGCCCTGATACCTATGCTTTGAACTGCTCCTCAGGGCCAAGAAGCCAGAGTGTGTGTGAAGCTCAAACGTTCCTTCTTGTCCCATGCTGAAAACATGGGGAAGGGAAGCTCACCTATCTTGACATATTTCTTGAACACTTTTCATTGTGTTTTTTGCCTAAATTGTTGTCCCACATCATTTGTATTTAGCAGTATGGATTGGCAATCAGTTTATTAGGACAGGCCCTTTTATTTTGACAGAGTCTCCACTAGGACTTTGTTATTATTATTTGACATTTGTAGCTTGCTCCCATTCATAGATATAGGTTTAGATAGGCATTCGACCAACCCATTGAAGTTTAATAAACACCCTTGAACTGTGATAACTTGTGTTTGTCTTCACTGTTTGATACCATGCCTTCCTTACGGTGGCAATCACAAGATGGGAAGCTTGTAAAGACATCTTGTAGACTCTGAAAATGCCAGGTTGCCATTGAAACACACCAACATGATCTGACCTCTTGCATTTCTTTAATCTCTTCATATACCTTTGGACCCCCCCCTTCTTCTACTCTGACCTTCATTGTCCTGTTATATAAGTTTGTATCTGCTGGGTCTCTGTTCGCCCCGATGCCCGTGAGTTTTCGGTGCAATACAAATTAATAAAATTTAAAAAATTAAATATTTAACATTTTGGGGAAAATATCTACATAACCTCGACTAGATAACAGGGGAGCCCTTCTGGCTTTGTTTCTTGGCTGGTACAAATATGTCACTGGGCCTCATTACGAGAATGGAAGTAGCCATGGAGCTATTAGCTCCATTGCTGCCTCCGTTCCGGGCTCCATTACCGGGATCCTGCAATGGGGACTTTCCGAGTTACTCCGAGATAGGAGGACCCGGTAAGTCCTCCATGCAGGAACCCATCCCCATTCTCATTTGAGCCTCCATAGGGCTCAATGGGAATGGTGAGGGAGGGAATAACGGGCAGAGTACAACTTGCCTGTTATTGCCTCCCTCTTCCCCTCGCGGGACCCAGAAAGCACGCCTGGGTTTACCAGGCGTGTGATCTGGGTCCCGCGATGGGAAGCTCGTAATCGGCGCTCCCGGATTGAAGGTGGCCGGTCCCGTATCGGCCCCTTTCAATCCTGCTGCGCCAGGGTTATAATGAGGCCCACTGACTCTTACTACGATTTCCCTCTGGTATAAGATAGAAGAGAAAACATTGCCTCTGAAGCCTTATGATTTAAATGACAGATGAGCTTGCATTGAATGCTGCAAGACATATGTGCGGCGGTTCACTGCACTATAGTTAATTTTCATGTTGAGTACCATAGGAAATAAAAAAAAAAATGATTGTTAAAAACATTTGACTCATATGAAGAATTTGGCTGAAATGTTGCAGACTAAATTGTATGCACGGCACCCCCAGACGTTTTGGGAAAGATCAGTTAAAAATAAAGAAGTAATAAAAAATGCAAAAAACCCAATTTCAGTTTAGTCCCCATTAATTTTCCCATGAACAAAACCCCCCAATTTTTCTTGGGTGCTCAAACCAAACCGCAGGATGGAATTGAACCAGGTATAAAATGACTTTGGGATAAAGCGTTGAATCCGATCCTTTGGGGTCTGAACTTATTGGATCCAGTACTCTTAATACTTTTATTTGATTAGACATTTATAAGGCACCTATACACAGGTGTTTCCAGGCACCACAAGGACAGGATAGGGGGAAGAGGGGCATGGAAATCATAAGAATACAACAACAAAGAAAAAAGAAACAGTTATATTGGCCTTGTCACAATCCTACCGTGCAAGTGATAAGTGCAAGGGGGTGGGGAGAAGAGGGAGAAGTGCAAGAGTGGGGCACCCCTAAGGTGAGGTGCGGGCAAGTGCTGATCAGGCCATGGTGTCAAATGCCAGGGTGAAAGGTGTGCCCCATATCTGAAAATGAGATCTCCCATGGCACTTTTCAGGATAGAGGCTTTTCAGAAATGAAAAATCTGCCATGTTTTATTTTGGTTGCGAGAGATAACCACAGTTATACCCACAATTACCCAATAACAAAAAGCTGAAAAGGGCCATTTGGAGCAGGAAAAATGACTAAATGGCACCATGCTGGGGGGGGATAAAGGGAGGACCCTTCCCATGCACTTCCAAGTACCTTCCCTCTGTAGAATAGCGCATTGCAGTACATGCAAAATACAATGCCCTTTGCCGGGTAAAGGTCTGTAGCATGGCATTTGGTCTGCAAGGATGTTTTAGAGCTCTGCTGCCCTACTGGAGAGCCCCTCTTGTTGCCCACAGCAGATGGTGCAAATGCTGTACATGAAATTACCCTACGTAATTGTTGGAAGGGCGGTAGACTGCCCACTGAACCCTTGTGCTTTCATTTATGTTGTTGTCACGTGCAGTACAAACACTTCATGCTATGCCATTAGTCTTAGGAGTAGCATTCACGGAGATGCATACATTCTGGAATACAAGAATGTTTAAAACAACGCGAAACACAGATTCTTTATGTGGAGGAGGAAGCCATGTATTCTGTGTGACCCATGCAGCTACAGTACTTTTCTAACCACCACTAACATTGTTTGCGCTCTGCATATTCTGCTATTTGCTTACTTGCCTTTACATGCACTAGTGTGTGCATGATCAAGCCAAAGCAGCTTTGCCATTTTACAGACTCACTACAAACTGTCCCACCTGCAGTTACATGTTTTCCTCAACTGTACAACCCGCAAGCAACCTCTTGACAATTTCCGTCACACTGCTCTGTGCAGACACGATGTGTCTGTTTCACGGGTCATGGAAAGGTAAGCAGCACATCATCAAATGAATGCGGCATTTAACACGCCCATGTTACACTGCAGGTTGCTGTTCCTTGTTTACCAGTGGGCGTCATACAGTCAGGCGTGCTTTAGCCACAAATTGGTAGATTTGCCACCCATGTAGTCATCAGGAGTACTTGAAATGTGGTAGCCTGCCATATGAATCCATAGGGGTGGCGACAGGGGTGGTGTTACGAGCACAAAGTGGATGACCTATACATGGGTATAGGTGTGGAATGGATACAGGTGCACTTCCACAACTATTTAAAAGTGCATTAGAAGATGCTGACATGCGGCTACTAATGGAGTCCTACGGATACTTGCAGTGTGATCGCACATGCGCTGACAAGGTGCAGTCCATATTGCTCATGTGTAGTCATCTCGGCCAGTACTGTGTGGCACAGATTCACCATGCAGTGTTAAAAAGAGAAACTACTCAACCACTCACCAACATTAACCATGTACATCTTTAATTGCTAATATACACCAACACTATTCAGAAAAGGATGGGGTAGCGCACATGGATACATACACCAGACTTTTTGGCCTTGCCAAACGTTTATCATGAGGGCAGCCAAGGAATCAGTAACAAACCATTGTTGGTAACAGCTGTTTACAGAAAACACTATGCTAAAGCAACATTCTGTTACAGTGCACTAGAAAAAACCTATGAAATTCACTAACAAAAACATTGTTAAGGGGAAGATACGGTTAAGTTGCACTAGTAAAATTCTATGCAATTCAATTGACAAACGTTACAGCGACGTTATGATTACAGGTAAAACCGAAAAACCTCTGAAATTCACCAGTATGGAAAGCTAAGCAACCATAACTCGCACCACCAGTGTGCACTGCAAGGACAAACACCCATGACATCAAAGATGCCATCACAACTCTCATTGATGACATCACTGATGACATCACAGCTGTGGCTGCCACTTTTTTTCACTGACATAAGTAGGCCAGGTGCTTTTCTTCAATAACAGTCAGGAAGTAACAACTCAAAAGGTTCTATCTTGTGAAATAAAAATGCATTCCTAGCTCAAGAACGATTCACTTAATTGATCAGAATTTGATTTCATCTCTCTTAAAACATACATTCTTTGGACGAAATTACAAATATTAGCAAAGATTCTAAATCATCCAACACAATCACTGTATGAGGATATTAAGATTATTTTGCCAAGCAAAACAGAAATGTTGGTCATAGAGTTTATGAAATGAAAGTATCTCCTACAAACCCAGATAGGGGAAACCAATAACATGTTCTTAGACTCCTCCCATTTGGTGAAAGAGAATTTGTTTAAACCTAGATTGGATCATCATAAAAGGCTGTACTGAAACATAAACCCTATATAAAAAAAAATATGCCAAAGTGCACAAAGGTGGGGAGCAATTTACAGCATATATTGAACGATTTCCCTCAAGTTACTATAGATCGATCTATCGTCACTTTCATTTAAATCTTACACCCACTTTGGAGGTGGTTGGTCCAAGAAGGATGTTAAGGGAGTTAAATGAGTCTGTCCACTATGCGAGGGATAGCTTTAGAGACTATGGGCCTCATTAGGAGGCTGGTGGTAAGGGGTTAACGGCACCGGTAAGGATGTCGGTGCCGTTAACCCCCTACCACTGCATTCCGGGTCCCACATTTTCATGCGTTGTTCCCCATTCCGCTTGTCACGCCCCGTGTTTCCGCCCACTTTTGTTGTGTGCACTGCGCTATGTGCGCTTTCCCTGTGCGCGTAGCACACGCCGTTTAATGATGTGTGCACCCGCGTGCGCCACCCACTATTTTAGCGCACATCCCAGGATTTACACGTGCACTAAATTCCATGAATCGATGTGTGCGGCTTTGGCACGCGTGCGCTGGGATTTTCATGCTTGCGCTGGGATTTTCACGCTTGCGCTCCCTTATTCGGCGCACATTTATTCCATGAATCGGCCCGATGGTGTGTTATAGAGCAGGACCCCCGCTGACCGGTTTGGAGGTATCCTGATCACATATCCTGATCACATACAATGAATGCGTTGGAGTGCTTACATACACATGCTGCCTAATGGGGGAGAATTGCGCACTTAAATTTGTAGCTCCTACTAATGAGGGTTTTAAGCACTGCGACAGAAATCCCTGGTGCATTCAAGTGGATAGAGCATAGTGACAGCCTTGAGTAACACTCAAAACTTGTTTTCCATATTAGAGGTGATGAATATCAAAGGGAATGATTTAAAAGTGGCCTAATTGCATTCGGTGTGAATACAAGTGAGTGATTATACACACATGAAGACACAGAAAATCACAGTGACTGGCTGAAATGACGCACCTGATGCATGCGATTTTTATTTTCCAGGGGGAGGGGGAGGGGGGGAATAAATCGGCAGAAATGGCTTGTGTGATACGGACATTAACGTTCTGTGAAGGTATCACAACTTTCTGAGAAGGGCTTTGAAAGAACATGATTACATTCACCGACTATTACTGAAGGACTTCACACACACACATTCACACACATAGAGCCTGATTTATAGAATTTGTAGCGCAGTGCAGAAATACACTTTACACTGATCCATGAATCAGGGTGTTTGTTGGGAGCGCAAAGTGTCTTTGCAGTGCACTGCGCTAAACAATTCTATCTATCAGGCCCCTAATTGGTTTGTGAGGGACCAGCAATCCCAGCCATTTGAGAGAGTGGATCTAATTGATGTGGAAATCAAGTAAATATGGGTTTCAGTCCTCAACATGTCCAGAGATGCCAAGCTTAAAATGGGCAGCGTTGCCGCAGATCCCGACAGTGACATCATCTGCAGTGTGCGGGTAAGAAGCCGAATGACACTGTGAAGCAATCACTCACAAGCAGAAATTTTCTACAAGTCACTCCGATTTGCGTGATGCCCCGCACACGCACAGGCGCTCTAGCCTGATCAGATGACACTGGAGGACGTTCAGAACAGTTTATCTAGGGCAGGAGAAGAGCAGCTGATGGAATAAAGGCACAGATAGGTAGAATCGATACACATCACAGAGGAACACGATTTTGTAATACATTTTTCGCCTCCATCCACTCAGACAATGATGAACAAGAGAACTGCTATGCTTCCTTCCCTGGGGCAAGGTTGAAACACATAGTGAAGACTGCACTGATAGAGTGCAACAATGGCATGGGTAGAGAGCAGGAGTGGAAGAGACAAACCAATGTCAGAGCCTGATTGAAATGCAATGCCCAAATATCAAATTATGCAGCGAGATGCTACTCCGCTTGTGTGCAAGCATGTCATGCATGTCCCTTTGTACATAGTTCCAGGATTCATGCACGATATTTCCAGCATCCTTCTCTCCTCTGTCTAGAAAATCGGAGAACCCTGGATAGGATTTAGGTGGATGTAAGCCAGGGGGTTCCAAGAGAGTTGGTTGGACGTGCTTGGAGTGAAGCAGCATGGCAGCGGGTCTTCTGTCCATTGCTGGATCAATCTGTTTCTTCACCACTTTTGAAGTTGGAATACACGTCTGCATTTTGCCTATCACAGTGAGTGGCGTTTGCCTTTCATGTATTGCACTTTCAACAAGATCAAGGCAAGACCGTCGGTAAGGCTGGGTGTTCTTGTGACTGTCATTACTGTAGCACAGCTTCACTTTCAGACACAATCTGGACACTTAGATTGAAGTATAGTGGTAAATACATTTGTTCAGAACAAAGGTTGGTTGTTGTAGCCTTCCATATGGTACAAAGCTTAAAAGCACCACTGGTTCTAAAGCCTGGCCACTGGTGCTTAAGACCTTGCTTTTTGATAAATGCTACCAGGTTATCTATGAAATCTGGGTGGCCTGTACCGGTTTTAAATCAGGAGATGTCAGAAATATAATAAGGATACCAGCAGTTCCCCTGGATGGACACACGTCAAGACAGTTATGAGATGCATGTTTGTCTCCCTGAGCAGATGTGCACACTCCACAAAGAGAAGCATCGCGCAACACACTTTGGCCATCATGTGCTCTATGGAACTAAAGAGAAAAAAGTGTCAAGGATGCTTGTGGTGCTGGAGATACCTGCACCAAACCGCTTCTAGCGTCTCACCATTAGGAATAAGCCATGGCAGTGGGCAATCTCACCATCAGAATGGAGCTGAGCATGCTCATGGGAGAACCACTCTCTGTGTGGCCCAGAGCATTGAAAGAAACGTGGTACTAAGGAGATTCACTCCCCTCCTATTGGAGCAAATGAGGAAGCAATCAACTAAACAAATATTTGGCGTGTTACTGAGGCACATAGAGAAAGTCGATGGTCGAAGAGTACCACTGAGCTCATATAACTGAATCCCTTTTCTTTCTACATTATCCCTTTTATTGTTTTATTCTTCACAGCAGGGTTCACATGCCTCATTGAGTACATGCGGATCAGGAAAAGGGGGTACCTAAAGGATCTGGTGTGTCTGGTGGGACACTGGGGAAACTGAAGAGGGAGTCCCGAGACCACCCCATCGCGGCCCCAAGTTCTGGTAAGGACAATGAGCTAAAAACATTTGCCGCCATTCCTCTTATATTGGACGAATCCCGAGTGCATCAATGATTGACAAGTACACTGAAAGATATCCTCTCAGCCAGCTATATGGACCGAATACAATGCAAGTCTTCCCGTGTGTAGGAGATGAGCCAGTGACCATGGACAGAGAGACCTATCTGGACAGCCTCGACTAAACACCACAAAACCATGATACTGACATCATTAGTGACACCACAACATACCGTTAGACATGAAGCACATGTGCCGTTCGCACTGCACCACATAAACACACACCCGTATACATGAAGAACATGAGACATCCTGAGCAAACTTGATGATGCTTAAAGCCAAAAGTCATGTGGATATACAGGAGTATATATGGAACCTGAACAAACCACATAGAGCTAATCCATAGAGCACGCAGCACAACATAGACAATGTAGAAACCACATTATAAGGTTTAGGAAAATTACAGCAAGCATCAAGCCACTGAGCAGGAGACGAGCATAGCTGACTCATTCTGCACAGAGAGCAAGACGCATGAGACAGGCCCACAGACAAGAGCAGAAATATGAAGATACATTCCTATCTCCAGACGTCAAGGGGATCATCTGCAGAGAAAAAAATAACTCCTCATAATTATGAGCTGCAGAGCTCAAATTTGTGGTCACTGAACATGTGATGCAGCCAGACGAGACAAAGTACAGTCATCTATAGTGAGAAAGGGGTGCCGATCCCAGAACATCAGATGCAGACCGCAGCAAGTGTTGCTACCATGAGGAGAATATTCTCATAGGCAAAGGTAGTGGGCACAAGGTACAATACAGACACATAATCGTTCACATCACCTTGAAGAAGTGCATAGCGAGCTGAGAACTCGATCGAGTCCCAGTCCTGGGGGCAGCATCTCTGACCAATCACTGTTTAGTATACCCCGAGTGGAGGGCAAGGGGGATGAACCAATAGTAGGCCTGCTACTCTGCAACAATGTAAAATTGAGCTCTTGGGGATGGGAGAGGCCAGCCACCTGACATGCGAGGATCAGTAGAATAACACCTACAGAGTCCACTATAGGTAATAGGGAGCCCTCAGTACCCTATCTCTTGTGGCTATATGTTTTTATGGTTAAGGGCTTGAGTGATGACGCAATAGTGCCTCAAGCTGTACTTGAATTCTGCTGTGTTCGTGTACTGATTCCTGTTGGTTTTATTTGCAATAAACCCCAGTTTGTCCTTGCCATCTGACTGAGTCCTCTGTTTCTTCTGGGTAGGGAGTTAGGCCCTCTGAGTCCGCAGTCCCCCAGCATGACTCTGGCATACCTGGGAGGTACCCCTAACAAAACTCTTGGTGAACTGTGTTTGTGCCTCCAGGAAAACTCAGAAGGGCAGGCTGACACACAGCACTGACATACTGAACATACCGGGTACACTGTATTTCTTCCCTCCACTGGTGCTCCTACTGTTAAATGGAGTACTTGTAAAGAGGAATTTGTGCATTATGCAAAGCTGAGTCTGGGTCCACTATTGATGCATGTTTGGCGTTTTATTGCAAGGAGTTTGCTGGAGTAAAGGCTGGATTTAGAGGCCCATGGCGCCCTTATGGAATATGATACATGTATGAGGAAATTACACTTACACTATAATCCTAAAGTGCACATAATCCTGGGAAGGTAATACTTTGTCATATAAGAAAAGGGACCTGGGAAATCCACTGAGAACTGGGTTGGGAGAGCTTGCCAGTAAACGTAACTTGGTCAACACCCAGGACGAGCATATTCATGACCAAATTCATGATCAATGTGGGCAACAATATGATGATGGAAGAGATATGACACAAGAAGCAGTTTTCATTGCCAAGAAGATTGAACACAAACTCTGTCACATCAAAGAACTAGATTAGAGGGAAGAGAAATGGCTGGAAAGGGGTCTGTTAGAAGAAGTGGTTTTCATTGATAAGAGGATTGAACCCAAACTCAAGCACATCAAAGAACTGGATTAGAGGGAAGAGATATGGCAGAAAAAGGGATCTGTTAAAAGAAGTGGTTTTCATTGATAAGGGGATTGAACCCAAACTCAACTCATCAAATAACTGGATTAGACGGAAAGCAAATATGACAAGAATGAGCTGATAGCACTGATAAAAGCCATCAAAGGTGTGGAAAAGTAGATGGATTTGAAGGATAAAAGTGTGGCAGGTAGACTGAATGGAGAGCTTGAGGAGGTGTTATCATCGTGGAAACGTGCTTCACTTTGTATCTGTCAAGGATGTTCGGGACATAACTTTGAATATAGGAACTGTGGATGCAAGGACCATGTTTCCAGATGTTGCAAGAACAATGAATGGAGCATTTTGAAGGAGAATACGGGCGCTGATGGCAAGAGTAAGGCCGATGATGTGGTGCTCATTGCAAAGACAAGGTACACATTAAATCAATATTTTTGTGGCCTCAACCTTCTCCACATCTATAATCTGATCCATCCCTCTCCAAAAAGTTGGAAGCACTAAAAACGTTCATCAATAATTGAAAAATTATTTGTAATGCATATTATTAGTAACTGCCTGTGGTTTATTATGGAAAACGTGATTATGAATCAGGCGAGCAAATGTATACTGTCTAGCCTGCTTGCTGCCTGTAGTGAATGGTATGCTTGTCTCTATCATCTTTTTGACCTAGATGTGATTGGTTAGTAAGAAATCATTTCAGCAAGCAATGTTTTGTGGGAATAATTCTCTGCACCCACTTCCTTCGTTTGTTGGGTACAACTTTGCCACTTTGTGATTTTGATCAAAGTTCTGAGTTAAACGTAATGTACATTACAGTAGCTTTATTTCGACCAGGCCATAACAGCATTACAAAACAAAGCAATCCATAAACAATACGATCACAATATAATTTGATAGAAACATGCTTTAAAATTCCCAAATAAAATCTTAAAGTCAAAAAAATATGTGCCAAGGTTAAAATAAAAATCAAATTGATTGTTCATAAGGAGTACAATTAGCTCTATACTACCCGCCAGTACAATATTATATTTCTGTGATAAAATGCCAGAAGGAAACTTCCTTGTGCAAAATGCAAAATATTTCCATCCTCAAAGAACGTGCAACAATTCAATGACTGTAATAAATTGCCAGGCCCAAAGTTCAATGTGCAAATTAGAAAGGCTTTCATAACCCAGGGATCACTTTATTAAAACATATGATGACTCCAGTGTGCAGTACCAGTAGTCCTACTTCTCTAAACTGGAGTTAATTTTACAAAATGTGGATGCTTGCTTACTCACAGGGACATGCAAGAAACTCATGCAATGCACTTCAGGAAGATCAATTAGCTAGTTACCAATATTTACATTCCCCCTGGTTCTCGGGTTCTCATTGTACGCACCTATAAAAGCACTAAGTGGTAACGACTTTAGACCTTCTCCTCCATGCCTGGAGCAGGTAGACAACTTCTCTCCAGCCCTAAAATCTCTCCACTGGCTCCTGGTGACCGCAAGACTCAAATTCAAGACCCTTTGAATCATCCACAAGGCTGCCTGGGGCCTGGGACCTCTTCACATCCAGCTTTCTCTCCCTAAATACATCCCGGACAGAGTACTTTGGTCTTCTTGCTCCAACTCTCTGCAGGTCAAATACATCTCCAAGCAGATAAATGGGAGGTAGATCCCTTTCCTTGGCTGGCTCCTCCCTCTGGAATGCCCCATCCCCCCTATTCCTTCCCTCTTCCCCTCCTGTGCTAACTCTCTATCTGCTGGTACGACTGGGTCTGGTTCCTTCAGAGTCATACAGGGACCAGTACACCCCTACCAGTCCACCCATCATCCTTTGCCAGCACTTGCCCTCGGGATCCCTTTCCCGGACAATCCCAACTTGGTCCTCCCTGTCCACCGCACTCACCCTCCCCCCACCCCCTAGCACTTGCCGCCTTCGCCCGCCCAGCACTTGCCCGCCCCAAACCTTGGAGGTATCCCACTCCTCCACTTCTCCCATTACTCCCTCCCCTTGCACTTACCACCTTATCATGCACTTGCACGGTAGGATTGTCACAAGGCCAATATAACCATTTTTGTTGTTCTACTTTTTGATTCCCATGTCTCCCCAACCCATCTTGTCTTGTGGCATCTGGAAACCCCTGTGTATAGACACCATACAAATGTCCAATAAATAAATGAAAATTAACACTTGCTAATGGCAATTTCCCCAAGCGCAGTTTTGTTACCCATGCTCTCATTTGTTTGGGATACATACAATCCAGGTTCACCTCATATCCATTTGACTCCTTCAACAGCCAGTAGCTTGTAAGGCTACTGGATTGGCTACCCTTAGCTGTAGTGTCTGCTTCCCATTTTAATGCATACGCCACTTTGATTAGTGTTTTAGAGCAGCTGGTCATGCTTTCAGGGTTAAACCAAAGGTCTCCCCGCCCAATAGCCTGAAGTTCTTTTTTTACAACCATGAACCAGGGCAGATGCAAGCCCCCTTCTTGGGTCATGAGAGCCCTGATTGCTTCCCTATCTATTCTTTCCCAACCGGGGGTTAGCCCACATGCGTGCCCGATAATACAATGGCTTAGCAGTACAAATAAAGCCAATACTATGCAGACCGTTTCCTGGAGTGTAGGTAAATTAAGTGTGTTTTATGGTAACCACAATACACTCTTCAAGAACTGTTCTTCCACAATTTGGAGCCTCCCAGTGTTATTCACACCCAGAACTTGGCACTATATAGCACCGCCTGCCTCGCTTGGTCTTTATAGGTTTCGAGGGAGACGCTCACTGCACCATTTCCATGCTCTTTCGCAAATCTGTAAATTGCACCACTATATCTTGTCTGCGTCAGTGCATCACAAACAGTGCGCAGTCCTCCCTCACCCTCAAGCCCAAGCAATTGTATGTCTTCACTTGTTCTGTATGGCCTTCTTCAAGTTCTATCTTAATCCATGGATAATTCTTGGTCTTCTCGGTCCTAAATATCATCGATTTAGTTGTATCAATGTTAATGGAAAAACCATTCACATCACAGAAACTTTCAAAGATCTTTAATTGGGAAGTAAGGCCTTTTGGTGTGAAGGAGAGCAAGACCACATCATCTGCAAATAATAAAACCAGCGCTTTATCTGACGCCCGGGTGGGGCATCTTTCGGGGTAGTCAGCAACCTTTCAATGACCCCATTTCTGAAAATGCAGAATAACCTGAGGTCCAGTACGCATCCCTGGCGTGCTCCCATTTCAATACTCACTTTGAGGGTCGTATCGCATCTACACTGTGTCTAATTACAGCTCCATTCCCTGAATAAAGAATCTGGATAGCCCTCAATAAGGCTGGGAGGGGGGTAGGTACCCAGTTCTTCCAGCACCGGCCATAGCCTTGCTCATGGGACCCTGTCAAACGTCTTTCTAAGATCCATACAAACTGCGTAAACACAAATATTCCTAAGGGTGACACATTTCTCGCATATTTATTTATTTATTTATTTTCATTCTTATAATGCACTGCATGCCCGTAGGCCTCAGGGCGCACAAAAAACAGAGACATAGGGCCTCATTACACGGACGCGGTGGACCAAGGTGCTACTAGCACCTTGGTCCATGCCGGTAAAATACCGGCACCGCCTTGGTGGAAAGGGGAATTACCGCCCTATTCCAAGGTTGGTGGGGCGGTAATTCCCCCTTCCCCCATTGCCCTTCCCCATTCCCATTTCTGCCCCATAGGGCATAATGGGAATGGGGAAGGAGCTAATTACGGCACCGCAAATTGCGATACTGTAATTAGCTCCCTGGTCCCTTTGCTGGTTTGTTTTTAACGCCTGCAAAAAACAGGCGTTAAATTCTCCAACCCACAAAGGGACCTTGTAGTAAGGCGGTAAGGTTTTACCAGTACCGGTAAAATACCGGTACCGGTAAACCCTTTCAGCCGTCCGTGTAATGAGGCCCAGAGACAGGACAACAAGAGAGAGAAAGCAGGATCAGCAAGGGGTCATAAGGATTACTCCATGTTAAAAAGGTAGGTTTTTATGGCTTTTTTAAATAGGAGGTAGATTTTGATTTGTCGTAGCCCTGCCGGCAGAGCATTCCAAAGAAGAGGGCCCTGAACGTCAAGCGTGGTGGCTCCAAATTTTGCGGTCTTAAATCTGGGTGAAGCAAGGACTGTGGCAGAGGATGAATGAAGATTTCTTCCATTGCTCTTGATGTTAATGCGTTCAGACAAGTAGATGGGACTGCTGAAAGAGAGGAATTTATGTGTCAAAGTGAGCACTTTATGTGTAATGCGATGTTTGACTGGTAGCCAATGAAGCTTCTTCCTGAAGATGGAGATGTGGGAGCGACGAGATTGAGTGAAGATGGTCCGAATGGCATTGTTCTGGGCCACTTGTAAGGATTGGATGTTTGCGGCAGTAGTACCAGACAATAGGCTAGTAGGCTGTAGTGCAGCCTGGAGTTTATCAACACCGTGGATAGAAGAGCACAGTTTCTGGCTGTTAGAAATGGACGGATGTAATTGATTCACTTATTGATCATTACACAGCTAGACCTGATGTAAGAGACATGCGGCTTCATGGATAATTTGTCGTCTAAGACAACTCCCAGAGTTTTTACCTTCCTTGTGTCTGTGATGTTGTTGCCTGCAATAAGGAAGTAGGAGTAATCAGTATCTAGTTTGCACCGGGTGTTCTTGGAGGATAATATCATTAGTTCGGTTTTATTGTTGTTTAAGGCTAGAGAGTTACACGCCACCCAATCCTGGTTGGCTTTGCAGATGTTATTGATGGCCTCAACATCATTTCTGTACTGGCCACTAAGCTGTATGACCACTTGTGTGTCGTCTGCGTGGTTGGTATACTGAACACCAAGTTTGTTTAAGAGGTCCAAGAGAGGGCGAATGCACAAATTAAAAAGCAGTGGCAACAGGCAGGTGCCTTGTTGGATACCACAGGTTTGAGAGATAGGAGTGGAGTGGGAACTCCCTACACAAACCCTAACCATGCAAGGGCCCAGAAAGGAGGCGATCCAGTTAGATGCCATTGAGGAACAATTTTTGATCTCTCTGAGCCTTGTCACTACTAAACTGTGATCTACCAGATCAAAGGCTGTGGAGAGGTCAAGAAGCATCAGTTGTGTAGCTTGATTCTTGTCAGCAATGCTCGCCAGTGTGAACTTAAGGTCGAGCATGGCTGTTTCAGTACCATGCCGAGCCTTATAACCTGACTGTCGAGTGCCGTGGATCTTGTGTTCTTCGACATGAGCCTGGAGTTGTTTGTAGGCCAGTTTGTCCAGTATCTTCAGTATAAAAGGCACGTTGGTCATTGGCCTGCAATTGTCCTTATTGGTGGTGTCTAAATTTTCTTTCTTCAGCAAGGGTGTTATCCAAGCTGATTTTAGCACATCTGGTACCTTCATCAAAAGATAGGTTTACCAACTTCGTGATCCAGGGTACTAGCAATTCAGTTGATTCTTTGAAAATGTTCATCGGACAATCGTCACCAGGGCAGGAAGTAGATTTAAGATCTTGTATGACCTTGAGCACTTCCTTTTCAGAATAGTGGGAAAAGGATAATTGGGGTATTTTATTTTCGTTGTTATTGAGGTGCTTGGCATTTTTTGTGGCCAGTGGTTGTGTTACGTTGCTAAGGGCTTTATTGATTTTGTCTTTATGAGAGTCAATTTTCGAAAGGAAAGCAGTGTGGATGTCTTGACACCTTTTGGAGTCATTAGCTAAGTTATTGGAAGGTGGTGGCTGGTCCTGAAAATCAGATAGAATTTTAAACAGTTCACCAATATTGGATTTAGCATTTATAATTCTTTTATTGTAATGTGTGGCTTTGGCATTAGTGATACGTTTCTTGTTTTCATGGTGGATATTTTGTTGGCATCTAGTGTGTTGTTGTTAGGGTCCTTTCTCCAGGATCTTTCCAGGGCCCTTTTGTTTTGTCTTTGCCCAACAATGTCGTCTGAGAACCAGGTGTTTTTTGTAGTTTCAGACTCGATGGATTTCATTTTCATAGGTGCTAGTTCATTCACAGCTTGTTTGATAGAGAGAGTCAAGTGGTTAACTAAGGCGGAAGAGTCTTCTAAGTTAGTTATAGGTTGAAGCGTGGATGCTACTACGGATGAGAATTTAGGAGATGTAATGGTTTTCAAAGTACAAGTTAGTTTTCGCAGGCACGGGTTGGTGTTGAGTTTATGTGGAGGACCTGGTAGTGAGATTTTTGCCTGGATAAGAGAGTGATCAGACCATATACATGGTGTAACCAAGATGTCTGAAATAATAGCATTTTGTGAAATAAGCCAGTCAAGTGTGTGTCCATTCTTTTGTGTGGGTGGGTTAGTCCAATAGAGGTGATTGAGTCCTCTAGACTGAGTCCGATTTTGTCAAGATGGTCATTGGCCCAGTAGTTAAGATCGCCCATGATGATAAGAGGGTTTTTACTTTGACAGATTTGTGTTATGAGGTCAATGAGTTGTTCTTCAAAAAGGGGCTTGTACTTGGGTGGCCGATATACGGTGAGTACATTAAGAGATGTATTAGAGGACGTCTTAATTTTTACCCACAAGGATTCACCACCATCAGGTGAATTAGGTGGTAGTACATGGCAATTTAGGCTGGATTTGCACATAAGTGCCACTCCGCCACCTTTGCCCTGAGAGCGATCTGCTCTAAAGAGAGTATATAAGAAGTCATCTTAAGCTCTGATCCACAATGCTATTATTCTTTTAAAAGCTTGCCTGCGATTTATCACCCCTGTCTTTGGATCTATGTTTCACTATGGATCAGAACCGCTCTAGCAGATGTGTTACCCCCTGCATCAATCAGGGAAATGGGCCTGTGGTTGCTGGGAAGCTGTCTACCCCCCATTCTTGAACATAGGTATTATCACTGCCTGCACCCAAGAGGCGGGCACCCCATTTTCATCCAAAACTACATAAAATAATTTCATTAAATAAAGGCCCATATACCAGGTTCTGAAGCGTCAAAATCTATGGGGACCATATTGGGTCCCGGTGCCGTGCCAGTTTTGTGAAACAGTGGCGCATACATCTTCCAAGCTTAATTTTGAGGTAGAATCCCCCAATGGGGAGGCACCCCTTATCACACCATTAGTCACCAACACACTTGAGAAAGTTCTCTTTTTATGATATACATTTTCAGAATGATTGACTGGAACGCTGCCCTGTTTGATGTTATTTTTTTCTCGGCACCCTTTCCCCAAGGATCACGAAATATTTTCCAAGTAGGCCAATGTCTTTAATCTATTTATCACCCAATTCTCACTCCTTGCCTTACGCAATGTTACTGGCCCCTCCTCCAATATTGCCCTAGCATGACCAGTTAGGACACTTTTGCCCAACGGCATTCCCCATCATAACAAGGAGTTCTATGGAGAGCCTGCGATTTGGTGAAGAATTCTCCTACCAACATGGTAAATTCCTCATTCACGGACAGTATTTTTTGTTAAAAAAATGTTTTATTTGTATATGGTTATGAAACCTTTTACAAAACCGATTACATAAAAATTTAAAAACATAAGTATGCAACAACACCACAAAAAGGAGAAAAGTGACATAACATGTTTAACATATGTCAGAGCCACAAACATTTCCAACACATTTGTTTCCTGGTTGGGGTACTGTGTAATTCATGGTGAACTTTGATTGAGATTTCCATTCGCATTGACAATTTAACCACCCAGTTTTCTCTCAGGCTCTGGAACTAAGGTTCTTCTCCTTGTCACTAAGATCACCACCAGATCTTTTTAACCAATCATATTCTTGCTAAAACATTCACTACATTTGTTGTCAATGCTGTTTCGTGACCAGAGATTAATCTATCCTATAACATTTCCGAAACTATTCTGTCCTTTCTATCCACACATCCCCTGAAGAGGGACGCTCTAACTGACCAAGTGCCCACACACTCCATTAGCAAGTGTTTGAGTGGTTGATATGATGGGTTTTCACGTATTTCACATAGCACCTCTTTACTACACCCTTGCTCAAAAGGTATAAAGGTTTTTAAAACTGGAAAAAGTGCCATCATAAATAGCTGGTAACTTTACTACCAAGTCCATAGAATTCCATTTAATTGCTCACCTCACCCAACCACTTATGTCAATGGGGACCCATGGGAGTTAATTGTTTTTATTTTTTATTTTTATACAGTTTGTTACAAAATTTTAAAAAGAAAAAGAACACTGCAAAAGAAAATCCAGTTTTACAGGGCGAGAAACCGAGTTCTATTTGTTTGGGTCATGTTTCAGCTATGTGCATTCTTTTTATTATCTAAATTCTGATGCTGTCCACAAATCTTGGTGATACTATTGCGCTGTTGGAGCTGTAGATGGATACGCCCTGAGCTCAGTTAGCACTGTCTTATCCACTCACATTGCGGGTTCAGGAATAGAATTCTCAGCCTGTAATGTTCCTAGCATCTTTTTTAGGAAATTTATCAAGGGAAAGGTTATTTTGTTGTTTGTGCCCTCGGAAATGGCAGACCACCATTGCTCACGGCACCAGGTGGATTTCTTTTCAATTTTGGATCCCAACAGATTTCTTCTCACATCTCGTAAGACAGGACAGTAGAGCACTAAATGTTTTAGGAACATGGTCTCAACTCCATGAATTAGTGCCGGGACAGCCTCACTTTTGTAGCTCTTTGGGAGTTAACTGGATATCTGCTGTCATGCCCAGTAGGACACCGCTACTGTGACAGTTATTGGATGATGAACACTTTCTGGCCTTTCAATTACCATACACTTCTTCAAGTGTATCCACATCTTCACGTTCTCCAATGTGTAGTCAATCAGGGTAGATGTTTTGTGGGGATTAAATATTGTCTTGGCAGGGGAATCAGCTATAAACCCTCCGTTGCAGGCCCTCAGTCATGCAGACATAATCCCACTCAAAACTCTGTCTGCATTATTATAGTTCCTTCTAGGACGCTCAGCTACAAGATCATTTATACCCCCAAAGTGTGTCCTCTGCCTCAGAAAGTCAAGCCACGACCTCTAAAGGATTAAACTGGATTAGTGGTCAAAGTGTACGAAAAGAAGTAGTGGAACTATGTTCCCTGCTGGCCATCACCCACTCCCCACAAACCCCATCACCACGACTCCTCCCACACACAATACACACCCCCAAACACGTTCACCTGCTGTTTAACGGAACATGCAGTGCAGTGCACTGAAAATTCCTACACTTTTATTTTAAAAATAATCCATTCCAGAAAGGTTTCTTTTTAAAATAAAAGTACAGGAGCTGTAAAACGTAATTTAAAAAAGTAGAGGAGCACTGCTCCCAACCACTCCCGCTCACTTCGACCACTTAACTGAATGATGAAATCCCCCTGGACTATGATTTTCATTGGTCCATGGTTATCCACCCTCCAAACAGTCACCCTCTCCACTAAGAGGTGTTTCTCCTGATGATTATACATGTTAATCAGTAATACTTCGGAACCATCCACAAACCTCAAGTGATTCTTTGGAGCCTGTGTCATAGACGTGAACTGATGAAAAGGCCCTGGCACTTACCGAGGTTATTAGACCCTCACTAGGTCTCCCGTACTTGCCTTGTACTGCGGCGATTGATAAAGTAGCATACCCCTGTAAGTTGAGGGCTGTCAGTGCCCATATTGCCTGAAGACTGATGACAGTCTGGGTCTGGATGAACTGTATCCACCCCTCATCCTTAAGGTGCTTTTGTAACCCAGCCATGTTCCACGATGCAAATACCACCTCCAACCCTGCACGTGCCTCATTTGCCAAGTTACAATCTTCTCCAGAGTTGCCACCTAGATTACTCCTGATATCACCATGGCCCATTGCAGAGTTGTGGTGCACAACTTGTCAATCGGGGCTCCCCTGCACTGATTTGTCCCCCTCCCACAAGTTATGACATTTTACTGCTTGGAGCGAAGTGCTAACAGTGCTACCGCCTGGACTGTCGCTAATTGCTCAGTGGTAGCAGATGATGCATTGGACACATGATATTGGTCCTCATTACACGGTAGGCGGTAACCATGGCGCTATTAGCGCCATGGTTGCTGCCCTTATTTTACTGTGTCCGCCTTGGTGGATGGCGGAATTACCGCCCTACTCCAAGGTGAGCAGGGGCGGTAATTCCTCATTCACCAAGGCACTTCCCCATTCCCATTTTTGCCCCCATAGGGCATAATGGGAATGGTGAAGGCACTAATAACGGTACCGCAAATTGCAGTACCGTAATTAGCCCCAAGGTCCCTTTGCGGCACCCTACTTTAACGGCTGGTAAAACCATCTTTAAAACCAGCCGTTAAAGTCGGGTCCCGCAAAGGGAACTTGTAGTAAGGCGGTAAGGGTTTATCGGTACCGGTGCCCTTACCGGTACCGGTAAACCCTTACAGCCTCACGTGTAATGAGGCCCATTGACTTTGGCTTACTCCCTTTGGGTCCGCAAGCACGTTGTTACAGGATAATATAGGTGCCAACTTGCACTGGTTGTAAGATGTACATGTATTATTCCTTACATTGTTAGAACAGTGGGCCTCATTCCGAGTACTGAGGTAACCACGCTGCTATTTGCGGCATGGCTGCCTCCGAACTCGTCCAAACTCCGGCCTCGTGAATGGAGTAATTACCGGTCCATTCCAAGGTTGGAGGGACCGGTAATTCCCCATTCACCAGGGCCATTCCCCATTCCCATTTGAGCCCCCAGAGGGCTCAATGGGAAGGGGGAAGGTGGCAATAACGGAACCGTAAATTACGGTACCATTATTGACCCCGGAGTCCTTTTGCGGGTCCCGTCCTTAACGGCTGCTAAAAGCAGGCATTAAGAAAGGACCAGCAAAGGGAACTCGAAGTATAGTGGCCACCTTCTGTGCTGGTTTTCGACTTGTGCACTGCTCAGCAGTGCCCACAAAACCCCCTTCTCCTTTTTCTATGCCCACTTTCTCTGTTTTTGCCAATGGGCTAAACTTACTGTGTGTAGAAATGGGTATGCCCCTCTTTTGTACACAATAGGATGGTCCTACTTTATCTACCTCACCAGCCTTCCTCAAGGGGGAAGTAGTATTACATTCTACTGGAATAACTTACCTCTTCCCTTCAGTTTGTATCGGGGGATTTGGATTCTCATAACCAGGTAATAAGTTCTGTCAGTGCTAGAAGATGCACCTTGGCCACCTTGAGTGTGCTTATGGATTGTTTCCACATATCCATTTGGGTAATTTGCTGTTTGCGCGCTGGCTTGACCATACCATTGTTAGAAGTGGAGATGGGTGATCATCTAAGTGATTCCGATCTGTGCTATCTGCTACAACACAATTAGTCACCAGATGTTCCTCCCCTTTTGCTTGCCACCTTTTTTGCGATGGGCATCATTACCTTTAATGCTGGTTTGATGCCATAAAGCAGGGACTCTATTTCATTTAGCATGGCATTGGCTTGGTCAAATTCATCTGTCATTACTGCTGCTCTGTTCCCTGCTTGACCATTAGGTGGAGACTTGGTAGCTTTTAATTTATCCATAGCACCGCAGAACACACTACACTAAAAATACCAGTTAACACAAAAATCTAAGGAGCCTTTCTAACCAGACCCCTTTTAAACATGCTGCCACGATCTCAAGTCCCTAACCCCAAAATAGGGGTAGTGGCAATAATCATTTAGGCACTCGCCACATATTTCATACATAGTCCCGAGCTCAGATAACAAAGTCATGATCAAAATTGGTTCAAGCTCAACGAGAACAAACCACACTCGAGGCGAGGACCACTCGACTGCGAAAGGGGCAGCCTAAGTCTGTCTCCCCTCCTTCTCAGTGCAGCCACACAACAAAATAGCAGCTCCAGACCACTTAAGTTCAAGGGCTAGCATAGGATGGGGAGTGCTGCCGGGCTGTGAAAATCTCTCAGCCAGGAAAAAATGTGGCCACAGTAGTTTTTGAGCTTGGCTCTCTTTTGATCCCTGAGACAACTTTATCATCTATAGACAAGAACAAGAAGCTAGATTGCTCAAAGTTAATTATGCGTGGACAATTACTGTGCCATGCCGCTGATTCCTCCCTGGTTTCATCAGTCGTTCCTCACACTAGTCTCCCTCTCAGTCACAGCAGACCCACGCAGACTGTGAGAGGAATTGTGAAGGACTGTTACGCTCACGTGGTCTCTGTGGAGGCGTTGGGGCATGGTTGCAGCCCTCCCTGAACTTGAATCACCCTCTTCACGCATCTCTCTCAGTAGAAAAGCTGTGAGCGGTGGTACGTGGTGATACTGCTCCTGCGTGGAGATAATAGTGTGTGAGTGTGCCAATCTGTGATTTTTGTACCTCTCGAACCGTTCACCCCAAAGTACATTTCTGTGAGCATATGCCAGCCCATAAAGCTCACCTGTGAATTATGGAAGATAAGCTCTCTGTCCTGCCACTTCTGGTGGGGGCGCGTCAAATGGGATCTAGTTCTTTCACTGATCCCTGATAAAGATTAGTCCAGTCCAGCTGCGACTATGCTTCTCCTTATGATTGGTTAGTCTTTCTTGAGCTCTTGTGATGCTGTTCGTTCTTGTTAATGTCTTAATATGTTGCTCCTATTTATGCCCACAATAATGTCTCTCTTCTGTTTTCTTCCCTTAGATGGAAATGTGGCCTCAATGCAGCTGTGATAAGCGAGACGCGGCCGGATGGAAGATGGATGCTATCGCAATGTTCGACAGCAGATAAGTGATGGTTTAAGGAAAGCGCGAATTATGGTGAAGCTCAACCGTAAACTGACTGTTTATTCGATGTCTAACCTTGTCTTCTGTTTTTCCTTGCAGGCACTGCTGTCGACGATGGAGCGTGTCAAGATTTCAGTGTTCCAGAAAGTGTAAAGATGAATACTTGGTTCGCCGAAGAGATGTAAAGGTAGGAACACCCCCAGTTGGTAAGTCTGCTGGCAGGAAGCAGGATGTCCAGGAAGCAGGATCTTCAAAGATAAGTCTGACCTCAGGCGACAGTGAGCGTCACGCTGCTTGCAAGCTCAGAATAACCCGAAGCATCTATCTTGAGGATCGGGGCAGCTTATATAGCTGAAATCATGGGCACACCCATTAAGGCCAGTTTACCAGCCACACCCTGCCACTCCCTAGAGAGTGAGCACGTGCGAAGGCAATCCATTAGCAGCCACACCCAAGAATACACTTGGGGTTGCTTAATGGATGGAATGTTCAAGGTTAATGCATCCTGCTTAATGGATGGAATGTTCAAGATTAATGCATCGGAAGTGCTATGTCCATAATAAAAGCTTTTTGGTGTTGAATGGATGTTCTTGTTTACTTTTTTTCATGAGCCTGGTGCCAAAAGCGCCATGAGAGTGTCCACCTAGGTCTCCTGTGCATGCGACCTCTGCATGCCTGTGCCCCTGACTTCATGACCATGACAAGGACCTTGTTGTCCTTGCTCCGCTGGACACCTTGGGATGCCAAATATTGCATGCCCATGGGAGGTGCGCAGGCTTCGCCGCTGTTTGTCCACCCAAGCCATTAAGTTCACAAATGGGCGTGGCCTCGCTCATTCCATCGTCTTCCTCCTCACGGTGCTGCAGGGTAAAATGAACCAGGTGCCAAACACTGTACTCCGTTGGACATGGGCAGGCTTCCTAAACCTGATGTGCCTGATGGTGAAGTCTCACAGCCCTACATATTATGCACTGCATTTTTGTACATGATTCAGTAGTGGTATGATCTGCTACTGTACCTAATCCATTTTCAATCAATCAATCAATTCCTCTATTTCGACTCAGAGGGATCATAAAGGTCAGATACAAAAATGACAACCTCATTGACATAACCAAGATATAATTTGTTTCTATACAAAGGGAACAACACAATTTAAAATGTGTTAAAACGTTAAAATATAAAAAGGCCCTATTAATAGTCCAATGCCAATGGCTCTCTCAACGGCTAAAAATGTGGATCTCTTTTGCCAGGCTTGCAACAAAAAATTCCCAATACAATAATGTGATAGTTCACTTTCTCCTGCCAGACAAAGACACAAGGCCGCTTTAACCGTTCTCACATGCAATGATTTAAAAAGTGGTACCAACCAGTTTCTCTTGATGTTGGCATACGCTGGACAGAACAGGATAAAGTGCACAGTGCTGTCTTCTTCCTTAGGACAAAAGGGACAAACTACTGGATCACTTTGGTTCCAGGTGTGCTTTAGAGTAGCCAAGGGTAACATACCAAAACGCAATTTCATGTTTAGGGTCTTCGTTAACTTCCCCTGCATACTATCCAGATAACTTTCATAGACAAGGGCAATTAACCTGGATAGATAGGGGGCCAATCTAGTTAAGCTTATCAACTTCACCCTGGACTCTCTCTCCCATCTAACTACATTAGCTTTTTTGAATAACACTTTGAAATTAGTTGGGATCGATACCAGCTGCAGCCAGTAGCCTTCGATCCCCATTGCAAGAAGCTCCTTTCTTATGGTTCAAACACAGGGTAGATCACACTCTCCAAGGTGAGTCAAAACATCCTGAACAGCCCTTCTTTAGTGATCCAGACTGCCATTGGTCCACACTCTGGCCCATAGGGATACTGGCCTAGTTCGACAGACCAAGCTAATGCGCTGTAAGCCCAATACATATAGAATCAGGATATTTGGCGCATTGACTGGCTGCCCTAATACAGACTTAAAAAAATGTTAACTCTGCCATCTGGAGCATGCCTAGATTACAGGTTCCCCAGAGCTTGGCCACATAAAGGGCTGCCTGCCGTACTTGTCTCGTGTAGAATAACACTCACCGGGCCTGCCCCATGGGCTTGCATACATATGAGTACAGCTGCACCACACTTGCTCAATTTTACCCCTACCCGTCTTACCTGGATACTCCAGGCACAGTTGGCCATTACTCAGACCCACAGATAGTCAAAGCTCTTTACCTTCTTGATAATGCCACCTCTCAGACAGACTTTGAGCCCAGGGATTTTCCTAGTCCCCCTTTAGCTGAACACCATTGACTGTGTTTTCTGCATGTTTATGGCAAGCCCATTATCCTTGCAAAAACCTTCAAAGGTTACTAGTTGATTTTGAAGACCCCTTGGAGTTAGTGAGAGGAGAACCGCATCATCCGCAAATAGGAGGATAGGTATTGGCTCGCACGCAAGCAATGGGGCATCATTCTGCTCTCCCACCAGACGATTGATAACCCCATTAATAAAGAGGCAAAACAGGATGGGTGCAATGGCACAGCCCTGTCTGACACCCATGTCTATTTGAATACCTGAAGATGTCTGGCCGTCTGGTGAGTACCTAATTATTGCCCCATTATTATTATAAAGTGACTGTATGCCTCATAAAATACCAATAGTAAGACCTTTAATGACCAGCGCATTCCAGTTTTTCTCTCGGTATACTGTCAAATGCGGTCTTCAAATCCACAAATCTACACATATATTAATTGATTTTAATGCCACATACTTATCCAAGATCAGTTGGAGCCTCAGTACTTGATCTACTGTGCTGATACTGCACTGGAAGCCAGCCTGCAGATGATGTAGAGCCCACACCTCCACGCTCCAAGTCATTTAATGCCAGAGGACCGCCTTAACCAACACTTTGCCCCCTGCATCCAGGAGGGAGATGGGTCGGTAGTTGGCTGGACATCCCTCACCATCCTTCTTGAAAATGAGCTCCAAGATTGCTTGGGTCCATGAGTCGGGCACCCTATTGGCTGCCAGAGAGACATTAAAGAACTTATGCAAAAACAGAATCCATGTGGCCACCTCCTGCCTGTAGCACTCTGCCAGGACCATATACAGGCTTGCCGCTTTGCCCCGTTTCAGCGATAATAGGGCAACATCAATGTCATGTATGTTCAGCACAAGGGGGGCAGTGGCCCCCACTGCAGACCCTCCATAGATTGCTCCAGGATCCAACCGGGGAGCCTGGCTTACTGCCTTGTAGAGGTTACCAAAATTATCAACCCAGGCAGCCTCTGGGATACTTTCAATTGCTAGATTCCAACTGCTGCCCTTACTTACTTCAAGGGGGTGGTAGAAACTTCTAACATTGCCAGACTTGGAAGCCTGAAGAAGATTGTCTCAAAGTTGATCCGAATACACCACCTTCATGACTGTGAGGAGGTTGCGGTATAGGGCCTTTGCAGCGATCAGGGCTGATGGAGCCAGCTCTCCCCATACTTTACAACGGTCGATCAATGCCTTTTTAGCAGCTCGGCACCCACCGTCATACCATAAAGTGGTAGGAACTGCCCTTCTAGGGATGGGGGACCAAGGTGACTCGTGCATTTCCCTACAGCACTCACAATCCTTTCATGCACTTGAAGGTGTTGGTCAGCGTTGTTAACCTCTCTGCTACAAAAAAGTTCAAGGAGAGGCAGGATGCTTTTGTACATCCCTGGTAAATTAAATTTTTGCTCTAGTTAGTGCCACTTGATGGGGCACCTGGCACTTCTCCTAGGCTCAGTGAGAATCTTTGTATGCCCAAGAGCCACTCTCCTTGCACCAAACAATATCCCTAATACAGAGACTACAATGGGATTGTGGTCACTTTCTGGCCTCTTCAGCACACAGAAATCGTGCAGGTAACCCCAAGATTTCATATTCACCAGGATGTAATCAATCAGACTACATTAGGGGTGCATACCATATGTTGTACTCGCTGGACAATCACTTGGGAATCTGCCCTTACATGCACTCAGACCGAGCTGCGAGAAAAGTCTTGCTACTCCCTTGGCAGGCCTATAAACTCTTTTTTTATGTTCCGCCACCAAGTCCCAACTCCCATCTCGCATCCTCGTCATCCATGATCCCATCCATAATGTTAAGTGGTTCGATTTTGAGTTTTAAATCACCAAAATTATATTTTTTATTGAGACAGCACAACTGTCCCTACATTTAGTCACTCTTTCTTCGTGTTGCTGTCATTGCCATGTGATTCCAATTTTGAGCAAAAGTATAGGATCCCATGAAACCTCCACCTGCATAGCCTACAGCCAATAAAGTCTGAGGTACAGATCTGAGGTACAGATCTTTGGAGCAGAGCGCTTGGTGAATGGTGGAGGAAATAGGATCTGTTGATTGGCAAGGAATTTAGATGAAATGAGCTACTATCTGGCAGGAGCACAATATGAACGGTTATCGTTAGGGGAAGAAATGATGGTGAACGAAATTGAATGTTTGATTTTACAATTAGCATTTGCGTCTGGTTGCAACACTTTATTAGTTAGGAAGGGCAGGATGAAAATAAAGTGTTTGATACTGAAGTACAGAAGGAGGAGCAAATTGTTAGAAAAGAAATTAGGTAAATTAGGAGGTCGAATGTAGAAAGAAGTGACCGGGCCATGCCTATCAGGAAAATGAAGGTTTTATGTAGCAGTGATATAAAATGTACATGGGAGATATTGGGAACCTATAATGGAAATAGAGTAAAAAAAAACATATTAATCTGATTGCTGAAGACACTTGGAAGAGGTACATGTCGGATACTTATTGTACTAGTAGTGATTCAGGGATCGCAAAATACCATTTACGAGCAAAGGATTCAGTCTTAGGGCCTCATTACACAGTAGGCGGAGAACCATGGCGGCATTAGCGCCATGGTTCATGCCGGTAAACGGCACCGCCTTGGTGGAAAGGGGAATTCCCCCTTCCACAATTGCCCTTCCCCATTCCCATTTTTGCCCCATAGGGCATAATGGGAATGGGGAAGGTGCTAATTACGGCACCGCAAATTGCGGTCCCGTAATTAGCTCCCTGGGTCCCTTTGCGGGTTGGTTTTTAACGCCTGCAAAAAGCAGGCGTTAAATACCCCAACCCGCAAAGGGACCTCGTAGTAAGGCGGTAAGGATTTACCAGTACCGGTAAAATACGGGTACCGGTAAACCCTTACCGCCTACCGTATAATGAGGCCCTTAGTCTGGATAAGGATATTATTGAGCACGGTCCAGGGCATCTGGTCCTAATGGCTTAGCTAATATAGTATTAAAAAAGGAGCCATATTATTCGGCAACTATGATTGATTTTCTTTCAAAAAGTGTGCGTGGAAGGAGTTGTTCCTGAGGCATGGTGCCGCTCAATACTAATTTCCGTTTATAAAAAGGGAACAAGGATTTATCCTTCAAATTACTGTCTACTTTCAATATTAGATGTGACTGGTAACATTTTCACAACCCTTGTGTTGAGGAAGCTTCCAATATGGGTCGACTCGGCATCATTGTTAGGTAATTATCAGACGGGATTTTGAGAAGGTTCGCCGACTATGGATAACATTAGACACTCTGATTCGGAAAGCTAGTAATGAAGGGTCAATGGCATACATTTTATATGTAGATCTGAATGCTGCTTTTGATCCTGTTGATAAGGTAAAATTATGCTAGAAGCTAATTAGTTATGGAAGGCCTGATTGAATATTGCAGGTGTTGATAAAACTACACACTAAGCCCATGTACCCCTAAGGCTGACCAGTGGAGGAGCAGGTACGGACCCTATTCCTACAAAAAGAGGGGTAAACAGAGGTGCATGCTCACTCCTCTTCTGCTAACCTGTACATGGCTGATCTGCCATCTGGATTGCAGAATGTCCGAAATGTTTCAACATTTAGGAGGTGATGACAGGTGGAGCCATAACCAATCAGAGCACTAACCTCATATAGATACCATATGAAGTTTGCCCGCTAACCAGCCCCCGGCCTGCATTAGATTCTGGTGGAATAACATTTTACTTATGACATCACAACCCATTAAAAGATATTGACAAGCCTGTAACGAGAGGAAAGAAATCATTGGAAATTATGTGATATCTATTTCTGTCCCTGTTTACAAGATCTCTTAATAAACAGTTGGTTTTGTCACATTTTTGGACTTTTTCATTTCTTAGGCGTGGGGATTTACCCCCGAATCAGACCTCTTGCTATTATGTTGGCAGCTATTCCCCGCCCCTCAAATTTTAAGTGGTAATGGAGGAGGGTTTTTCAATGCTCCCAGCAACATACATTTTTTTCCTGCCGTGAGCCTGCAGGGTGGTGTCGCGACCCGCAAGTGTTCGGAAAGATTTCCATTAAGTGCAATTTTCCCTCCATTTGTGAACACCACAAACTTTTTGCTGTTGTTTGCAGTACCTAACCTGATTTTTTGCAGTGGAACATTGCCTTCAGCGGACTCCTCTGGGCTTTCGCTTATTTGCTGTGGGAAAACTGACATGTCCTTTAGACTGCCAGTACTGGGAAACTGTATCTTCAACTTAGTTACCATTTCTTGGTAACTTTTTATTTATGTGCCAAGTACCTTACAGTACCACACATAGGGTTTCTTTGTTTTATGGCCCTAGCCACCCTCTAAGGATTTGATGATATTTGTACTAGTGTGCCTAGGATGAACTGGTGGCAGCAGTTTACTTTAGAAGTATGTTTACTTCATTTTTATGGACCATACTGCGTTTACCGTGTTTGGACCAAGACTGTGGCCAGTACCGAAAATGGGTGTGCCACAAAGTCTTTTGTTCGGTCCTTTTGGCCATTTTGTCTCATTGCCTTCCCCCAGGTTGAGAGAACCAGGTATTCCTTATTTGGGCATGCAGCCTCCCAAGAAAACCACAACTTTTGTGGGCTCCTGTATGTCATGTGTGCTAGTGCCCAGGAAGAGGGTTGGGACTGTCTGGTCCCATTCCACACTACTCGTGCCAGTATGTCTGGAAGCCATGAATGAATGGAACCACAATGGGCCACGATTGGCTCACATCTGGCATGCATGCAAGAGAGCAGATCTTCCATTGGTTAACTGAGATTTGAGCGCAAACAAATCTTTGATAAAAGAAGGGGCTCTGCATCTGTTCCAGGTCAATCTACTGAGGTTAAAACTGAACCTCATAAGGAGCCAAGTATCCTTAAGAAGAAAGCAGACTCGAAGGAACCATCGTTGACGTGTTTGGAAGTTTTGGCACGGTAAACCGATGTTGTCCCATCGGACACCTGTGTCTTCATCGTACCAAGAAGGCCTGCAGTAGTGGGAAGAACTACTCTCAGTTTATCCTACTTACCCTCGTAAAGAACTCTTTGGAAGTGTTCCTGGGCCATCCAATGCAGGGGCGCCCCCAAGGGGTGGCCAAGGGGGGCCATGGCCACCCTTATAAAAATGCTCGCCCCCCCACCGGCCACCCTGTGAAATTTGAAAAAAAAAACTGTTTTTTCTTTTTTCTTCGCACTGAACTGTGCATTGAAAATAGCATGCCCAGCAGTTCAGTGCGAACAAAAAAAGTATTTTATTTTTTTGCTTTTTCTTTTTTGCTGCGGTTTGCTGAAGCCTGCCGCCCACAGTGGACGGACATGGAAATAAATACAGCCTGAGCCTGGAGGTGCGCATTTCTGCTTTGGCAATTGGCTCGTGCTTCCCAGGCTGTATTTATTTCCAGGTTTCCAAAGTTCTGGTTGCATGTAGGTTGTTGTGCCGTCTGCGCAGCACATACTGTGTTGTTCCACACCATGACCAGGCTGGCAACCCGAAGCTGCATCTGGAAACTCACAGGGACTGTAACTAGCGAGGTGCTTTTCGATGCATAGACACATTGCTGTAATTCTCGAGGTCATGCATAATGCAAACAGCCCTATTTTGGACAGCTGGAAGCTCGCCTTCTTGGAGATGTTTAGGAACATAGCAGAGCAGTATAAAACACAAGATAAAGGGACTGCCTGTAACTAGAAGGTTCGATGCTGCCTACTTAACATCTGACATGGTGTACAGACAGACAGTGGGAGGATTTCACCAATCTCTGTACCTATGCTTGCAATGGCAGAAGCGTATCAAAAAGTAACCCTCCATGGCTAACCTGCTATACTGACTTGGGTGCGGTCACCAATGGAAGCAGAAAGAGAACTACTTAGCTGGCACCCTGATCTCTGTTCATAATAACAGTGCATCCAGGGCATTGCCGCCTCAATAATCCCCATCGCCCAGTCAAGGAGACTACTGTATGTATACCACTGTGTCAAATGCTAATTATGTTGTGGATGACCTCTACCCCTAAAACATACTCATGTCCTATGCACATCCATAATGTAAGCTTCAGAACCATTACCTCTGAGTCAATAACTGCAGCTGTGAAATGAAACATTGATATGAGCTTATAGTTTATGGGCCCTCAGGATGTAACTAAATTGTGTTTCTTTAATGATGGTAGGACTAGGCTTTCTTTCACAAGTTGTTGATAACTAAACATAATTGCTCACAGCTACACAGGCTATTATGAGCCCAGAAGCCATGCAGGTCCATGGCAGTGAAGCTATTAGCAACTGGCCGCAGTGCCAGGTGCTAAGCTGAAGTGCCAGTTTGGGGGCAAAGTTAACATGCTGCCAATATTTTTGGATTGGTGGCACTGCAAAAGGAGATGGAGACCTGTGCTGCCCTGCGGCGCCGAGAGATTTATTTCCACCACACTTCACAGAGCTGAGGTAAGCAGAGTGTGTCTGTGTGGCACCCTGACCTTTTGTTACTTTATTGGATGATATATGTCCAACTGAGCCAGACTGCCGAGCCTTTTTTTCCCACAATAGAATCATAACTTAGTCAGTTGGGAATCTTTCCATTTATGGTTGTCAGCAGCCCTGTTTCTTGGCCCGGGCGCACAACAGACCAGATGGCAACTCAATGTCACTTGGCACCTTGATTAGGAAAGTGGACTTCATTGTGTATCACCATGCAGACAGTAGTCCATGGCAAATCAATGCAGTGATGTGTGCAGCAATAATTTGTGTGCTGCACAAGTCACCACCCTGACCCTGTTGGTTAATGGTGTCAATGTGGTGCTCCCTTATGCAACAGTACATATACCTGTTTTTGTCTGATGTGCCTAATGTCCATATAGGAGCACACCGGACTGTTTTGTGTATGTGACTCTGACGAGCATGCCATACTGTCCCCACACTTAAACAAGAAGCAAAAGAGCCCTTGTATGGTGTACCCCATTTGAGTGGCTGATGTTGCAGCCATTTTATACTCGCATCCAAAAACGTAAGCTGTCCAAATGAGCATGTATGGTTCAAGGTACAAACATTTTAATGTTAGGGTGAGTATTGTGAACCCTGATGTGAGCAACAAGACATCCATCAGTTATGCATTTAGAGATTCACACATACAATCCTTTTATCACAGAGTTGTTTATCAAATGTAGAGATCTCTGATCACTGTTATAGTCCTGAAAGGCTCTGTGATTTAATGCAAAGTATACAGGAATCCTCATTGGTGCTATTTGTCCCCTTTCCCACTCTCAGAGAGGTATTTTGAAAGAGCACAATAACAGTGTACCAGACTGTCCATCTTGGAGTTATAACCTTCTATCAGAAAATAATTCATATGGTTAGTCTAGTATTGCCCATTGCGAAAAATACAAGTGAGGTGATACGAACAGAACACCTGCAACACAGGGCCAGGTCAGTGGGCCCTCAGACCCCTATAGGCTGTTCACACCGCAGTGTGCCAGTACGGACAGTTTAAAACTGCATTCAGGCAAGGCCTTCCCTAAGAGCAGGTGACAGAAAAACCATTTACTTGGGCAGCAACAGCTGTGTTTTCACATTAGAATTCTTCTGTAAAGTACTTGAATTACAATGTAATGAGACCAGCTTCATTTATATAGCATTATTTATTCATATTGAGGAGGGGTTTTGTCGCACAGCAGAGGTGTAGTTTGGGAGTGACGTGTGCCAGTCAGTGGGGTGGGGGCGCATTCTGAGGTTTCGCCTTGGGCACCAAGTTTGCTAGAAACTACCCTGGCTCTCAGGCGAGGTGTCTCTTGAATGTGCATATGAAACGTGGCTCCCGTGTAAATGACTAGGGTATTTTCTATAATTTTTGCAGCTAGGCTGTAGCAGTTCTGTTTTTTTTTTTCAAAATTACTTTTATTGATTGTTTTCAAAGCGTATGTAACTGCACCTCTCTTGAACAGTGCTCAAAAATTAATCTCGGCAAAAGTATCAGTTTGGGTAACATTTAAAATTTAACTTGATTTTAACTCCCACCTCCCTCCCTTATTCCCCCCTTGCCCCGCAATGGAGACGAGACAGGCCGTGAGTTTTGGTCCTTGGGTCACGGGCAAGTTGTTCAATGAGTGTACTTGGGGCTCGGGCTATTCATTCATTCCTTTGTAGGCTTCGAGGAAGGGAGCCCATTTCCTTTCCCTGCTAGGGGATATATTGTGCATGGCCCCCGTAATGTTTTCCATTGCGTAGAGTTCTCCGGCTTTTCTGGCCCATGTTTTCTCTGTCGGAAGGTCCTTCTCTTTCCAGCCTATGGTGATACAGACCCTGGCGGCCAGCAGGAGGAAGTGAGTCATATGCAGGACTTTACCCTGCGCCCTTCTTGTTCCTCAAGTCTGAATAACACCAGCTTTGGGTCCCTACCCCTGGTAATCACTTCTATTTTCCTTATCCAGGCCAGAACTTCACTCCAATACGTTTGGGATTTGAGACAAGCCCACCACATATGCCAGTAATCGGCAGGGCTTCCACACTCCCTCCAGCACAAGGGGCTAGCATGACTGAACATCTTTGAGAGTCTGAGGGGGTCGTACTGCCACCAGTGCCTTCAGACCATGCAGTTTATATTGCGTTGAGATAGATATTTGTTGCACCATTTCACACATCTTTGACCACAGTTGGTCTGATAGTGGGGGACCTAGATCTTTTTCCCATCTCTTTTTTAGATTCTCCAGGTTGTTTTCCTGTTCCACTATCATGGATCCGAATAGACGGGAGGTGAGGCCTTTACTTGAGTGGGTGTCGCTAAGTATCCGTTCAAAATTGGTGAGGTCTCTTTGAAGCTCATCTTTCCACTCACTCTGATTTTGTGAGCATACCTTTCAGTTGCAGGTATTTGAACACATCAAAGGATCTCATATGCAGTCCTGCCTCCAGGTCCTGGATTGACATGCATCCATCTCGCTTTAGGATTTGCCCCACTCTTTCTAAGCCCGCTTCATACGATTCCTGATACCGGTACTGTTCATGAATTCTGTCTCTGATGGGTGGAGCCCAGATACAGCTCAATGGGGCTAGGCCAGGTTGTAAGACTTTCGATCTCTTTTTTGTTCCACCATAGTTTCAAAAGGGGTCACATCAGAAAGTGCTGCAATATACTATTAGGGAAAGACTTCTTAGGGGCCCATAGCGACTCACCCAGAGACACCGGTCTAAGTGGGTAGTTCTCGATGGCTAGCCACCGCTTAGCAGTTCTGTTTTTAATATTAAGGACCCGTACTTGAGAGACCTGATGGGGTAGAAAGTATCATACCTGTTACTCTTTTCTAACAGATTTGCAATTCTTAGTTTTTGACACATGGTGAAACTGTGACCAAAAAAAAAGGCCATGGAACCTGAAAAAAAAGTGGACCACATTTGTCAATGACAGTTTGGGCCTTTTTTGCATCTATCTAAGATGCGTAATAGAGTATATGCTAGCGGTCAAAGGTCGAAGTGTACCCAAAGAAGCCTCCACTGCCCACAAACCATTGCCACGCCCCCTCCTATGTGCAGTTATGTGTTTGTATTTGTATTTATTGATTTATAAAGCGCCTTACACCAAGGCGCTGTACAGTGGAACAACTTAATACATAAAAACATAAACAATATAACGGTGGAAGCAAAATTACAATATGAATCATTCAACAAAACAGGGAAAAGAACAATTAACCGAAGGGGAAAGGGGCAACAGGGGAGTGGGACTGGGTAGGAGGGGAGGGGCTGTGATGAGTTGGTGGAGGGAAAGGGAAGGGAGAGAGAGGGGAGGTGGGAGAGGGGAGAAATATAGTCAAGGGGAAAGAATAAGGAGGGAGGGGATGCAGAGGGGGGAGGGGGTTTCAAGGAGGAGAATGGAGGAGGAGAGATTTAAGGAAAGTGCGGAATGAGGAGAAGGTCGAGTTGGAGCGGATTGCGAGAGGAAGGGAGTTCAAGTGCAGAGGCGCTAGGAGTTGGAAGGAGCGGAAACTGGAGGAGGCACTGGGGGATGGAGGTACAGTGAGAAGGAAAAGGTCAGCGGATCGAAGGGAACGGGAGGGGGAGTAGAAAGAGAGAAGGGAGGAGAGATAAGGAGAGATTTGTGTGCCACCCCAAGATTTCCTATGGCCTCACCAGGCCACCCCTATAAAAATATTCTGGGGGCGCCACTGATCCAGTGAACTGAGCAGCTTGAGCCCATGGTACCCCACAGGAATGCTGCTGTCCCTATTTGAGACTCTAGACTTGGGGAATCTCTAGCTTGTGGTCCTCGGCCCTCTCCCTCTAAAACTTGTTTTCCTAGCTCCTCTGGTCACGATTTACGAGAGTGCACCACGCTGCAAGCTTTTGCAGTCCCTTTGTTGCCCCACTGTGGTGACCATCAGTGAATGTGCCTGTAGTTCTTGCCTTCCATATCCTGATACAAGCCACACCAGAACAAATCTTCTTCCTCCTTCAAGGGCAGAGATAAAACAAACATCCTGTCACGGACGATTGTCCCGTACCGATGCTTGTGAGAGCCTGACTGTCCTAAATCTGCAGGGTTAACACCAACAGGTGAAGTGGGCTAAAGTTTGGTCCAGACTATTTTGAGTGTCAGTGAGTACTTTCCTAACTTACTGGTGGCCTCTTAGCACATCGATTCACTTTTACGCACAAGTGTCGCTCAAAAGATACTCACCTTGGCTGGTATAGCATTTGCTCCTCATCTTTTCCCGAACTCCAAATGTGACTCCACCCGGAAGGATAGACCCACTTCTAGGAATAGGAATGTATTCTTCATCACCTCAAGCCCGCCCCTTCCTGAGCGGCTACAGCCCCCTGAAGAGAACCTGCTTTTCCTTTAACACATGACTGCATGTTGTTAAAGCACAACTGTACTTTGAAATCTAAGCTCCTCTCTTCGTAAGGCTAGACTACATAAGTTAGGGATTGTTGATGAAGGACTGCCTAAACTGATATCTGTGTTGATTTAACCCCTGTACTGTTACAGTTCATGCTTATTTCCTCCCCCATCATCAGCCTTAGGCTCATCACATTGTTGTTTATATGTTAGATAGTGTATGATCGTGTGTGGTATTGTTTCTTCATAATTGGGGTTTAATAGTTTTTTGATTATAAGGTCTTTAATACATATATGTTTGATACAGCTGTCTAAGAGTAATCTGTGGAGTTTTACTGTGTGTGCTCATTGTAGGCTTCCAATCACTCTCACCATTCCTGAGACATAGGGGATCATTATGAGTTGGGCGGTAAGGGATACCAGGCACCGGTAAGGAGACCGGTGCCGGTAATCCCTTATCGCCCAATTCTGAGGTCCCTTAGCGGGAACCATAATTAGCAGGCCTGTAATTACTGCCTTCCCCATTCCCATTGAGCCCTATGGGGGCCTCAAATGGGAATGGGGAATGGATGGTTGAATGGGGATTTACCAGGTCCTCCAGGGTCGAATGACCGGCTAAATCCCCATCCAACCAGATTGGACCTGGACCCGGTATTGGAGGCAGCCATGGTGCTAATAGCTCCATGGCTGCCTCCAATCCCTGAATGAGGCCCATAGTCTTCAACGCCTGCCAAGCTACCATTGATTGGTATGGTTTGTCCAGAAGGTTTCCCTGTTCCACTAAACTAGGGTGGCCTCCTAAGCTTCTTCCCACCAGGTCAGAGTTTAGAAATCCATTGTAACACATTGGTATACAGCAGTGGGATAAGATGGGAGGTACCCACTGTTGCACACTGGTGAAATACCCAGGTTGTACTTACACAGAAAACACAGTGACCTTAGTTTAAATTAACTGTAAGCCACTTTTCTCACATAGCTAGAACTGGAAAAAGCAGAAAAGCAGAAGGTTGTGAGGATTCAAGCTGCAAATGGCTCCTCTAGAGGATCTGGTAATGGGTCTAGGTCCTCCTCTCTGCCAATGTTCTCAACAGATCTGCTTAGTGTGTATGATGAAAGGATGACATCATGGATTGGCTAACTGCATTTGAGTACAGATGTGAAGTGAAAGAAAGTGTGGATGCTGAGAAGATTGCATGGTTGCACAGTCGACTACCCCATCCTGGCTGCAGTGTCATTATGAAAATGTCTAAGGCTGACAGAAAAGACTTTACAAAATTAAAGCAAACCAAAGTCTGGGAAGACTCCAGTCCAATACTTGAAAAGATTCATTGATTACAAAACGAAAGAAGGTAATACTTGGTTGTCATATGTAATTGATTATCTGAAAAACTTGACTTGCTGGGTGGAAGGTTACAAGGTCGCCACCTTTGAGGGTATAATTTGTTCAGTCATGTTTGAACATATTTTTTATTCTTGTTCCCCAGAGTTTATGCAGCACTTGGCTGATTCTAAGGATAGCTATCCTAAGAAACTAGCCAGTGCAGCTGAGTTATGGGTGTCACACAGAGTGTCCCATAAGGACAAGTCTGCTTCTGGAACACAAATATAAGGAGGGTGGGGGATCTGATAAAACATCCTACCATAAGAGCCACATAACAAGGGTAAGTCACATGAGAATGTTCAACATAGTGGAAATCATCCACCCGAGCATAATACTGGTTACAGTAAGCCTCCCTATGTCTCAATACCCAGTGGATCTGCAGTGGCTTGTCGAGCAAGTGACCACGTGAAGGGGGACCCCAGATGTAAGGTCAAAACCTTGGGGGTCCACTCTGTGAGTTTGGCCTTCCCCTCATAAGAGGAGGAAGAAATCATCTCATGGACATCCTTCTCTTCAGCCCCCTTCGCCAGTGGGATAGAATCTGAAGTAGTCTTAGTATTCCTGGGTTCCTGGGAGCCTAAAGTCTCAGAGGCGTATGCTAGTATTCCTGATAACACCAAACACGACTTTAAAGACAATGTGCTGATCAATGAAGTAGAGACTCCTGACCTCAGGGATAGTGTAGCAAGGAGACCTGTGGTGTATTTCACATATTTAAACCCAGAGGAGCTTACCAGAGCTTCCCTGAGTCCCACCAAATGAGCTGGTGGCCCCCCTCTAACGTTTCCAGTAGTCCTGTAAATATACCTATAAATGCTACAGTTAGGATTCATGTGAGTGTTCAAAGGCAAGCCCCTGGAAAGTTTCTGCTGGGAAATGACCTCAGAGATGTAAGTCTTGTGGGGGACACAGCAGAACAGCAATGTACAAGGTCAAAAACAAAGGCTGCCCTGGCCACGTCCAAGGCTGAGCCAAAACCAAAGGGGAAACACAAGGCTAAGGGAGTTAAGAAACCAAGAAGAGGGAAATAAACTATTCCCATTAACTCACCTACCACTGATGTGGTGGTAGTTGGCCCAGCACCTGAACCTGATGAGGAAGAGGTGCTGCCTGAACTTCTTAACCCACATGACCATCCTGAACTCCAGGTGTATTGGTTGAAGGTGCTCCTGATAGGGAAGAGTTTAGTAAGGGCTAACATGAGTGCCCATCTTTAGAAGGCCTAAGGACACAGGCATGCTCAAAGCTTGGGGTGAACCTCCTGGGAAGCATAGGACTTATTTGGAAATTGTGCTCCTGTACAGTGATCCCACAGAGTCTACTGAAGGTGACCATAGGAGGTTGGTGGTCCTCCTTGAAGTTAGACCCTTCCTGAACAACTGGATCATGAAGTTCCTCTAGCTGGTCACCTTGCAATCAAGAGTCCCAAGCAAAGGCTATCCATGCGTTTTTACTGGCCTAAGATGTGGGTCTAAGTGGAAGGCCATTGTAGGATTTGTGCCACAATCCAGGCTCCATTGGTGCCACTCCCTGTGGTGGGGTACCATTTGAGAGGGTAGGGATTGACATTGTTTGTCCCCTTGACCTGCAGACATCCTCTGGCAATTGGTTTATTTTGGGGCTGGTCGACCATGCCACCAGATATCCTGAAGCCATCCCATTGAAGACTGTGACTGTCAAGTCAGTTGCAAAAGCTTTGCTAGGCATATTTACCATGGTTGGCTTCCCTTAAGAAGTTGTGTCAGACAGAGGGAGCAACTTTATTTCTAAGTACATGGAAGCCATGTGGAAAGAGTGTGGGGTCACTTAAACGTTTTTATCAGCTTATCACCTGCAAAATAATGGCCTAATTGAGAGGTTTAATAGAACTTTCAAAAGCTTGATTGGGGCTGAGGAAGAACCTCAAAGGAGAACATGGGATCTCCTTTCGTCATGTTTACTTTTTGCCTACAAAGAGATACCTCAGGATTGTGTTCATTTAAGCCCCGTTGAGATTATTTTTGGTCACCCTGTTAGGGGATCACAGGCCATAGTCAAGAAGGGGTGGAACCTCCCTACTCCTTCCATCACTACCCATTTAGTGGACTATGTGTTAGGGTTAAGGAAGAGAATGGTTCTTCTGATGGCTAAGGTCAGTGATAAATTGAAGGCAGGTCAGGCTCTGGTGAAACATTTGTATGACCAGAAGACTTCACTTATTCACTTCACCCCAGGCAAATAAGTCCTGATCATGAATCCTATAAGGCCTAGAGGACTAAAGGACGAATGGCCAGGCCCTTACACAGTTGTGGAGAAGCTGGGTCAGGTACACTATTTAGTGGACCTTAAGAAACCTGGACAGGCCTCTAAAGTGTTCCACATAAATAGGTAGCCCTACAGATGGCTCCATTGAGGGTGTCCATGTGGGCCCTCACCAGACTTCTACCCAGCAAGAGGAAGTAAGAACTTTGTTTAGGCAGTTCTCTCCTTTGTTATCTCTGACTCCTGGTTTGACACCATGTTGCGAACACGAAATTGACACAGGAGACAGTTTACCTACCAAAAGTAGTAGGTACAGAATATCAGATAAGGTAAGATCTTACATCAAGACAGATGTCAATACGATGTTGGATCTTGGGGTGATTGGACCCTCTAGTAGTCCATGGCCCAGCCCTTTGGTTCTGTTGCCAAAAGCAGGTACCTTTGATCTGAGGTTCTGTGTGAATTATAGGGCTCTGAATGCTGTCACCAGGACAGATGTTCACCCCTTGCCTATAACTGATGAGCTGGTGAATAACGTATTTGACTCCAAATACCTCAGCACAGTTGACCTCACTGCAGGTTATTGGCAAATAACCCTAGTAGAGCATCCCAAGGATACAACAGAATTATCAACTCCAGAGGGTCTTTACCAGTTCAGTTAAATGCCCTCTGGATTGAAAAACACACCTGCTACCTTCCAAAGGCTTGTGAATCATGTCCTAAATGGCTTGGATGAATTCTGCTTAGCATATCTGGATGATATAGCAGTCTTCAGTGCCACATGGGAAGAACACGTGAAACACCTGGGAATAGACTTGCAGGCTCTTTAGAAGGCCCACTTGGCCATAAAGGCCAAGAAGTGCCAGATTGGACAAGGATCTGTGGTCTACCTTGCATATGAAGTAGGTGGAGGGAGGATTCAGCCTCTACCCAGTGAGGTACACGCAGTACAAGACTGGCCTACCCCCACTTCACAAACTCAGGGGAGAGCCTAGTTAGGTCTCACTGGGTACTATTTGAATTTCATGGCAGACTATGGCACCATAGATGCCCCTCTGACTGCTCTCACCACTCCAAAGAAACCCAAGAAGGTCTCTTGGCCTGAGGAGCGTGAGAAGGCCTTCACTGGCTTAAAAGATTCCATGTGCCAGGCCCCTGTCCTCTGAGCCCCTGACTACAAACGTGTTTGTATTATGCAGACAGATGCCGCCGACACTAGGGTAGATGCTGTACTATCACAGATAGATACGAAAGGCAAGGGACAAGACAAGACAAGAAGGTCAGGTGGTCCATAAGCCTACAAGAGTTTAAATTCACCACTGTGAATAGGCCAGGTGTCCAACATAGCAATGCTGATGGGTTGTCCGGAACATTTAGTTGACCTGAAAATTAGACTCATCCAGGTGTGGATTAAGTCCCCCTGTCCTCATGTCTGGGAGGGGCGAGTGTTCGGAAAGATTTCCTTTAGGTGCAATTTTCCCTCCATTTGTGAACCCCCCACACTTTTTGCTTTTGTTTGGAGTACCTAACCTGCCTTTTTCCAGTGGAGCACAGCCTTCAGCTGCACTCTTCTGGGCTTTTGCTCATTTGCTATGGGAAACCTACACATCCTTCAGGCTGTCACTACTGGGAAACTAAGTTTCTCTTAGTCTTTGACTTTGTTGCCATTTCTCAGTAACTTTTCATCTATGTGCCAAGTATCTTATAGTACCGCGCATAGAGTTCCTTTTGTTTTATGGCTGTAGCCACCCTCTAAGGATTTTTTGGTGTTTGTATAAGTGTGCCTAGGATGAACTAGTGGCAGCAGTTTATTTTTGAAGTATTTTTACTGCGTTTTTACAGACCATACTGCGTTTACTGCATTGGCCCAAGACTGTGGCCAGTGCAGAAAATGGCTCTGCCACAAAGTCTTTTGTTCGGTACTTTTGGCCATTTAGTCCCTTTGCCTTCCCCCAGGTTGAGAGACCCTGGTATTCCTTATTTGGGCATGCAGCCTCCCAAGAAAATGGGAACTCTCGTAGGCTCCTGCATGTCACGTGTGCTAGTCCCCAGGAAGAGGGCTGGGACTGTCTGGTCCTAATCCACACAACTGGTGCCAGTATGTCTGGTAGCCATGAATAACCAGAACCACCATTGGCCATGATTGGCCCATGTCTGGCGTGCATGCAATAGAGCATATCTTCCATTGGTTATCTGAGATTTGAGCACAAGTCGAATCTTGGTTAAGATAAGGGGCTCTACATCCATTCCAGGTCGATCTACTGAGGTCCACACCTCATAAGGAGCCAAGTATACTTAAGACGAAAGCAGACTCAAGGAACCATCGCTGATGTGCTTGGAAGGTTTGGCACCCTGACCCCGCTGTTGTCCTGTCGGACCCCTGTTTTCTCATTGTACCAAGAAGGCCTGCAAGGGCGCTTTGCCCCTTTGGAGTAGAGGGAACAACTACTCACAACCTTTTCAACTTACCCCCACAAAAAGCCTCTTCGGAAGTGTTACGGGGCCATCCAGTGAACTGACCAGCTTCAACCAAGGCTATTACACAGGAATACTGCTGTCCCGCTTTGACACTCAAGACTTGGGGAATCTCTAGCTTGAGGTCCAGAGCCTTCTGCCAACACAACTCATTGTCCTAGCTCCTCTTGGTTGTGATTTACGAGAGAGCGTCATGTCGCAAGCATTTGTGGTCCCTGCGTCGGCCCGCTTGGGAGACCATCGCTGAAAGTGCCTGCAGTACTTGCGTTCCATGTTCTGAGATGAGCCGTACCGGAACAAACCTTCTTCCTCCTTCAAAAGCTGAGAAAAAGGAAACATCCTGTCACAGATGATCATCCCATACCGCAACCGCTGAGAATTGGAGCATTATGAAACTGCAGAGTTAACACCAACAGGCGAAATGGGCTAGACTGCCACAGCTTGGTCTGGAATGTGTTGAGGGTCATTGAGTACTTTCGTAACTTACCAGTGGCCCCCTGACACATCCATTCACTTTTACACACAAGCTTCCCTCAAATGATACTCGCCTTGGCTGGGCTAGCTTGCGCTCCCCAGCTATTCCCGAACTTTGAAAGTTCCTCTATCCACAAGGGTAGACCCTCTTCTAGGAATAGGAACTCATTCTTTATTGCCTCAAACCCCTTCCTGAGCAGCTACAACCCCCTGAAGAGAACCTGCTTTTTTGTTTATGCACGACAGTGCATTGTTAATGCACAACTGGACTTTGAGCGCTAGGCCCGTCTTTTCGTAGGGATGGACTCCATAGTTAGGGATTGTTGATGAAAGATGGCCTAAACTGATATATGTGCTGATTTAAGCCCTTTACTGTTACAGGTTGTGTTTATTTTCGGCACCCCATCATCAGCCTTAGGTTAATCGCAATATTGTATATTTGTTAGATAGTGTATGATCATGTGTGGTATTGTTTCTTCATACAGCCTATAATAATTTATTTTTGATACATCTGTCTAAGAGTAATCTGCAGAGTTTCAGTTTGTGTGCTCATTGTGGTCTTCCGATCACTCTCACCCCTCCTGAGACTTAGTCTTGACCGCCTGTCAAGCTAGCATAGATTGGTCTGGTTCGCCCAGAAGGTTCCCCTGTTCCACTAAACTAGGGTGGCCTCCTAAACCTCTGCCCACCAGCCAGGGTTTAGAAATCCATTTTAACAGTGAGGACCGGATTATCAATCTTGCGTAAACTATTCAGACGGTCGTCAGAATGCCCCTTGGTGAAATTCATGCCCACTCCCAGGGGGATGACCCGGCAGACCAGAAGGCAGAGTGGCAGATAGTGGGAGTGATGGTTTTTGAAGGATTCACCAAATCCATAGAGAGTAAGTATGAGTCCAGCAATATGACAAATAAGGGTGGGGGGGAAATTGTTTTGTTGTATCTTATTTTTGTTATTTACGAATGAAGGGATGATTTCTGTTCCCAGGCATTAGCTTAGATTATGGAAGGTGGTACCCTTTTGGATATTACAGAAAAAAATAAAAAGAATAAAAAAACAATGATGAAAAGGTTATCCTATCCTACTGTTTAGAACAAGGGCCATGCCCACAAGTGGGCACTTTAAGAGATGATCCTCTGAATAAAGCAGGACGACGGCTATGGGGTATTTGTATGGGGGTATTGTTCATTTTTGCATTGGTCTAAGAGTGCACTCATATGTTTCGAATGCATAGTGGTTCATGATGTCAGAAAGAGATTGTAAATAGGACTTAGCACATTGGCTGGAAGTTGGCAGCCCACAGTGGGTCACAGATGTTGGTGGAGAAAAGGGGAAAATATTTTTTTCTGTTGCACTGTGAGGCGACAGTTGGAAAGTGAAGGCTTATCTAACTCGCGAGGCTGAGGTTATTGGAAATGGATAGATTGCAGAACCATTTGGTACGGCTGTGGGAGCACTCAGAGGTTTGGATTGTTCTTTAAGGGTGGAAGTTAGAGTGTGGGCAGCTTGGAGTCTGTGCTCTTGTTAAAGGTGGTGAAGCCAGAGAGGCTTGTGGAAAAGATTGTACATTGTTGTGTTTTGGAAGATGAAGGCAAATCCCTGAATGCTCCCACCAGAGAGAATACAACCGCTAGGGAAGAAAGAGCCAAGTCGATATTGTAAGGATAACAAGTTTTAATCTTATTTCTAGATGAGCATAACAGCAAAGAACTGTGCTACCAAGAACGTTCTGCTGAAAAGTAGTACAAGCAGAATCTTATAAAGAAAAAACCTCGTCATTGATGATGCAACATATACAATAGAAACCCGCATGGCTGGTTGGTGTGCACTGATACATGATTCGCCTGCTCCATAAGAGATGCCAGGTCATTGGTTCCAACCTGTCCGTCCGTCTGTCATCACGTGGCTGCTGCGGTGATAATTTTCCTCTCACATCGAAAGTAAAAGAAGAAATTAACTACAATCTAAACACAATGCTACTTTATCACTGTACTGTGCACCTGGTAAGGCTTAAAATATGTACAAAGGAGGTTCTGGGGCATTCTAACTTTCACACATACGTTTCACTCACTCCCGACTCAAAGGTCTCCACACTCATTTCGAGCTATAATTTATCCTTCACACACCTCGCATTACAAATGCTATGATTGTTGCTCAACAAGGTGCACTGTCCATCCTCTTTGAAGATTTCTGGACTTATTACTTTGTGGTTGGTGGTCACAGGGCACCTGCTGCCATGGAATGCAGGGATCTTAAGGTTTAATCAGTTATATGGGCTTTAACTCGTGGTCGCCAGGGGATCGGCCAGTGTGAGATAACATTCACACCAGGCGTCGGTCTGTTATCTCGGCCATGCAGGGCATATTCCTTGAGTAGAAAAACACATCTTCCAACACTGTTCGAACAATGAATAGGCGTTGTGGCGATTGGGGGTGTGGGGTGTAGGCTGTCCTCATGGGAGCTCGGGCATGGCTGGAGATTCCCCTTGTCTCGTAATTTAGGCCTAGTGCATGCAATGCCGCATTTCTCCATGCAAGCCTTGTCTTTTATCTATGATTTCTAACATCTATGCAAAATAGCAATGTTGCTTGTGCACTTTACTACACTATGTGGGTTGATTATATTTGATTATATCTAAGTGGGGTGCTTTATATTGGGAGATGCTCCTTTCACTGTCCCCCTCCTCCTTGGTCCATCATAGTGTTTGTAATGCATATTGCCTCACTCTAAAGTGCTTAGGGGGTGGGATGGGGCTGCCCCTTCCCAATATTCCCCACTTTCGTTACTTCTACAGTAACAAACTCCATAATACCGCTGTGCTCTTGGTCCCTTCTGTCTGCTTCCACATATGGCTGGTTTCCCTTTATTAGAACCCCATGCTCTGCATAACGTTCACAGACTCTCCCCCTACGCATGTTTTCCTCAGGTGAGCAAGTCATATAGATGCATCCCCCATCCCCTGCGAGGTCCACCCAAACCTCTGTGTAATTCACTAGATCAGGGAGTGAAGAGATGATAGTGTGGTATAGATAGTTAACTTCATCTCCATACGGGAGGGGAAATATTTCATACTTTGAGCCACTCTGTGGTTTATCAGTCTGTACTTCACTATCTTTTGTCTTGCAAGGGGCCTTTGGAACCCCAATTGATGCCATCATTCTTGTGCTATGGGCTGCTGTACTAGTACAACATCGAATGCCCAGTTGGCATGTGCAAAAGATAACTAGGATGAACACGATAATGTGCATCAACATCTTCAGGATTGCTCCAAGCTGGGACGGGGCCCAATTAAATGCCAAGGTAAACCAGTCACTGTCCTGTGCTCCTCTCTCCTTCTTCATGCGAACACCCAGCCCATGGACAGATGCAATGATGTAGGATAATGATGCATTCTCTGCATCCTCTGGAGGCACAAATGTGCAGAAGGAATCGCCAAATATTTTGCAAACCCTTCCTTCCATTGTGTCATGACTTCCATCCAAACATCAGATGACACCAGTTCCCCCTCGTCCCCCTCAGCCCGAATTCACCCCCCACTCATCCTCCGGAGCTCACATGGGCGGTCCAGACCGGCTCGCACACAGTCACAACATATGCACACCACTACTCCACACTCACGTCTGCGTCCATTTCTTCATTGGCAGCTGCCATGGAGATTAGGTCACCAAAAGATCAGGTTTGATTCTTCGCATTATGCTGCTAGAGTTACCCGACCACGTGACTGGAACACCCGATCACGTGACTGGAACTCGCGTTCACGTGACCTGGCTTCACGGTCGCGTGATCAGAAATCACGTGACCGGAACTCGCGTTCACGTGACCTGGCTTCACGATCACATGATCCGACACCAAAAGGTACTTAAGCAGAGGAATACCTCAGTACCACGCTTCACAGCTGTTTCTTGAGACTCTGTTTGGCTCCTGTCCCGTTATCTTGTGTCTTGTTGGATTCTTGAACTCGGCTACCCTTTTTGGAACTCTTTTGGATCACGATTTGTCTGTACCTTGGCTTGGACTGATATTCTGGGCTTCTGACCTCGGACCGCATACACGGACTCCCCTTTTGGATTGTGCTCTTCATTGCTCTCCATATTCATACTGCTACGTTTGGTTTTAGACCTGGGACTGTCCAGTGTTCGAAATTCTTCAAGTGGATTGCCTTCCAGTCAGTATCTCACATCCAGGGCCCATTACCATCTTGAGCCCCAGAATCCCTTTCAGCTATTGAATCCTGGTAAGAGTCTTCCCCTTATTTTTTGTCTACCTACGTTTTGCCCTGCTTGCTTGGTGTTTAACATTGCTTTCCTTTACAGCTTCCCTGGGACTCCCAGTACTTCACGGTCCCGGATTCATCTCCACCTGTGGCCTCAAAGGTTGTCTAGGGAGCGAATTGTCATTCTCCCTGTGCGGCACTTGGGGACAGAGGTCTCACATATCTGCACGACATTCAGATTATAACAGTCTGTGAAGCCTTGTCGTGCCAGGTATGGAGGGAACCGCGGAAGATCCCATGGCTGCTATAATCCAAGCAATCACGGTATTACGGGCGGACATGGTCGCTGCCAACACAGCAATTCATCAGCGCCTTGATTTATTGCAGAGTGCCCAACATCCCTTGCCTGCGGATCCGGAGCTCGGGGACGCCGCTCAGGTTCCTATGCCAGCCCCTCCATTAGCCCCGGTTCCGACTACCCCTGCACCCTTCCCTGTTGTACTACCGTCTCCTTTCCCATTGGCAGCCCCAGAGAAGTTTCATGGAGATCCCAGAAAATACAGGACTTTCCTTAACCAATGCAAATTACATTTTCTATGTCGACCTCTTGCCTTCCCAGATCCCACTACTAAGGCAGCTTTCACCCTGTCACACCTAGCTGGTACAGCTGCGGCTTGGGCAAATCCCCTATTAGAAAATAACCACCCAGCTCTCTACGATTTCGACCAACTGGTATCGGAGATGTCACGAGTTTTCGACACCAGGTATAAAACCCAGTCACATGATTTAGAGTTACTCGAACTTACTCAGGGTAAGGGGTCCCTAATCGATTACATCACCCGATTCAACCAACTAGCGGCCGAAACATCATGGCCAGAAAGTAAAATGGCAGTGGTCTTTTACAGAGGCTTAAGTAATCCTATGAAGGACGCATTAGCCGTGGTCCCATCCTTGCCCGTCAAATTCCCGGCCCTTGTAGATTTAACCCTCCAAGTCGATGCACGGCGGTCTGAACGGAGAACTGAAGCCGGATTTTCCCACTCCACAGGTCCAACCGCATCTTCCTCCACCTCAGACACCACAGGGGAACCTATGCAGATTGGAGGTATCAGGAGTCCCATCACGTCTAGGGAGCGGGAACGTAGAAGAGCAGAGAATGCTTGTTTTTACTGTGGCCTGGGTGGACACTTTGTGAAGGAATGTCCCCGAAGACCGAAACCCAAGAACCAGGTTTTTCACCCAGCTCGACCCTAGATACGGGGGAAGGGTCGAGCTCTCTATGTTCCTCCCCGGGTTCAATCCCGATGTTCGGTAGAATCAGACCCATCAGAGTACAAGCTACTTTGCAACCCACACCCGGAATCATTCATCCTGTAGTGATCACCCTTGATTCAGGAGCTTCCGGGAACTACATTGACATCACGTTAGCCAGAGCATTAAACCTGCCCCTGGTTAATAAAAACCGACCCGAACTGGTACATGCAGTTGATGGAACAGAATTAGCGTCTGGACCGATTCGACAACAAACGGCACCACTCATACTGACGATCCACTCCATTCACAAGGAAACCATACACTTCGACTTGATAGCCATGCCTCAGTTCGGGATCATACTCGGGATGCCATGGTTGCGGGATCACAATCCACACATTGATTGGGGTTTGGGTCATGTACACTTTGAGTCCGAATTATGTCAAAACTTTTGCCTCCCCATAAATGGAGAGGAGAACAATCCTGCTTCAGCATTGGGTGCGATTGCTCGGCTCAATATCACAGAAACCAGGGCGTCTTCTGACCCACATGTGGTGGGTTTAGTCGATGCGTACATTCCCACGGAATACCAGGACTATGCTTCGGTATTCGATAAAGGTTCTTCCGAAAAACTGCCCCCACACCGTCCCTATGATTGTCCGATTGATTTGACCCCCGGGGCTTCCATACCCTCAGGTCGTATCTACTCGCTGTCACAGTCTGAAGATCAAGCCCTCAAAGAATACATAGACAAGTCTTTGCTCCTGGGTCATATACGCCCCTCCACGTCTTCAGCTGCCAGCCCAATCTTTTTCGTGCCCAAAAAGGAAGGCGATCTACGTCCGTGTGTGGACTACCGCAGACTCAATGCTGTTACCATTAAAAATCGGTACCCGATACCTCTTATCACCCCGTTATTGGACCGATTGATACACGCCTCTATCTACTCCAAGTTGGATTTGAGAGGTGCTTACAACCTTGTCCGCATTCGTAAGGGGGACGAATGGAAGACCGCATTCTGTACACGATACGGTCTTTTTGAATATTCAGTAATGCCCTTCGGATTGTGCAACGCTCCAGCCACCTTCCAACATTTCATGAATGAAGTGTTCTATGACATTTTGGATATCTACGTGGTGGTGTATCTTGACGATATCCTTATCTTTTCTCATACCCTCAAAGACCATGTACAGCATGTTCGAGAGGTATTGTCCCGGCTACAAAAGCATTCGCTTTATGCGAAACCAGAGAAATGCCAATTTCATGTGGACAATATCGAATTCCTCGGATTTAACATCACTCCTGGTGGTCTGGCGATGAATTACTCCAAGGTCAAGGCGATTCTAGAATGGCCAACCCCACAAACCCTGAAGGCGCTGCAATCATTTCTCGGTTTCGCTAATTTCTACAGGCGTTTTATTTTTGGCTTTTCCTCCATTGTGTCACCGCTCACTACTCTCACTAGCCCCCATGTACCTTTCAAATGGCAGGGGACACATCAGCAGGCTTTCGAAACTCTAAAAAATGCCTTCACCACTGCCCCTGTGCTCCAGCATCCTGACCCTGACCTACCTTTTATTGTCGAAGCTGATGCCTCCTCCTTTGCATTAGGGGCAGTCCTGTCGCAGGTCTGTTCCGCTACAGGACATCTACACCCTGTGGCTTTTCATTCTCGCAAATTCAATACTGCAGAAGTTCACTATACCGTTACCGAGAAGGAACTCCTGGCAGTGATGGACGCTTTCCGCATTTGGCGACATCATCTGTTGGGCGCAAAACACAAGATCACTGTGTTTACAGATCACCGGAATCTACAGGATCTAGCCTCCCTGAAATGCGTGAACAGCAGACAGGTCAGGTGGCACTTGTTTTTTGCTGCCTTCGACTTCCAAATCAAGCATCGTTCCGGTATGTCACACGGTAAAGCCGATGCCTTATCTCGTTCCCCTGGGGGTGTTTCGTTACCCATATTTCCGGACACTCTCTTGTCCCATGAGAACGTGGTATGCACATGTACACCTCCGTTGGCATTGTTAGACACCATCCGTACCTGGGTCCAGCAACATCCCGAACAGCTATCCGAATGGGACCCGGTGTATTTTGATGGGTTACCATATGTGCAGAACCGCCTAGTGTTACCTACCACCGATACCAGAAACCTAGCTCTGGAGTGGTCTCATGACGCACCCTTCAATGGTCATCCAGGTCAAACCCGCACTCTGGAGCTCTTGAGACGCTGGTGTTGGTGGCCATCCATGAAACATGACGTTATCTGCTACGTCAACACCTGCGCTGTCTGCGCCCAATGTAAAAATCGCAGGGGTCGTCCACTTGGCCTCTTGCAACCATTACCCATACCCCCTAAGCCCTGGCATACTGTGACCATGGATTTCGTGACTGATTTACCTAAGGTCCAGGGTTACGACACAATCTGGGTGGTGGTTGATGCATTCACTAAAATGGCCCGTTTCACTCCTTGTCGGGGTGTTCCTTCTGCACCTACGTTAGCCAAGTTGTTCTTTGAGGGGGTCTTCTGTCTTTTTGGTCTGCCTTCTGTGCTCATTTCGGACAGGGGGTCCCAATTTACTTCTCGGTTCTGGCGTGCCTTGACCAAGTTGCTTGGAATCGACATACGGTTCTCCTCAGCTTACCATCCCGAAACCGATGGACAAACTGAGAGAACGAACCAGTCCATGGAACAGTATTTACGCTGTTTGGTGCTACAGCAACAAGCAACTTGGTTGCAGGTTGTTCGCTTTGCCGAATTTGCCTATAACAATGCTATACATTCCTCCACTGGTTCTTCCCCCTTTTATGTCTTGTATGGCCAGCACCCCCGTGTCCTCCCGATTCCCGATGCCTCTCCCTCTGTCAACCCAGCTGCAGCTGCCTGTATTAGGGACATGTCCTCTCTCCATGCCCAGACCGTGGTTCATCTCCAGGAGGCCCAGTCATCTATGAAGGCTTTCGCTGACTCGAAACGTAGCCCTGCCCCGCTATATGCGGTTGGTTCCCGAGTCTGGCTGTCCACCCGACATCTCCGTTTGGCGGGTTGTCGGAAGCTTCTGCCTCGTTTTGTGGGCCCTTTTGTGGTATCTCGAGTCATCAATCCAGTGGCCTATCGCCTGGTACTCCCGTCTTCCTGGCGGATTCACCCTGTTTTCCATACGTCCCTTCTCAAGCCTTGCTCTGTCTCGTCCCGTCTTCATTCCCCGGCTGCCCCTGTTTCCTTGGATGCCCCCGATGTCTTTGAGGTTTCCGCTATACTAGGTTCCCGACGTTTCAGGGGCAAGTTGCAGTACCTGGTGGACTGGTTGGGTTACGGCCCGGAGGAGCGATCTTGGGTTTCGGCTTCGGATGTCCAGGCCCCCCGCTTGGTGGCTCGGTTTCATCGGGAACATCCGTCCTGCCCACGTGGACGTGGGCCTTTGCGGGGGGGCTCTGTCATGACTTCCATCCAAACATCAGATGACACCAGTTCCCCCTCGTCCCCCTCAGCCCGAATTCACCCCCCACTCATCCTCCGGAGCTCACATGGGCGGTCCAGACCGGCTCGCACACAGTCACAACATATGCACACCACTACTCCACACTCACGTCTGCGTCCATTTCTTCATTGGCAGCTGCCATGGAGATTAGGTCACCAAAAGATCAGGTTTGATTCTTCGCATTATGCTGCTAGAGTTACCCGACCACGTGACTGGAACACCCGATCACGTGACTGGAACTCGCGTTCACGTGACCTGGCTTCACGGTCGCGTGATCAGAAATCACGTGACCGGAACTCGCGTTCACGTGACCTGGCTTCACGATCACATGATCCGACACCAAAAGGTACTTAAGCAGAGGAATACCTCAGTACAACGCTTCACAGCTGTTTCTTGAGACTCTGTTTGGCTCCTGTCCCGTTATCTTGTGTCTTGTTGGATTCTTGAACTCGGCTACCCTTTTTGGAACTCTTTTGGATCACGATTTGTCTGTACCTTGGCTTGGACTGATATTCTGGGCTTCTGACCTCGGACCGCATACACGGACTCCCCTTTTGGATTGTGCTCTTCATTGCTCTCCATATTCATACTGCTACGTTTGGTTTTAGACCTGGGACTGTCCAGTGTTCGAAATTCTTCAAGTGGATTGCCTTCCAGTCAGTATCTCACATCCAGGGCCCATTACCATCTTGAGCCCCAGAATCCCTTTCAGCTATTGAATCCTGGTAAGAGTCTTCCCCTTATTTTTTGTCTACCTACGTTTTGCCCTGCTTGCTTGGTGTTTAACATTGCTTTCCTTTACAGCTTCCCTGGGACTCCCAGTACTTCACGGTCCCGGATTCATCTCCACCTGTGGCCTCAAAGGTTGTCTAGGGAGCGAATTGTCATTCTCCCTGTGCGGCACTTGGGGACAGAGGTCTCACATATCTGCACGACATTCAGATTATAACACATTGCTGTTAACATGTCCAACCCATATCGGTTTTGCATCGTCATAAGTCTTAATGCACAGAACTCAACCGTGATCACGTTGAACCAGTTCTCTGTATCATTTGTGAGTTGCACCATTTCCATCTCACAATCTGCAATCATTGGCTTTTTCTGCGGCTTGCACTCCCGGCAACAGTCGAGACACAAAACAGGATTCTGCTGACCTGAAGAGCCTGCATTCTTTGGGTATTTCAGCAAGCAATGCAGACAAACCTTTGGATACGTAATTTGATCTTTTCTTCCTCTTTAGTTGTTGGATATGTCCTTTCCCTGGCAGTATGCAGAGCTCATGTGTGGGCAAGTGGTTATTTTCTTCATTTTCGAATACGAGGACACTAGTTGACTCCTCGACAGGCAGTGCTCCCCCTTCAGGTGTTCTTCTGGGATTACTAGTAGCGCTGAGTGCAGAGTGGCATGTGAACAACAGCCCCTCCATGATGGTGGGAGGTGCAAGCAAGCTTGTTCCCACAGACCCAGTAGTAATACATCACAGCTGTAGTTTCTTTCTTCGTGTCTGCCATTAGGAGAGCCTTATTGCAACATTTGTTCGAACCGACAAAGACTGTACCCTTGTTGCGGAAACAAAGTTTGTATTCTTCTTCCTCGCATCTGCTTCAACATTGTTGCAACCCACGTCAACTTTGTGTATGCTCTGCCCATATTTGTGCACAAAATTGTCCACCTTTGCTACCATTTCCTTGCTATATGTTACCAGTCCTTCTGCCATGCAAGGTAGTCTGGTGTCCTGCCAGTTGTCATTGACATGTTTACGCCCTTTCACCATCAGATAGGGTAGCTCCACACACTTGATGTTTTTTGGATCCTTGCTGCACAGACAAGATCTGGACCCACCAATTGCAGTTGTACATTGTCTGCCTGATATGTTCGTTTTATTCTGCATATCACAAGATGAACTAGGCATTGTGCCTCTATAATCGGGACTGCTTGCAGTATTAACACCTTGGGAGCCCCTGATGCATACGAAATGAGTGAACACACACAGCTTCCATTCACAGCGTTTCTTCCCATGCAACAAATGTCAGTATACCATGAGTTGGTAAACTTGGGATGATGGATATCCTCAATTGCATACAAAACCAGCTCTTGATACTTTTTCGTACTTCTCTTTTCACTATTCTATAAATGCTCTCAGGGGTGCCAGCTTTAAAGTGCTATAGAAAATAACATCATATTGCTTCAAATTTTTAAACAATCTTTGCTTTGCTGAAAACAACCTTTTCACCGTAACCCCCTTGCCAGTTGTGCCTGTATTCTTGCCGTTATATTGTACCTATTAAAACTTATATCAACACTGTTTCTCTATATTCATTTCCATTATTGTTAGCATTCATATTGCTACTAATATATGTAAATCCACTAATAATATTAACATGTATATGTACTATTCCATTTAGATAATATACAATCCCTTTCCCCCCCTTAAAGGACCTCCCACTGTAACATACTCCACCCAATACACACCCAAAACACAATCAAAATCATACATCGACCTGCAATAATGTCAATATCACAATAGCAGATATAAGCCCATACATTGTCATTTGTGCACATTGTTGAGGAGCAGACATACACATGCACAGAAGATCCTACCCCCCTATGGTTAGATAGTGTTGGAAAGAGAAATGGGTCCTGCACCTATATAAGAAAAGCACCCCAGAATTAGAGAATGCTAGATAGATCATAATAATCCCACAAATAAACTTCAAAGATTGACCTGATGTGGTAATAATACTGATGTGGAATTCCCAAATAGATAGAATACTACGACAGGACAAAATAAGAATTAGGAAGTCGGCATGGGAAAACACACCCGAACGGCATGAGGGACGTTCTAGGTACGGGTTGGTACATGTACTGGAAAGTGTCCTGAAAATGCACTTTGGGAGGACCATCAACACAAATACAAATAGCCTTTGGAATGAAGTCCAAGAACAATGAATCAGGACAGGATATCACTATTGGAGTCTTCAGGTAGGTGAAGTCAATATGGCATAGAGACAAACTGATACAGTTGATTGCGGAATGCAGTATATTTGTCCAAATAACAAGGAGGAGACTAAATCGAGGCGCAAGGTAATTACTCACGCTTCAGGTACGCCTGCGGTCTCTGTGGCCAAAACCGTGCAAGACGGTCCAATTGATCAGGAAAGCTTCAGAAGACGTTCCAAGACAAAAACCAGGAAGTCAACAATAACAATCCAAAAAGAGTTCCGGGTTAGGCAACTCTGAGTCAACCAATATTAAAGGGGTAATCCGTAGGCAATCCAGAGAGGCGTTAAGCAGAGTTCGGGTAACCAGGCAATTTGCAGTGAACCCACAGAGGGTAATCCGAGGGGAAAATAGCACGGAGGCTAGACAAGAATAGATACGTGACTAATTACATGACTAATTACCAGCAACAAACACCCGGCAGAGACTGGATTCAAACAGTAGAGGGGCGGGGCTTCCGCGTACGCATCATACATGGCCGTCTCTGTTGTCCATATAAGCTCCATGGTAACCGGTATCTAAGCCATAAGGAAGTCCTTCCCCATACTGAATTAGCACATAGTGAGGCAAAGGGAAATCCGTGCTGCCGGGGTGTAACAGCATCCATCCCCAAAGACACCGGCAACCCCTTGGCGGAATGGAATTCCCGCAAGAGATCGGGACAATGTAGATTAGCCAGAGGTTCCCAAGTACGGTCCTCAGGTCCAAAGACTTTCCAATCAGCCAAATACTAGGCAGAACCCCTAGAGATCCTACAATCCAGGATGCGAGAATCCTTGTATTCCTCCTCACCATCCACCACAACTGGGGGGTGGATGAGCCGGTAAACGTGTGGAAGGAACAAAGGGTTTGAGCAGGGTTACATGGTACACAGGGTTAATATGCCAAGACTTCGGTAGTGCCAATTTGACAGCAACAGGATTCACCACAGAGGATACGAGGAAAGGACCCACAAATTGTGGAAGCAAAGATCTTTTCCCGGCAATCCGCAGATTACGTGAAGATAACCAAACCTTTAATGCCGACCCGATAGTCCGGTGCTGGTGCTCGGTGAGCGTCAGCAGTTTTCTTGGCATTCTCCTGGGCCTGAAGCAGGAGGCACCGGACGTCCCGGTGTATTTGGTCCAGATCACACACACAAGCCAGTGCTGCTGGATAAGTAGCAGGTAAGGTTGGGTCAAGCGGCAAAGACCGCTGATGATATCCATATAGGACAAAAAAGGGAGAAACCCCCGTGGCTGAATGCATAGAGTTGTTGTAAGCAAATTCGGCTTGCGGCAAAGCCGTGAACCAGGATTGTTGAAATTGAAGACATAGACAACGCAAGTATTGTTCTCTAGTTGTGTTGGCCCTTTCAGTCTGGCCATCCGTCTGAGGATTGTACAATGAAGAGTCCCTGTCTTCGATGCCAAAGAGGTTGTGTTTGTGCCCTCCCTGTCTTACACGTGCAAGAAAATAAAACAGACACTCCCCGGACAGGGAATATGGCAAAAGAGAGCAGGCTGCGAGAGTCCAAGGAAAAGTTTATCTAGATCTCTGAGAGCGCTCTGACAAAGTTTATGTTACATCACATTATATAGGCACATTGTCATATCTAACATATGATGCTACGTTGGACCCGGATTGGTCTGGCAGGGTGGTGTCTTAGGTGTGGGCATCATCTCTTCCTCCTGGTTGGTTGCTTGGTTGGCGGGAGGATGGATGTCAGATATCTGTGCTCCGAATGGGTGAAGGTCAGGTCGCCGTCAAGGAGGGTGGTCACTATCTAAGCTAATGAATACATTCTAAATAATGCATGCACTAAATAATGGTTGATCAAAAGACCCTCAGTAGTTTATCATGTCACTATACAAATCACACAGGTGTCTATATCATCTATAACATTTGGGTTATACAGGTCACAGGTTTAAGGGTCTTGACCACTATAATACTCTGATTGAACTGTGGGGTTAGTCTCACAAGAATCTCAGGTATGTGGTGTTTGTTAGTATTAGGCACGACATACTGCCGCAGGGATCTAATGTTACTTGGGGGTCTGTTGGGTGGGCCTCATGGCATGGTCAGCGGTCTGGCACATGAAAGGAATATCTTGCAGGGGCACAGGGTCAGAATGGCAGTAAGTTTCCATTGGCGAGGGTGCGGGGGCAAGGACACGTTTGTGGAGATGAACGAGCTATGTGCTTAGTTCATGATGGTTCACATGCAGGACAGTGATCTCAGAGGAAGACTAATGTGATACATGTATTAGTTGTTGCAAATACCTCTGGCTTCAGCGTGAGAATGGAGCCGCAGAGTTTTCCAGTCAAAGTGGGAAAGATGGTGGGGGCCATGTGCTCTGAGCCTGGCTGCTGCGGGGAAAGGGAGAGAAGCATTTCGTACTATCGCAGTGAAGCCTGGTCACCAAGATGGAGTCGAAAGGGGGTACAAAAATGGATGTCCTGTGTCGTGCTCAGTGGTCCCATCTACGCGAATGTCAACGAAAGTTAAATTCGCATAAGGGCAAGGGGCGAACCCACCACTGGAGGCACTTGGTCCAAGCTCTGTACTGAGAAGTGAAGGCAGAGAGGGGCCTACTGGCCCCTCGCTCCCACACATTCGCCCCTTTCATTACATCTAAAGTAATGAATATTTTATTTTTTATTCGTTTCATTTTCCCTTCGGTAGTACTCAGCCTCCGCGACTGCTTCGTCCCACGCAGGGGTGTCTCTTATTGGCATCCACGCCCTTCACACACTTCTTAGGCTATTCCCTCTTCTGGCATATTCGTCTGGTGTACACATTAAGTAGATCCCATCATCTCCATCTAAGTCCACCCATACCTCTCTGTACCATTGCAGCTGTGTTGGTTCCTTTATTGTTGTGTGGTGTAAATTATCAACCCTGTCCCCATATTGCCTGTAAATGGCTGTCATCCTGTATTGTGGTGTGGTGTATTCCCCTGTTTGTATTTGTGCATCTATCATGGTAGCTACCGTTGTCGGTCGACCCATTGTTACCATCATCATAGCTGAGGTAGGCATGCTTTTTTCACAACACCAGAGTCCCAGTTGGCACACACAGAAGAATAGGAGCACAAAGACGATGATGGGGACACGTATTTTCATTGCCATGTTTACCCATGATGGTCTCCAGCTGAACAGATTGTTGAACCATGTGCTTTCCTCTGCGCCTCCTTCTGTTCTCATCCTCTCTCCTAGATTGTGTACTGCTGTTATCATATGTGAGAGTGTCCCGTTATCAGCATCTTCAGTTGGCACAAATCTGCAACACACCCCCCCCCAATTTTTTGGCAAACACCACCGTCCATTGCCGTGAGGAGATCTAGAACATATCTGTTTTGCATTGTCATTAGGCGCAGTGCACGGAGCACTATTTTTATAACGTTGAACCCTTCTTCAGTGTCGTTAGCCAGTTGGATGAGCTCCCAGTGTACTATCTAAACCATTTGGCGTTTGTTCGTGCTTGGATTCCTGGAACAAGAAGTGAGGAGAAAAATGTCTCTGCTGATGAAAAGAGCATGTATTTCTGCGGGATCGCAGCAAGGAGTTTCGATGATTCAGATGAGACATAGTTGGAGGATCTTTTGCTCTGTGACAGTTTTCTCTTTAGTTCATCTTCTGACAAAAGTTCGTAAGCTGGAGCATCTGTCATCATTACTTTGGGCGCTGTCGATGGTTCAGCCGATTGACCTGCTGCCGATATGCCAGCAGATTGCCCTTCTTTTCCATGTATATGACTCTCTGGTATTACCATCAGGGCTGTGTGGAGGGTGGCCAATGCGCATGTACCTTTCCATGCTGTTGGGTGGTGTAGATAGGCTTGTTTGCCGCAAATCCAGTACATGTTTATGAGTGCAGCGGTGCCTTTCTTCATGTCAGGTATGATTACCGTCTTGTGGCATCTCTGTGTCTCCCCCATGTTCACTCTTCCTCTCTTTCTGTATTTTGATAGGTTTTTCCAGGGCTGTGAACCAAGTTAGCTTTGTGACATGTTGCGACCAGATCGGGGCCATACTTCTTTTATCCATTGAAAGGTGTTGTTGGATAGCCCTCGGAGCGCCTCTGCTTTACATTCGATAGTTTCCTCGTGCCATTTATTTTCCGCATACCTCGTCCCCCTGATAACAAGAAACAGTTCCTTAAGGCAAACTACTCCTTGGCGCTTGCTGGTGCATGTTCTCTCATTTTCCAGTTTTTCCATTGTGACAGTGTGCGCTTGGAAGGTGCTTTTTATCCTGCACAGAACCAGATGAATTAAACATTGGGCATCCGACAAGGACACTTCCTGGGGTATTAACATTTTCGGTGTTCCTGATGCATGCGGAATGAGTGAACAGCTGTAGCAGCTTTCATTTGTTGCCTGCTTCACCGTGGCACTCATGTCCCAATACCATTTATTTGATTGATCAGGGTGGCGGGGATCTTCTATTTCGTCTAGCTCCAGGTCATGATAAATGTTGTATCTTTTCTCTCCTACCCCCTTTTTCTTCTCTTTCTTCTTTTTTCGCCATTCGTTCTCACCTTTTTGTAATGTATTGGGAACATTCCATCCCAGGCTGTGTCATTGTTGCTCGAGATGGCATGTATATACTCATTAGCAGCAGCAGCGTAATATGAGGTAGGGGGTATGGTTGTCTGTGCATATGTATTTGTGTAAATTACATTGGCCCTCATTACGACCCTGGCGGAAAGTGACTGACCGGACCGCCACAGCGTAAATAGCGTTTTTCCGCCATTGCATGAAGGAGCAAAGTGCGGCCCATTCCGACCCATCGGGCACGAGCACCACGGCATGGCGGAAGTGCAAAGTCCGCGATGGCGGAAATGACCCCAAAACGGCCCACACCGCCGCCGTACGGCGCCCTAGGTGCAATACCGCCACCCATCACAGCGGACACCGCAGTGTGCGCCTACCGGAAAGTACGGTGACCGTAAATATACGGAAACGGAAGTAAAAACATGGGCCCGGAACGGGAAACATCCCGCCGTACACCTATAAAACCACTAAAACCACACAACCACTAAAAACACTACCCTGAGACACACCCCAACCCGTCATCCACCCTAGCGAAACCAAGAAAAATGGGAAAAGTAGCGAAGAAAGCGTGCGACCGCAAGCGGCAGGTCCACTTCTCCCGTGAGGAACTCACCGTGCTAACAGAGACCCTCCAGGAGAATGCTGCCGTCGTCTTCTCCACGCAAATGACCAGGACGGCACTTGCAAACAAGAAGGCCATATGGGCTCTGGTGGCACAGCGGGTAAGTGCGGTGGGGACCGCACCCCGCACCCCACAGCAATGCCAAAAGCGATGGGACGACCTGCGGATACGCGTCCGCAGCATACTCTCTGCCAACCGCAACATTGCCACAGCCACCGGGGGAGGTCCTGAATCACCCATCAAGTTGACCCCCTGGGAAGAAATCTGTGCCTCCACCATCGGAATGGAGAGCATAGAGGGAGTCGGAGGGATGGAGAAAGGAGTGCAGACATCCGAAGATTCAGGTAGGTGGGCCAGATAAAACAATGCCAAATCCACAAAGTCCATCCATGTGAAGCACCATGTGTCCACATAGTGCAACAGAAACACATGTCCAGGAGAACGTCCACACACATCGGCCTGATAGCGCACGTTAAAACCCACAATAAATACATAAATAATTAAAAACCCCTAAAACACGCACTACACGTGCAGCAGGCACACCCTAACTGCAGGCTGCCAAACAACTGCACCCTCACTCCACACACAAATGAAAGCACCTCCAAGGCCCCGACCCAAATCACCCTCAGGTACCACCCCAATGCATGTGATACAATGCCATTCCAATTCCCACAGACCCATCAATAACCCTCGCCCTCCTTTACTCCACCACAGGGTCCGATCCAAACGACGAGCATCAGGACACCCCTACCAGCACACCTGCAAAGAGGGCCAAGACCAACGGCCAAAGACCCTCCACCTCAGCTGCACGCATCAAGACACGGCAGCAGCACAAATCAGGTGGCAGCACAGAGGAGGGAACATCAACAGGCACCCCAGCAGCCAGCATGCCCACAACACCACCACCACAGGTCCCCCCAACGGATGCCACAGAAGGCACTGCCTCTGGTGGCAGCAGCACCATAGGTGACACCCCATTGATGGCAGCATGCTGCGACACAGAAGACGGGGATGTCGAAGTCAGATCCATCCATGACCTGTCCCAATCCCCCTGTCTGTCCCATCCCGTACAACATGAGGATACCACGCAGGGGCACCCACAAGACGACGACTGACCATCCCCCACAAGCCCTGTGGCAAGGCAACATGAGGTCAACAGCCCCTCTGTGACACCCCCGCAAATGGCCATGGCCCAGCAGAGGCAACAGTCCCTCGACCAGTTAATCGTGCAACAGCAGCAACTGGCCACGCTACTCAAGGACCATGCCGATGAATGTGGGGGCACTAAGGCAGACATAGAAACATCAACTGAGACACTTAGGGCAGAAATGGAGAGAAGTACAGAGACACTAAGGGCACAAATGGAGAGTAGCACCGAGAGCCTGGGAGTCCAAATGGAGAGAAGCACCGAGAGCCTGAGGGGGGAACTGCATGCGACGTCCAAGGACGTATGTGCCGAACTTGCCGCAGTGCGCCGTGTGCTCACTGAGCTCTCGCAAACCCTTAGGGACATGCATGGACGTGAGCAGGCAGAGACATCATCCGTTGCAAGTTCCGTCCAGGGCAGCCCCCAACGTAGATCTGGGAGGAACCTGCGCTCCACAGGCAGGGGTGCCCCTGATACCCGCAGAGGGGGCTTGCAATAGCGATTGCCCACTGACAATGAGCATCTTTGGACACTGGTGTTCGGGGGGGAGGTAGGAGGGTGGAGGGGGTGTGTTGGGCTCACTTGGGTGGCGGGTCGATAGGGTGTACAACATGATATCACATATGCCATAAACAGTGCACGATCAACCAATGAGATGTGTGGACATTGATCTTTGTGTACTAGGCCATCATAGGCGTACAGTCCATATTGTGCATGTCCCAGACACACACAGTGCCACGAGTCCCGTGTCCATGTATCAGCCACCAGGCGTGAGTGCTAGAAGCATACATCAATGAGATGCTGACGAATGTCACGGCCCTCCGGTGCCTCGCAGACTCCTTGAGGTGCTGCCACATCCCCACCCTCATCATGACCATCATCAGGTGCTTGCAGTTCTGCGTCAGGGGGCATGGGCACATTTCTACGTACGCACATGTTGTGGAGCATGACACATGCCATCACCATCTTTGCAACCTTCTCATGGCGGTACAGGAGTGCCCCGCCAGACCTGCTGAGGCAGCGGAAACGACCCTTCAGTAGGCCGAATGCCTGTTCAATGACTACACGGGTACGTGAGTGGGCATGGTTGTAGTCCTCCTCATGCTGGTCCCGTGGGTTCCGGACTGGTGTGAGGAGCCATCTCTTCAGTGGATATCCAGCATCACCTGTATGTGGACGATAAACATATGATGTGGAATGCCATTGCTACGTACGCACACCCCCCCCCTTCCTGCCAGGTCATTGCCGAATCACATACCCCACATTATCATGCATGTAATGAGACTCACCGAGTAGCCAGGATCTGTTCCCTGCGTGTCGCTCCATGTAGCGTGGTATTGTAGAGTTCCTCAAGACCATAGAATCATGGGTTGATCCAGGGAATCGGGCACAACAATGTGTAATGATCCTGTTGGAGTCACACACCATTTGGACATTCAGGGAATGGAATTGTTTTCGGTTGCGGTACTGGGCCTCCATGGCATGTGGGACGACCAATTCCACATGGGTGCAGTCGATGGCACCAATGCAACCCGGTATGCCGGCAAGTGCATGGAATCCCACTTTTGTGTTGGTAATTTCCTGCTCCGAGCGTGGTAGAGAGATGTAGTCGTCTGCGTGCTGCAGGAGGGCATCGAGCACTTGCAATAGTGTCCGTGAGAACAGTGGCTGAGAAATGCCATGCAACTGTCCGACTGTGTGCTGGTAGGTGCCTGTGGCCAGGAAGTGGAGTACAGACACCACCTTCAGTAGGGGTGGGATGGCGGTTGGGCTATCTATCATGCTGACAAGGTCAGCCTGTGTCATGTCCACAATGGCGGCTATGGTGTCCCGGTCCAGACGGTAGAGGGTGTGGATCTGCTCATCAGTGAGGTTGAACGGATGTGCTCGGAGGCGTGGGATTGCGGGCTGCCTGCGTGGTGGTAGTGGCTGTGCTGGCGGCCCTTGCTGGCCCTGCCTTGCCCTCCTCCTCCTCCTGCGTCTCCTCCGTGCGGCCGGTTGTAGTTGGTGTTCGTCTTCTTCTTGGAGTTGGAGTACTTGCAGTGCTATCAGGTCCCCCAGGGCCAACATCGCGAGTCCTGCCGGTAGCATTTCGGTGTGGTTGTGGGAGGAGACTGGCTGTGCAATTTATGTGTTTTCAGGCTGTATGGCCTCCACCTGTGGTGATTCATTCCACCTGTGCAAACTGCTCTCCCCTTTGGCCGAGCACGTCCCGCACACAACGCTGCAATTCAGGGAATGGCATCTTGCTATTGCAATCATGTATTTGTACCCGATGGCCGTGTAACATTGGTTGATATGTTCATTCTGCTGTGGTCCCATTGTTTCACATACTATCTGTGCAGTCGCGAACAGACTTGTGAAGGGTCAGTGGAACGTAGTACTCGAGTAACGGTGGACCCTCATGCATCACTGTACCGAGTTGCAACGACGGGCGGGGCGTCCCATTTGTGGGTGAAGGCAGTTGCCATTTTCACACACAGCCGCACTAGATGGATTAATTAGTGATTTCAAACGGCCACAGATGCCTCTTCGACGTGATGTTGCAAATGAGGAATTCGAAGGGCGGCGCTTTCGGTTTTCAGCCAGCGGCGAGGAAATGCCCACAGGTCTGACTGCAAATATAACGTACTATTGTTCAATGTCCTTGGGACAGGGGCCATGGCGAGGATGCAATGATTGATATGAATGGTTTGGGATGCGCAATAGCGACGTGGGCGATGAGGCCGGACGTTCCCAAATACATGTTACTTCACTACACTGGAATTACGGGCTGGGGCACTGTGGATTTTGCAGGCTGCATAACGCACAGACTCAATGGATATTTCTAATGTTATGTGAGTATATATTCAGGCTTTTTAATCCCGGGATGAGGGAATGATGAATGGATGCATGGGCAGGTGATTTGATACAGAGTTTGCCATGTACAGGGCTTCTTGGAATCTATCCGCCTCCCCTACGCTATGTGATGCAGGGCTGCCATAGTGGGACCATCGTCTATCTGGCCTTGTTGAGCCCTCCCTGTCTCGACGCGCCCTCAGACACTTGTGTCCATGCACGTTACCAATCCCATCTGATGGATTCTGTTTTGACAGACGCATGCACAGGTACACTCGTTTGTGATGGTGTTTACACCTCGATATAGATAGTTATGAGTCGCAAGTGGTTTTTGGGTGGTGATGAACCTTTGGAGTGGGCTAGCATGCATATGGCTGTGGATTTAGTGTGATCATTGAAGTGAGTTGTTCGAATGTAGTTCTGATGGCCATTCTGTTCTTTTTCTTTTCTTTTGGTTGACAGGTATCTCCTCCCCTTTTGCCACTGCCATCTGTATGCCACTCCTGCAGATGGCTTTTACTCCCGACACCTGCTGCTTCGTGTTAATCAGTGGAGCTGCATTACGATCTTATGGGACGATCGCCAATGGGCCACATGCCCTTACGCAGTACTGGTGGCTCGGAGCAACATTTCGGCCTTTCAGCTGGACTAGTGCCTCCCCATTGGGACGGCCCTGCGGTTCTGTGCGCTTCCATGTTGCCTTTTCGTACGTGAATGTGGCTCTGTGTACCATGATGGAACAGGGCGTCACACAAGTAGTGGCTGGTCATTTCTTGCGGATGCAGCCCACAATGGTGAAATGTGTTTTGGAGTTCATGGCCTGATGGCTGTATGGGCTTGGTGATTTTGTTGTGCATTAAATTTCTATTCTGATTTGGCCCGTGTAGCGTTCTTCTTTGCAAGTGATGTGGCATATTCCTATTTGGGGAGCGATGTATTGTGAGGAGATCTGCATTGGGTTCCAGCTTCGGAGTTTAGTAGCGTGGTACTGTACTGGGCGCGTTTGCCTACGAAGCCCGTGAGGTCAGGGATGGGGGCTGCCAATATGACTGTTTGAATGTTGTCATGCTCAGGGGCGGGGGATTGGGTTTTGTGTAACAGATGCCGGTCAGCCAGGTGGACTGGTGGAATGATGTGATTTTCGGAATATTGCTGGTCACAGGTGCCTGTGTTTGCGTGCGTTTCTTGGTGGGGGACTGTGGTCATGTCCATTGGGATGGCTTCTGTATTCGTGCCATCTGTGCCCTGCAGCTCCCATTGGCCCCTGTTGTGTTTCTTTTGTTCGTTGGCATGCATGGGTGACTTGTACATTTCAATGGTTGCATTGTGACTTCATTGCACCTACGGGGAGTTGTACTTTGTGGGCAGGGAGCGGTGTACAGGCACTCAGTGGGGCCGTTTACGGTTGATTCGCGATGCCGTACTTCTCACCATGGCGGAATGGTACATTCCGCCATGCTTGATGGTGTTAGGTACATGTCCGCTAGGGTCGGAATTAGCGTACCCTTGCGCCATGGTGGTGTTTACGGTTTGGCATGGCGCGCGCGCGTGCTTGGTGCAGTTAGCGTTGGCGTTCACTACGGTGTCGCTAATGGCTTCGTACTTTGCGGTGACGGGTCATAGTCGCACCGAGCGCTATTCGATGGCGGTATTGCATTTCCGCCATCGTTTTCCGAATTCCGCCAGGGTCGTAATGAGGGCCATTGTTTGGCCAATAATAATCACCACCATATTCATTAAGTTCATAATCATTACTCATATTCATATTTGGAAGTAGCAAGGAGACACTTGTTGGGCCTGCGGTGGCGTGTTCTGAAGGTTGTATTACAATTGTACCATTAGCATTAATGTAATATGTTTCTTTCCACATCGTCTTTACCCCGGTCCATATCAAGTGCAACCCTTCTCGTATCAAGTTAGCCCTGCTCCCCCCCTTGTGCATGTCATTTACACATGTTAACACATTCAACATTACTCTATCTAACATTAATTGGTTCTCCGCGATTATTGTTCGTTGAGCCATGTGTCACCTGGAGGGGCGATACAAATTTGTTAAGTCACCACAATATATACATGTATTTGCATTTCTATTTCAACTTCATATTTAATCATCATTTTTATTCATGTTTGCTCATTTCTCCATTACACATTTAGTTTTACTATGGAGAGAAGGAGAGTGGAAGAGTGATGGAGAAAAGCGAGAAACAATAATCGAGAGGACAAGAGAGAGGGAGAGAGAGAGAGAGAGAGAGAGTTGAGGAAGGGGAGAAAAATAAAAACACATGTTATAACTTTTTCCTTTTGCAGATACCTTTTCATCAGACATTCTAGGCACTACTTTTCAATTTCAATTGTAGTATTACTAGCGTGTTCTGGTTCGCTCTGTGTGATTGCACTATCGCGCGCCCTTCTCACATCTGAGAGGTGCACCCAATATTTCAATCCTTTGACCTTCACGGCAGTGGGTGTACTATATATAACTTCGTAAGGGCTGTGGAACCTGGGTGAATTCCATCTCCTCACAAAGCTCCTAACGTAGATTTGTGCTCCTGGCATCAGTGGCCCGCTTGGGCTGCCTGCAGCTGGCATGGTAGTATCAGACGCTGCATTCTCAGTAAATGGTGGTGCAATTTGTTGTGCTATGCTGCATACTACGCGCGTCAGTTGGGTCAGGTATTCCTTAAAACCTCCCCCAGCACTGTGGCAGCTCTGTGTGCGTCTGATGGTCTCCTAATCGGGGAGAGCGGTGTGTGTATTTGCCTTCCAGTCGCAATCTCATGGGAGCTCAGATGGTGGTCCTTGCATGGTTGCCTTCTGAGTTGAAACTGTGCTAGGGGTAAGCAATACACCCAATTCTTTTTCAGCGTATTACACAATTTTGATAGTTTACTCTTTAGTAATCCGTTGATCTTTTCCCCCAGCCCATTCCCATCGAATGATAAATGGAACACAGTTTGTGTTTCACCCCCAAGAGTGACGTCACTTCCCTAAAAAAGGTCATTCACAAAGTGTGTGCCGTTGTCTGATCTTATCATATCACATATTCCCCAACGAGAAAAGACCAGGAACTTCGCCGCACACCTCGCGTCTGGGTGGGGACATGGACCCGCTTCCACCCACCTTGAAAAGGGACATACCACTACAATTAAATACCTTGCTCCGTTACATCGCTCTCCCATGTCAGCGTAATCTATGTGTAGTTCTCTAAATGGTCCTACTGGTCGTGGCAGGGTGCCATGCAGTGTTCTCAATGTCATTCCTGAATTGTATGTTTAGCATGTTGTGCATTCTACTACACATTTTGACAAATGTTCCTGTAAATTGGGGACAAACCAATGTTCCTGGATGTCTGCGGCAATATGTTGTTTTGCTATGTGGGCTGGGAAGTGCAGCTGTTGGAATGCTACCTCTAGCAATTCTACTGGCATCACTACCTTTCCTGTTGTCTCCTGTCTCCAAATTAGGTCTGTGGCTGATTGTTTGCACCCCCGTTTGCTCCACAACTCTTGCTCCTACTGTGGTGCTCTCCTTTGTAGTTCTATTATCTGCGCTATTGGTGTGTTACTATACGCCTCTTCCAATGGCTCTGCAATGGTTGATTTTACAACGCACTCGACTGTTGGTGTTGTATTGAAATACGAGGCCTCCTTCGCTGCAGCGTCGGCTGCCGCGTTTCCCAATGAGACTGCATCTGTGTTGTTGGTATGGGCTTGGCATTTCACCACTGCCACTACCGATGGTTCTGCTAATGCATCTATCAGTTCAGTCAATGCTGACCTGGTGAGACATCCGCTCTTCTGAACCCCCTCCTACGCCAGCGGGATAGGCCTGAATGTACTGTGGTTGTTGCGTATGCTGAGTATGAGTTTATTGTTACTGTGCATCCTTTGGCTGTATGCAGTGCCTCAATCAATGCAGTTAGTTCTGCTGCTTGTGCGGAGTAATGGGACGGGAGGCGCTTCTGGACAATTGTTTCATAGCCATCTTCCTCCATGCGTTCTATGGCCATTCCTACATGCTTCTCCCCCGTTTCAGGGTTTATCGATGCTGACCCATCTATGAAATGTATCTCGCCTTCCTTCAGGGCGTTTTTGCTTGCTTTCGTAATGTCATCACCCTCCCCTTCATAGGTGGCACAGTCATGTTCTTGCATGTCCTCTGTGGTGCATGGTTCTGTAACAAATGTTGCTGGGTTTACTGTTTTGCACCTGACAACGTGTACATTGGAGCTCGAAATTATTATTTCATATGCTGTTGCTCTCTGTGTTGTTAATGTTGATTTTGACCTCTCAACAATTGCAAATAAGGAGTGTTCTGCATATAGTGTTACCGAACATCCCATCACAATTGTGGTGCTTTTTTCAATGCGAAAGCTGCTGCAGCAAGGGACTGTACGCACGCGAAGTGTCCTTGCATCACTGCATCTAATGTTCCGCTATAATAGGCCAATGGTTTGTGTCCTAAAGATGTTTTCTGTGTGAGCACTGCTGTCATCAGTGTTCCATTGCAGTGTGAAAATAAGAAAAATTCCCTCTCATAATCTGGGGTCGCGAGTACTGGTGCAGCTGCAATGAGGTCTTTTAATCTAAAGTATTGTGATATCATGTCATGTGTCCATTTTATTGGGGCCCTACTCTTCTGTGCTTCTTTCATTGCTTGTAGCAATGGGCGTGCGTATGCTGCGTAATCAAGGATCCATGCTCGGCAATAATTACATGTACAGAGGAATTTTTGATTTCTTTAACTGCTTTAGGTATGATCATGTTGTGTATAGCAGCTGTCCTGTCGGGGAGTATCCGTTTCCCATCTTTTGATATTAGCTGTCCGAGGTATACAGTGTCAGCCAGGCAGTATTGCAATTTTCCTTTGTCCACTTTATACCCCTTGGCAGCCAACACATTTAATAGTGTTATAGAGTCCTCCCTGCACTTTTCTTCTGTGGGGCTTCAGACAAGTAAATTGTCTACGTATTGTTTAATGGTGCTCTCTGCATCTATGTTTCCAATATCTTCATGCAATACTCTGTTGAAAATGCTGGGGCTTTCGCAATACCCCTGTGGGAGTCTGCGATGTTCATACATGTTGTTTCCTAGTGTGAATGCTGTCAGGTACTGCGAGCCTGGGTCAAGTGGTATGGAGAAGAAAGCATTCTTCAAATCACCACACTTAAACATGTAGATTCTTTGGGTATGCTGCATAGTATTGATGCCGGGTTAGGCACTAATAGGAACTCTTTTTGGATGACGTTATTGAGTGGGCAGGGATCTTGGATCATCCTCCATGCCCCTCCCTTTGCTTTTTTGATCGGGAAGATAGCTGTGTTACAGGGGGATTTTGATGGCACTATAATACCTTGTTTTAGGAGTGCATTTATTGTTTCCCTAATCCCTTGTTCTGCTTCTCTGGATATGGGGTATTGTTTCACTCGTGGTGGTATGGCGCCTGGTTTCAGTTTTATCTTTATTGGTGTCACCTCATGGAGTAATCCTACATCGTGGGGGCCTGTAGTCCAAATTTCAGGTGCCATTTCAGGTGCCACCTTGGCCATGTCTTCCTCAAATATTGTCGGCGGGGCATTAATGCTAGCCATAAGTGGGTTGTGTACCTCTCTGTACTGAATCATGATGTCACATGGTATGCTTATTTCCAATATTATCTCTCCGTCATCCTCATTATCAGTGAATGATTCCTCATCAGTTATGTCTCTTGGTATTATATTGGGGTCTATGCATAACACAGTTCTCCACTCACACCCATGTGCGTCCAATCCTATGACAACAATATGTTTGCTTGATACCTGAACTGCCTCGATGTCTTTGGGCATGATCGTGCCTGGCACAACATCTGTGTGTGCAATTGGGTGGAATATAAAATCTGATGGTGTTCTCCATTCCTTTCTCGTTATCTCTGGTACCACTCGGGCTAATACTTTGATGCCATAAATAAACATGTCTATGTCAATGGGTATTCCTCACACCACAACTTCATTCATCACTGTGCTAATCATCAACATTGCTCGTACTGGGCATACTCCTGGGGTGGAGCACACTATTCCCCGCTCAGTAAACGAAATGGTCATGTTCAATTTACTTAGCAAATCTCTGTCCATTAAATTGATTGGCGCGTCTTCATGGTACAGTAAGGGTGCGTTCACGGTTTTTCCCCCTACCGTTATATCAAGATCTTTAGTGTAAGGAACTTTTAAAATAGCCCCAGAGAACCCCTGCGTTTCCAAATTCCTGCCTGAGAGCGAAAACCGCCCTTCCATAAGACATGATTTCTCTGCTCCCGAGTCTACCATGAAGATAAACTGATTATTTCCTATCTCTGCCCCCACTAGTGGTTCCTCTTCTGCACGAAGGGTGATGGATAGGACTGGACACGCAAGTGTTCCCTGTGGGCTGTCCTAGTCTGAATACCTTTCTTGCCCTGGTACTGAAAAGACATTGTCTCCGATCACTGTCACGCCCCGGAATGGCGCAGGTGTGCCATTTGCAGCCGTTGCAAAACAGTTAATATTTGCATTGCCTACAGCGTTTTGTCTCGCCATGGGTTGCTGTGCGCTGTGATGCGGTTGTGGGGGTGGCTGTCTTTGCTGCATTTGGGGTTTGTTATAGCACTGGTCTTGTTGACTTCCCCCTCCCATTGGTAACCCATAGGGGCTACCTGGGTGTGGGCATCCCCATCCTTGTTCATTTTCCATGGGCTGCTGCCCTTGGAAATATCCTGAAGGCTGCATTCTGCAATCCCTCGAATAATGTCCCCATCTCCCACAGTTCCAACAAAACCCTTGCGGTCCTCCTCTCATCCCCTGCCCACCAAATCCTCTATTCCCCATACCCTTAAATCCTCCTCTCTGGCCACGGTACCCACCTCTTCCTCTTGCCGGTCTTTCTTGCCACTGTGGTCCGCTGTATGAATCCTTTCTATTCCACGGTCCTTGTTCTCCTGCCGTCCGCAACGCTGCTATTGCCACTGGCCTACTTCCCACTCCTTCATCCCCCTCATTTTCTCTATCTGCGGCTACGCTGGCATTTACGGCGGCGACCTTCACCAATTTGTTCTGCACCAGTTTCTCTTCATCTGCCAGCCTTTTCTGTGCTATCTCTTTTTCCCTCTCTTTGATCCTCTGGCAGTCGTGTACAATTATACTCTGAATCTCAGGCCAACCCTTGGCTTCTATCCCAGCTTTTTTATCCAAGGCCTTCTGTACCTCCTTCAGGAGCCCCTTTTTGATGATAAAATAGAACAAGGCAGTGGACTGATTCCACGCCATGCCAGTTTCGCTTCTCCACAAATCTTGCACCCGTAGTATGAATTGCATAGGATCCTCGTTTTCTTCCATTGTACACTGCATCACTAAATGTAAATCTGGTATGTCTGGAAACGTGCGCCGCAATGCATCCCATACTTGCGCTCGAACGTTGTTGAACGGTGATCCGTCATGGCGGTCACAACTCATCATCACTCCTGGGAATCCTGCCTTTTCCCATACTGCGTTTGCCTGATCGCCAACTGCCGATACTAACAAACTTTTTACGTCGCCTATGGCTAATGGCACCCGTGCCGTGTGTTTTTCGAACGCGTGTATCCATTTCCCAGCTCCTCCCGATAGTGGGGGGAGAACTTTCAACAAGTTATTTTTATCCAGTTGGGCCCATTGAATGTAGTGTGGCCTACCTGCCCCCTTGTGTATCAACGGCATCTGTAACGTATGTTTCTTTCCTGTTTTACTTACCGTCCCTTTCTTTACCTTACTTATCAACATATTCCCTGTTCGCTGTCTTAATCTACCCTGCCATCGTGTGGGTGATCGCGGATCCATTTCATTGAAATGATGCAGTAGTGGGGACCCTACGGCCGCCACTCCTTCTTCATATTCGTCTAGATCACTCCACACCTCTTCTATCTCTGTTTCTTGTTCGTAATTCTCCTCCTGTCCTTCCCCTTGCTGACTTTCTGGGGTGGATGGACGTATAATCCTCACAGGTTTGTCATTTAGATGAAACAGGAACTCTCCTGATTGCCATTCTTTTTCTCGCCCTTTTGGTATGTGTGTCCCCTGTGATGATATCGATCGTGCCGGCTCTGAGATTGATGGTGCCATCTCCCCTGCTGTGTTTATTGAAGGTGTGAGATCTGCCATAGACAATGGTGGTATCTCCCCTCCCCCCGGCAGCATTTGTCCTCTGTCGCACAATGCTCTCAGCCGTGTTATTTCAATCTGCGCATGTGCTAGCTAGCGGTCTAACTCTCCAGTTAAGTGTGCTAAATTCACTGGGGGTGCACTTGTTGGGCCATACAAACCTCCTTTATCATAGGGCGGTGGTTCTGTAGCTACCGCTCCGTTTGAGGGTGTGGGGGTGAGACATGCCGGTACGTATAGAGGCTCGCTGTACCCTACTGCTGGTCTTGACATTAAGGGATATATTTTAGTTGTGTCACCTTCAGCTGTAGTGTATGTGCACTCACCCTTTGGCGTTCCGCTTGCCTCTTCCTGCATTTTTGTGTTTTCACTCGTTCTTTCTTTACCTACCTCTGCTGTGGGTGTAACTTCCTCGAACATTCACCACAGGTCCAGTACTTCTCTTCTATTTTGTAACTGTTTCCCCTTATATCTTGCTAACAAGTGTGTGGACACTAAATTCAACACCCGTTTATCGAATGACCCACCTTCTGGCCAAATCGACATCACACTATCTCCTTTTATCTCAATCAACCATTGATTGTGGTACTTTTGTATATTTTCTCTGTATAGCGGAAGGTGTTGACAAATATGGGCTAGTGGTGTTATTCCCCCCATGATGATGGTTCTCCTTGTGCCTGTGTGTATGGTTGAATCTCAGTTTCCTTCTAATCACCCCTCCACCCACTCGTTCTTCCTTCTAGATCAACAATATACTACGGGTCTTTCAATTACTACGTACACATATATCTATCAACACACTAATGTGATTATTGCCTTTCCAAATTCAACAGTTCACTTTTGCATGTATACAATTTTATCAACAAATCAATTGCAATACCTTGATATTCTTGAAAATAGGCGGAACATGAAAAACATATAACACATATCATGCACATGCACTACCTGCGCGCTTTTATTTCCCCTTTGTTCCCGTTACCACTCTGTCCCCATTTCACCTATTCTCCTCATTCACTCTCCACCTCTTACACCTTCTTACTCGTTCCCAAGAATTCTCACTTACACGGAAAAAGAATATTCTAAATAGCTACTCTGAGTCTACTCAATATACAAGACTCCTACTATTTTCTCTTTATCTTCACTTATTTATTCTGCACTGGACGAGTCAATGCTACGCGGTGCCTCCTTCTACCCTGTTCGGGCTAGGATACCTCTTCTCTTCTTCTCTTCACTTCTCACAAAACCTAATGGCCATATAAAGGACAGATCAGAAAAGCCGCATCATCACTCACACAGGCCCTACTCTTCCCTATAATCCGTTACCACCTGTTCCCCTGTTCCCTCCTACTTCCCCCTTATCTTTCCTTGGTAACCTTTGCAACCTGCACTCACGTGTTCAGCCAGGTGATCCGAGGGTCACCATTTGCGGTCCGGCCCCAGTCAGGCTCGCACCCCAACCAAGCCGTGGCCCGACTCGGTGAGCAGCTTTTCAGTTGGGTATTTGTCAGCCGGGAACCCTTGACCCTTTCTTGTAGTGTGCACAGGCTGGTCGGCCGCGGAGGTGATGGTTTTGCTGGGGGGCATCCCGGATCTCGCCGTACGGAGCAGGCCTCGAGGCACCTCTCCAAATCACGTTGCAGGGGGTCACCAAATGTTTGTGCCCTCCCTGTCTTACACATGCAAGAAAATAAAACAGACACTCCCCGGACAGGGAATAAGGCAAAAGAGAGCAGGCTGTGAGAGTCCAAGGAAAAGTGTATCTAGATCTCTGAGAGCGCTCTGACAAAGTTAATGTTACATCACATTATAGAGGCACATTGTCATATCTAACATATGATGCTATGTTGGACCCGGATTGGTCAGCCAGGGTGGTGTCTTAGGTGTGGGCATCATCTCTTCCTCTTGGTTGGTTGCTTGGTTGGCGGGAGGATGGACGTCAGATATCTGTGCTCCGAATGGGTGAAGGTCAGGTTGCCTTGAAGCAGGGTGGTTACTATCTAAGCTAATGAATACATTCTAAATAATGCATGCACTAAATAATGATTGATCAAAAGACCCTCAGTAGTTTATCATGTCACTATACAAATCACACAGGTGTCTATATCATCTGTAACATTTGGGTTAAACAGGTAACAGGTTTAAGGGTCTTGACCACTATAATACTCTCATTGAACTGTGGGGTTAGTCTCACAAGAATTTCAGGTATGTGGCATTTGTTAGTATTAGGCACGATATACTGCAGCAGGGGTCTAATGTCAGTTGGGGGTCTGTTGGGTGTGCCTCATGGCATGGTCAGCGGTCTGGCACATGAAAGGAATATCTTGCAGGGGCACAGGGTCAGAATGGCAGTAAGTTTCCATTGGCGAGAGTGCGGGGGCAAGGACACGTTTGTAAAGATGAATGAGCTATGTGATTAGTTCATGCTGGTTCACATGAAGGACAGTGATCTCAGAGGAAGACTAATGTGTATGTATTAGTTGTTGCAAATACCTCCGGCTTCAGCGTGAGAATGGAGCCGTGGAGTTTTCCAGTCAGAGTGGGAAAGAGGGTGGGGGCCGTGTGCTCTGAGCCTGGCTGCTGCGGGGAAGGGGAGAGAAGCATTTCATACTATCGCAGTGAGGCCTGGTCACCAAGATGGAGTCGAAAGGGGGTACAAAAATGGATGCCCTGTGTCCTGCTCAGTGGTCCCATCTACGCGAATTTCAACGAAAGTTAAATTTGCATAAGGGCAAGGGGCGAACCCACCACTGGGGAGGCACTTGGTCCAAGCTCTGTTCTGAGAAGTGAAGGCAGTGGGGCCTACTGGCCCCTCGCTCCCACACAGTTGTGAGAGCCATCCAAAAACGTTATGTGAATTGTGTTCCTCGATCAGACACTATGATGGATGGCAGACCAAAAAACCTGAAGACATTAGCCATAAACAATCTGGCCAGTTTAGGAGCAGAAGGCAGACCTGAACAAGGTATGAAAATGGTGAAGTAGTTGATGATTACTCAAATGGTATTGTGACCCTGTACTTCTGGCAAGTCGACTATGAAATCCATTGACACCATGTGCCAGTGTTTGTAAGGGACTGGCAATGGGTGTAACAAACCTATGGGTTTGGATCTGGATGTTTTGCACTGAGCAGATATTGCACAGGAAGCTATGTAGTCCTTTACATCCCATGACATGTTAGACCACCAGGCCCAACACTGTAAGGCTTCTACTGTTTTTTATGGCCTGGGTTTGCTGCAATGACAGAGTCATGAGACCACTGAAGGGCTAAAGTATGGGCATGGCCAGGTGGAATAAATATATACACCCTTGTATGAACGGCAGGCCATGAACCAGATCCAAGTGGAGGTCTGATACCTCCGTAGGATGAGTAGAAACCCATTCAACAATGAGTGAAGACAGTGAAGGCTGCACCACACACCCGCAGTTGACCTTGTTTGGCAGAAGCATGAAGGGCTCCATCCATGAGGACCTCTCCCCTGCATGAAGGTGAGAGAGAGCGTAAGCCGACACCTGAGCTCTGGCAGGGCGATACGTAATAGTAAAATTATATTGAGAAAAGAATAAGTGCCAACATGCCTGTCTGGCTGTTAGGCATTTCATGAACCTGAAAGTGAGTAGGCTCCTGTGATCTGAGTAGACGGTAAAAAGGTGACGGGCCCCTAATAAATGGGGTCTCCACTCAGAAAAAGCATCCCAGGTGGCTTGAAGTTCACGTTCAGTGATCAAATATTTCTTTTCATATGCTGTCAATTTGCGGGAAAAGAAGGCCGTAGGATGTATGTCACCTATGTGGGCACACTCTTGTGACAAGACATCACCTATAGCAAAGCCGGAGGCATCAGCTTCCACAAAAAACAGTAGATCCGGATCAGGGTGCTTGAGCACAGACGCTGATGTGAATGCTAACTTCAACTGATCAAAGGCCTTTTGTACCTCTTAAGACCATACATATGGTACCTTGGCACTGATCAAAGAGGTAAGAGGCGGAAGAGCGCTGAAAAGCCATGGATTAAAACACCTATAAAAAATTGCCGAACTCCAGAAAGGATTGGAGCGTTTTCACTGTTTTGGGTTCTGGCCATTCCAGGATGGCTTTAACTTTATACTTGCTCATATGAACCCCTTGGTTTGTAAGGTTGTAACCCAAGAACTCCACCTCAGGGGTGTGGAATAAGCATTTCCCTGCCCTTACAAACAGTTTGTTCTCACGCAAGCATTGGAGTACAGTTATGACGTGTTGAGTGTGTTCTGGAAGTGATCCAAATAGACTACTATGTACTGGTCCAAGATGTCAATGAACAGGATATTCATAAAGGCCTGAAAAGTGCCCGGGGCTTTATAGAGCCCAAAGGGCATCACCAGGTATTCATGTGGTTTTCCATTCGTCCCCCTCTCTCATGCGTAACAAGTTGAATGCCCCTCTGAGATCCAATTTCGTGAAGACCCGAGAAGAACCCAATTGATCGAGAAGGACAGATATTAACGGGAGCGGGTATTGGTTTTTTATGGTCACTGCGTTCAAGGCACGATAATCAATGCAGGGGTGGAGATCACCCTCCTTCTTGGGAACAAAAAAGAGTGGGGACGCCGTCGGACACTTCGACGAACGGATGAACCCTATAGCAAGAGCCTTGTCTGTGTACTCTTTCAGTACTGCATCTTCTTTCAGAGTGAGGGAGTATATTCTTCCAGCAGGTATCTTTGCCCCGTGTACTAAGTCTTTCGGGCAGTCATAGATCCGGTGCGGTGGTATTGTCTCTGCCATTCCTTTGTCGAATACATCAAAGTAATCAGTATACTCAGTAGGAACAGAGGGCAAAGAGACATTAGCAGCGGCTTCAATATGTGAAGAAGACATAAGCGCTTGCGTAGGGCTACCTTGAGTGATGCCATGCAGAGTTGTGCATTGTGTGTTGCATACTGAGGAAGGGAACTGGACCTGTTGTGATGACCAGTCGATGGCAGGATTGTGGTATTGAAGCCACGGAATGCCTAGAATGACTTTTTACCAAACATAACTGCAATTATCTATGGATAAGTGCATACCCTCCTATTGTTAATGCGTGCAATTCATGCATTAAAATGCTGCATAATCCCTTACAAGACAGCAACCCTATTTAAAGGGTATATGTTTTAGACACAAGACAGCATGTCAGAATTAATTTATTTTAGGTTTATTTAATCATATTTTAATCATAAAAAAACATTTACAAAAGAACATATCAAATACATTAATAACACATCTATAAAATCAATTGTCAAGAACACACATTTTATCACACCAAAAAAAAGCTTGCGTCTCACATATCATTCCTCACATACTCTTTCATCCCCATACATACAAAAAAACACCACTCGTACTTGTGCAAAAAACGCAATCATGATGATTTTGTTCTGTAGCTCAGAACATCCCATCCATTCGGGTTAGTATCTTGATTGCTCAAAAGTGCCTAATTAACAGTATTCTAAAAGTAAAACACTGGGTAAATGTACCAAAGTGGTTACTCATGGACACATATTGATTCCCACATTTTTTCTGTGTAAACCCAAGTTAGAGCCAACTCTGGTACGAGTAGGCTCTATGGTGTTGTCGACTCGAGTTTCGGGCTGCCAGAACGGTATGTACAGTTTCCGTCTGGTGCACCTCATCAGGACATATACATTATAAACAAAAAAACACAATTTGAAAGAGAATTCAAGTTGATGTGAGTTGAATTTTTGTTCAATTTGCAAAAGCTAGTTTCTTTTGCTTCACAAGGTGTCGAATTACATTGAACTAAGTATGTTTCTCGGAAAGCCACTTCTACCGATGACCAAAGGCAAAAGGAGAAAGAGACAAAGAGAAAGAGAGAAAACAGAGTTAACAATCCTTTTCTATAGTTTACTTCATACTTTCTTTAACAATTTTCTTAGCTATTGTGAATCTTGACATGGTGCTTTGTCATGAGCTGGACCATAGTTACTCTTGACATGTCCCAATGTTGGGTAAATCTACCCATGTTTTTTTCAGGTGAGGCAAGAGTGCTCTCCCTGAAGTTTCTGGAAGGGAAATGGCATTGACTCTCATGGGACGTCATCCAGCCCCCACCCCTCTCCCAAGGAGGAAGGTGCAGCTAAACACCCTTTAATTAAAAATCAGAGAAGAATCAAAAATAGAAGGTGCGGAAAGAAGGACATAATGAACAAAAAAATGAAAAAATCAAAGAATTAAAAAACTCAAGAGAGCGCCAAGTCCACAATACAACCCCGCAAAAATACTTGGCCCGATCCATAAATGGCTCAGGGGCCAGAGAGTTGTGGGTGAAGTGCTATTCCACAATTTGACAGTCATGAGATACAAGAAGGCACACCATATTGATAGCTAAAATAACTGTATTTTCTCACCCAAAGTGTAGTGGCTTCAAATCTAGTCTTTTCATGTATTATTGGCAGGACCCGGCCAAGGTTAAAGTTCCTTCTCGGTTGTGAATTTAATGTGTCTAAAAAGACAGATAGATACATAAATCCTATCAGGACATTGTTGTCTGAGTTGTTGCAGATAACATGGTTATAGTCCGGGCACTTGTGCCTGTGGGACACCCATGTGTCACAAAACCCATATTCAAAGTGCAACTACGTCATGATTTAACTTTTTCCATCAAAAATGTTGTTTTCTACCCGCCGGATATTCTATAGGTCCGTTAATTCAGGAGCTGTAAGCCATCGACATGTGGTCCCTGTCTTCTTCACCAAAGAGACACTGGATGTGAACAGTGTCTCCCACTCAAGGTGTCTGCAAACACTGGAGATTGAAACGGAGACGAAAGAAGGGAAACCAATTAACACTGAAAGTTGGCAGCGCTACACAATTCAAAAAAATTGTTGCTGCCTAAAACTGAGGATGTGTTGGGGCGGCAAAAGCAGAGGCACATCCCAACTCAGATGGCACTCTTTCTAGTTTGTTAGGGCCGTATCGGTACCAGCCCATTGTTTAGGTGCTGGACTGGATGGAGCATTGTGAATAGCGCCCGCCGGTCGCTGGACCCTGCCCTGGGGTACAAAGCCCCTAGGGATGCAGCAAGCTGGTTACTACCCCCGGCAGAGGGGATGAAGGGGGGATTAGGTTGGGGGGAAGTGAAAGAGAAGGCTCACCTCTGCAGCAACTGGAGCACAAAGTCGTGGCCATGGGCAATCGAAACTCAAACCCCACACCAAGCCAGACATCACCTGGCATATTTGCCACTGATGTTCACTCTGTGAAAAAGGCCCAGAGCGAAAACAAAAGCCATTCCCAATGTCTAACCGCAATTTGTTCGAGACAGTGGGAGGGGAAAGAGGGGGGGAGAAAAGAGAAGGGAGGAGAGAGAGAAAGAAGGAAGGGGCGCCTGCCCTTCATGCTTTGGCACAACACATCACATATTTAGGGTGTCCAAAAACAGCCCCCACAGCCGTATGTGTCGCCGCGAAGCGTGAGGAACCCAGGGACGCAGCAAACAGGTTGCTGCCCCCCAGGAGGCCCCGCACAACGCGCCGGCCACAGCACGCAGTCGGGGCCGTGTGTGTAAACAATCCCTCGCATCCAGGGATACAATCTAACACAACGCATTCACCACCCGTGCGTTCCCCGTTTGCATACAGCCCATAACACGGATGGGGAGCAATGATGCCTCGCTCTTACCTCGTGTGTCTGCTTGCGTGTGGACCGGCCGTCTATGATTCAGGTCCCTCTATGCACCACTGCTGTTAAATACAGAGTTTGGCATCAAGTCGCCATTTTTGCATGAACGAGGCAAGACCACGACTCCAGGCATGAAGGTGCACTAACAATTCCCCCCAGGGGCAGGTACCTTGCCTAATTGCAATGCAAACAGATACTGCCAACGAAGCACGGACCAGGTCTCTCCCTCTATGGTCCATTTGGAGTTGCAAGCCAGGGAGAGTAATCAGATTCGCAGGAGGGGAGGAGTACAAGGCAAAGGTGTCAGCTGCGTAAGGAACGCAATACTGGCACACCTGTCTTAATATGAGCTCTCAGCACTGACGGGCAGGACAATGAAGAAATTCACCTGTTCCCACTGTAACCCACCGTATGTGTGGAATGAAAAAACAAAGTGCATCTTCTGGCGAAAACACTGCTGTGAGAGCCACCCCAAAAGAGAACAGGATCTAGAAGTAGACAATTAATATGTATATTTAACATGTGAAGCCTGTGCTCAAAACACACCAATTGAACTGAATACCTAGAGACAAACTCCCATCTATTCAAAAAGTTAATCTCTCTCACAACGGCCAGGAGAAACCAGAAAATTCAGGTCCCAATCAAAGCATAACCTTCTGCGTAAATTTGCCAAAAAACATAAAAACTGTAAACCACATGTCGATCAAATTCAGTACACCAGTGTAGTCCAAAACATCTCATGATGTAATTGGCCAAGATGTTCAATGGTTATGGATCCTTAATGGATACTAAGGCACACTGCTGTTAACGTTGCAGCAGAAAGGACCATTGGATATTGTCGTTGAGGCCGATTTCATGGGTCCTCAATCTGTAAATCCAGTTTTGTTCCAACTTGGTTAACCTATATTGCATAGAGTGTTGGCTGTTATCTGGTGCCAGCTGATCTATTATTATCCAATGTATGTCATCGTCCGTGTGATTTTCTGAAATGTAGTGTTGCACCAAAGGCGCAGTACTGCATCTAGTACGAATACGCGATCTATGATCACCTATTCGAATAGATGCCTTGCTTGTCGTCATACCTACATATAGTAGTTTGCCAGGATACCATATGGCATAGATGACGTTACTGGATGAACAATTAGTAAATTGTCGGAGTTGCCAATTGAAATGACCATGCTTGAACCTAGTGGTTTTTGTGGTCAAATGGCATACTCTGCATTTACCACAGGGGTAATAACCCATGATGTGTTCTTTACTGTGGCTCCAGGAAGCTCTAAGCCTATTCTGTGTAAAGATAGTCTCAATTGTCTGCAATCTAGATTGTACCAGGTGGTCCCGAAGGTTCTTAGATCGTTTTAGTCCAAACAAAGGTAGCCCACTCGTGCATCTCGTGCTTGTAACCAAGTTCCAATGTTTCTTGATTAACTTGTTTATCTGCACTGTTTGCGGTGAAAAAGTGGTTACACATACTAACCGATCTGTATCCTTTTTCTTCTCCCTGGGCCTCAAGAGGTGTTCTCTCAGAGTCCACTGGGCTCGTTTGGCTGATCGCTTGATTAGTCTGTGTGGGTAACCCCTCTCCAGGAGTCTTGTTCCCAAAAGATTAGCATGATGATCGTAATCCGCTAAGTTGGTGCAATTCCGTCGGAGGCAGAGAAACTGGCCATATGGTAAGTTATCCTTCTGGGAGTGGAGTGTTCCGATCAGTGTCCTTTCTGTATAGTGATGTAAAAATACAGCCTTGCTTTTGAGCAATGATCAGGTCCAAAAATGGTAATTCTGTTGAATCCCTATGGCCTGTGAAGGTAAGGTTGGGTTTGCACTCATTTAACCATAATAGAAAAGCCTTCAGTTGATCTTCAGCACCTGTCCAAATGAAGAATATATAGTCGATATATTGCTTCCAATGGGAGACATACTGCCCAAAAGGATTGTTATTGTATACAAACAGATCTTCAAAAAATGCCATGTATATATTTGCCAAGCTTGGGGAAAACACTGCCCCCATGGCAGTGCCATGTTTCTGGATGTAAATAGCATCTAGAAATTGAAAAAAGTTGTTACATAAGGCAATCTCTAGTAGCTTAAGTATAAACTGTGTTGGAATCCCATGGGGTGTGGGTCATCCCTGCAGCCTCTGTTCAATGCTTGCCAGTGCTTCATCCTGAGGAATGTTTGTATATAGGGCAGTAATGTCCAAAGTGACCAATAGAGTGTGATTCCCAACCAAAGTGAGTCCTTCATAGTAGTTAATCGTGGCCATGGTATTCTTTAAAAAGGAAGGAGAGTCTTCAGCCAATGCATGGATGGACTTTTCAATATATTTCCCTATTGGCTCCAGAAAGGAGCCACACAGTGAGATAATTGGTCTTCCTGGAGGATTGACACTGTCTTTGTGCACCTTAGGCAGTGCATATATAGTTGGTATACGGCATTCCCTAGGGGTTAGAAAACATGCCTCCTCAGATGTGAGAAAGCCTTCCTCTATGCCTCGAGGGCACAGATCTTGTAAGGTGACCATGAGTCTGTCCGTTGGATACACTCGTATTTTCTCATAGTGACTGATGTTACTAATTAAGGAATTTACCATCCTTTCATACTTTTCTCTATCCATCACAACTATTCTTCCCCCCTTGTCAGCGGATTTGATCACTATTTTTTTGTTCCCGGCCAAAGATTTTAACGCCTGTTTTTCTTCTGATGTGTGGTTATGTCATGGTTGATTCATGATTCCTGGTAGGGCCCTCAAAAACATCCTTTCAAAAGAAACAATTTCTGCTGGTATTTCATTTATACTCGGAGTGAAAGAGGATTTAGGTCTAAAACCTGTGAGAGATTGATCCTATCTATCTGATTTTTCCATATAGAAAGCTCTAAGTCTAATAGTCCGAAAGAACCTTCTTAGTTCAATCTCTGCATTGTTGATAGAATTGTCGATTGATGGCACAAAGCTTAGCCCCTTCTTCAAGACACTCTACTCCATGGGGGTTAATTGATGTATGGACAGATTAAATATAGCTGTTACATTGTGTATTAACGGGGGTAGCCTCGTTGTCTCGTGTGGAATGTCTGTTGTTGGCCTGCTGGAAGGCCGTTGCCTCTGGGTGGTCGTCTGCCTCTCGGACCGCCCCGGCCTAAAACATTCTGGCCCCTGTTAGTGTTTTGCCCCCATGTGGAATTGCTTGGATCACTCCCAGAAGAACTTGTATCTGAGAACATTAGCCACCGTTTGTTATTGGGCCTATTCTGGAACCTATGGTTCCAAATTGGAGCTTTATAATCTTTGGCCAGTAAGGATGAGAATGAATTTTTAGGCCGGAGCCTTGATAATGTCAAAGGATATTTCATCTGTATGTCCTTCATTAGTACACAAAACCAATAGCACCGTCTGGTGAGTAACCATACCGGAAAACAGGGTCGATCTGTCTACTGCATTGACAGTTTCGGGATTATTCTTGCAAATTAGCAGCATCCCTGACACAGAGGCAACACAGTGATCAATGTAGTTGCCCGTGGCTCCTGAATCTATGATGGCCTTTGTCTTAAAGGACCCCCCCATGATCCAAGGAAAAAGTGACAGGGAGGTGAAACAAGAAGATTGGACCATGCCTGGGTGAGTCCAGATTTGGGCCTCCAGACGTAGGGACTCCATCTACTGTCGGGATTTCGTGTTTCCTACCTTTCTTTTGAATTTTGTTGGGGCATTCAGGCAACAAATGATCAGACACGCCACAGTACATACATAGATTGTGAGACCAGCGGTATTCTCGCTGGGCTGGCGTTAGCAGACTTCTGACAGTGCCAATATGCATGGGCTCAGGGGGTGGCAACTGTGCAGTGACTTCCGAGACCACCGGCAAGAGAGGTGTTGTTCTCTTTGCTCCACGGCTTTCGGCTTTGCGAACATCTGTTTGGAGGACCAAATTAAGTAGTTCTCCAAAGGCTGTGGGAACAACAGGAACTGTGGACAGAATGTCCTTTAGTTCATCGGAGAAGCCCTGATAGAAAACAGCGGCTTTCTTCTCTTCCTGCCAATCCGTTTCGGCTGCCAGGTGATTAAATCACGCTAAGTAAACCAGCAGATAACTGTTCCTTTGTCTATGTTTGAGTAACTCCACATCTGTGGCTTGAGTGGTATATTGGGTGTCTAAAACTTTGCTCATCATGGCGAGAAGAGCATTGCAATTGTATAGAAAATTGCAGTTGGATTCCAGCAATGGGTTTGCCCATGCTGCAGCGGTACCACTCAAGTGTGATAACACAAAATCCGCCTTAGTGGTGGACATGGGAAAAGATGTGAGACGAAACAAAAAGTGCAATTTGCACTGATTAACAAACGTCCTGTATTGTTCAGGGTCTCCCAGAAAGCATTCCGGGGGAGCCAGCTGGAACTGGGTGTTCAGCATTACAGTAGCAGGTTCTTGGCTAGGTGTAGGAAACCCAGATCCTGAATGTAGCTCCAGCTCCTGCCTGTGCTGTGATGCTGGAGTAGTTACTAGAGACTGGATTGCATCATGCGTTGACGCAAAGCTTCTTGTGCATTGGATAGGTCAGTTCGGAGATCTGTGACCATCTGCACTATTTATGCTAATGCGTCTGTTGTCTCAGTTGACATTATTGTGGCTGCTAATTCTGTTCCTCACCACACTGCAAGATGGTCGGGATGTTGGATTCTGACCTTGTGAGACAGGAGTGGTAATCTGAGTAATGGAGCAATCAGCCTCTCGTACTCCATCTCCCCTGATTTCTAAGAATCAGGCTTCCTCAGGAAGAGGGGCTCTTCTTTACGATGTATCACTCTGCTGTTTGAAAATAAATACAGACAGAGGCATCAATCGTATAAAAGAGGGGGGAACACGCGCACCACCAACCCAACTCTGTAAAGGAACCACAAAAAGGAATAGAAACTGTACAATATATTATCTAGATAGCAGTAACTAACTAAATCAACAATGAGTACCTGAGATATGGTTAGGTCGGGTTGGATCGAGAAATGGGTCCTGCACCTACATAAGAAAACCACCCCAGAATGAGAGAATGCTAGCTAGATCAGAATAATCCCACAAATAAATGTACACTTCAAAGACTGACCTGAGATAGCAATAATACTGAAGTGGAATTCCCAAATGGATAGAACACAACGACAGGACAAAATAACAAATAGAAAGTTAGTGTGGGAAAACACAACCGATTGGCACGAGGGACGCGCTAGGTAAAGGTTGGTGCGTGTACTGGAAAGCGTCCTGAAAATGCACTTTGACAGGACAGTCAACACAAATCCAAATAGCCTTTGGAATGAAGTCCAAGAACAATGAATCAGGGCAGGATATCACTATTGGAGTTTTCAGGTTGGTGAAGTCAATATGGCATAGAGACAAACTGATGCAGTTGATTGCGGAATGCAGTAGATTTGTCCAAATAACAAGGAGGATGCAAGGTAATTACTCACGCTTCAGGTATGCTCCCGCGGTCTCTATGGACAAAACCGCGCGGGACGGTGCAATTGATCAGGAAAGCTTCAGAAGACATTCCGAGACAAAAACCAGGAAGCCAACAATAACAATCCAAAAAGAGTTCCGGGTTCGGAAACTGCGAGTCAACCAAGATGAAAGGGGTAATCAGTGGGCTGTTAGGAGAGGCATTAAGCAGAGTTTGGGTAACCAGGAAATTTGCAGTGAACCCATAGAGGGTAATCCGAGGGGAAAATAGCACGGAGGCCAAACAAGAATGGATACGTGACTAATTACCAGCAACAAACCCCCGGCAGAGATTGGATTTAAACAGTAGAGGGGCGGGGCTTCTGCGTACGCATTGTATGCATGGAACGTATCAGCTGACACAGCCGTCTCTGTTGTCTATACAAGCTCCATGACAACCGGTATCTAAGCCATAAGGAAGTCCTTACCTGTCATGAATTAGCATGTAGTGAGGCAAAGGGGAATCCGTGCTGCCGGGGTGTAACAACCAGGAATCAGGCTGGTTGGTAAAGGTAATATTTATTTATTTATTTAAAATTAAAAATAAATATATGCTTTGTAATAGGGAGCAGCAATCACCAACGTGGTGACAATAACAGATAGGTAGGGATGTAAGGCAGTTAAATTCACTTTTAGCAACAAAGAATATAAAACACAGAGAAAAGAACAGTTTTGGCTTGTTTGAAAGATAGCACTTGAGTTAAGATTTCCCCCTGCAAATTCCTTAACCCACAAATAAACAATTTTAAACTGATATAAGGAAGCAGCAGGTATTCAGGAATAAAGAGCAGTGAACAGAATTCAAATACCACCCCTTCCCTCCCCCAAAGAAGAGAGAAAAACGGATTGGACATCTTAAACTTTTAAAATGACATTAGAAAATGGCTTATCAAAACAATGAAAAGGGCGCAAACATCCTTAAATCAATATACATTTCTATGGGAGCAACATTGACAAGATGCTAACAATCATAAGCTATAATATTAGCAAAAGTAAACACGTTGAATCTGAATGGAAATTTGGAAATAATTGAAAACAAAAATCACACGTGTAAAACTTTGCAGAAATGCAAATTCCCACCTAAAATTCACTAAACGGTTTTTAAGAATAACAGATGAAATACACTGTTTTTGCATGCAGTTTTTGTGTTGCAATTTAGCTACAGGTCTTATGTATAAGTCATAGTTGAAATGAAGTCTGTAGCTATTACACTGAGGAAGATATGCAAGGTTGAAGGAGAGGCGTTTTTAGAAAAATCGGGCAGTGAAAACAGAAATGAACTCAGTTTGGACAAGAAAATATTTAGTATAGTTTACTCTATAGCTAGAGCATTACGGCTAGAGTACCAAGGAGGGACAAAGTAAGCTCTGGAGTTGATTCATGACTTCAACACCAAATCCCCATTGTCCTCTCCTGGCGGAACTAGTTGGATTACTAAAAGTAGGGTGGATGGGTGAAGATTTACACAAGATGAAAATGGCTAAAGAAATGGCGCTTAGAAAAACAATTAAAAGACTAGAATGAATTAAGGATTATGACAATGTGACAAGTTATTAAGGTAAGGATTGGATGGTTTAAAGATTGGGATGGAACAAAAGAAGTTATGCTATGATTTTCTATGCTTCATAATAATACTTACAGTCCACTTTAATTTAAGATTTTGGACCATCAAGGCTTCTGGGCATCACACAGATCAGTCTAACCAAGGACGGCAGGGCACATTTGGCGCAACAGGGTCAGCTGGGTGGTTCTGGTCACCTGGACTGCACTGGACTGGACAGGATTGGCCCTTCTAGTTACTGGAGACTGGATATCAATGGGATGGTGAGTTTGCTGCAGGCAAGCCTTTAGTAGTAGCAAGCCAGCTGGATCAAGATGCTTCCCTGGGGTGTTTGAGATTGCTTCAGAATTTGGGCCTAGCTGAAAAGGAGTTCAGCAATACTGATGCCTTAGCTTGGTAAGTAAAATCAGGAATCAGAAACAAAGATGAGAATTCAGGAACAGGGCATCGCGGAGATAATCAGGATGAAGTCAGGAATCAGTGTTTTGTATGCTGTGAGGTTCCCTTATTTATCATGCCAAATGACATCACTAAATTATATGGCAGGGGCAGTCCTACAACCCACACCCATGATGCTATGATTGGGCAAGAGCATAGTTTCCACCAAGGATGTCATGTTTTATGGTGTTACTTTTATAATGTGTAGGAACCTCCCCAGCTCCTGGAACCAAAATCTAATTTTCCCACAAATACATATTTATACAGTGATGACCTCTGAGAAAATCAGATGCACAGGTTACATATTTCGTGTGTCATATTTCAATCCAAATCCCCAATCTGTGGGACCTGGTTTAGGCTTTCTGCGATATTTTGGCAATTTTACCCATGAAAGATTTGGCCTAAAATTTCCCAATTTTGTACATAGAGGTGCCTTTACCCCTGGATATGTGTACAAAATGTCATGTGCGCAATTTCCACACTTTCCTCACAAACGGTTATTCTTCACAAATTCTGTTCTTTATGCAGTACAAGGATCAATAACGTCTTCAAAGAAAGAGCATACAATTCTAGTTAAAACTCCCAACTTTCAGATTTCTCCTCATTTTTGTGGCAAAGTTAAGTGTCTTTAAAGTTCAATTACAAATAGGCATTTAAACACCAAATGTCCTTAGCAGTTTTTTTTTCAACTGGTAGCAGCTGTCAAATTCCTTTGAAACAGGATGAGGGGCCACTTTCCTTTGACTGAAGTTTCATGCCTTTCACACTTGACAGGTGAGAGTCTTAGCCTGCTATTCTCTCAGCCTTTAGGAAAAGACAAATGTCTGATGCACTGGAGAACCCCCCCATTGTCCCGGGATTTCAAAGCCTGCATGCTCGCAATTAGCATTTCCTGCTCCAGAGGTTTATGAGGTGTCACCCTTTCTGAGGGTTGGCACTCTAGGATAGCAGGTTTTTTTCTTTGACATAGTTTGCCATTCAGCCTGGGTTTTTGCTTTGGTGTATACTTTTAAATCTTAATTTTAAACATATATAATTAATCAGTTTATATGTGTATTTCTCCCAGTAGCAAATCCCTTCACATGCTTGAATAATCAAGCCTTTACACAATGATATCATTTTAAAATAGACGATTTTGCAGTTCATTCAGGAAAAAGCACATTGAACTTATTTCTTTTAAATTCGGTTTTCCTCTGCACCAAATACCCCTTTTAGTCAGCTCTAGTCCTTCCCTTGAGTGCTGGAATGGTTTGCAGCAAGGATAAATATATCAAGCATTTGTTTAGAGTCTTTCCCTGGACAGCTGATTCTTGATACTTGTTGCAAAGTTTTAGCTGTGTTTCCCCATGTAAAAATGAAAAACACAGTCCCTGGTTTGCTTTTCAAAGGATACTGTTGCCAGGAGCTGTCATTGAAATGAGGCCCGGTTCCTCTGAGCCACAATGGAGGATACTGATCATTTCAGGGCCTTTTTGATCATAGTGGTTTGTGAGAACGGAATGGATTTAGCGCCAAAACAGCACTTTTTAAGATTACGAAAATGTAATTTTAAAAGCCATTTTCGGGTTTTCAGCACAATGATGCTGTTTCATTCACTTTGCTCCATGTTAACTGTGGCAGAACCCACTGCCATGCTCCTGCAGTGAGGACTCTGTTTTCACCCCACCTGAACTGTGTGTGGCAGGGTGTGCAGCCTTTTTCTGGTTGTGACACAAACACAGTTTTTAAAGATTTTGGCGCACATAGGAGTCAGCACAGTCATTTTTGGCTGTTTCTTTCACCATTGCAGTAAAGTGATGTAGTGAGGCACATCTGAGTGGGTCAAAATATCCCACAACTGCAATTGAAAATGCAAAATATATACTATGAAAGTGATCTGAAGAGACTACAGTTAGTCAATGCACCTGCCTCATAAATCTTTGTGAAAGATGAAAGTAATAACTTTTCTGTAGATAACTAAGTCTTAAAATATGTTACTTGACAGTAATACATTGGGCAGCTTTATGTAGACAATACACTACTGTCCTAAGGCGAGAATATAAACCATGATTAGCATGCTAATTTAAAATGGTACAATTTGGGCCTCATCACGAATTGAGAGGTATCCCCACTAGGGAATCGCGCAACTTTTTTGTGTTAGCGCCCGTCGGACCACGGGTTGTGCGCTAAATGTTACTTACCATTCCCAATGGGGATTTGTTGGCACAATTACCACAGTGTAATACCATTGGCGGTAATTTTGCACAAATGTTTTCCTGAGTGTCTTCCCCCAGCTCTGAGCTGGGGGTAAACACACCAGACTTGAGATTGGGTGGAGTGGTAAATGCAGTGGTAATGCCATTGCCACCTCATTTAAGGGCTACTGCCCAACTCGTGAAGGGGCCCTTTGATGGCAAACAACTATTAAAGTGGACACAAATGGAATACCAGCTGAGAAAAAGAAGCAACAACAGGGTATCATTGAGATTTTTACACTTGTTAAATGTTAGTTTGTGCAAAGAAATATCCAGGTTCATGTACATAGACCACTAGCCTTCATCTTTTCCATCAGACAGATGCTGTACCATGCGGGACCTTGGGAATATATGCAAGTGTAGCATTCTACAGGATGAACAGTTACAAGCTATCTAATATGAATAAGGTCTTCTTTGCTTTAAATAGACTATATTGCACACAGCAAAAATAAACTTTCACAGTCAGTCGTGCATAGACAACAAACTCATGCAAAGGGGAACCAGCTAGAGTGGCACAAGTACACAATTTAATTGTAATTACAATTATGAAACAGTATGTAAAACGTCCAATAGCAAAGGGGATTATAATCGAAATAAAAATGATAATGATGTAACACATTTTCATATGGGCAGAATATTACAGTTGTAGCTATCGATCAACATGCACATCTTCTGTCAATATTAGACCTACCCCTTCATTTTTACAGTTCAGGAAGGAGCTCAAGGCCCTCCTCTTCAAGGAATTGCTCCTCCCTAATACCCAGGGCCACAGAAGCTGCAACTGGGTGTTCTGCACCCCATTGTTTCCTATCCTGGTTGTTTGTAGACCCTTTGCTACTAAATTGCCTGGCCTCCCATCCCTTGTTCTAAGCACCCCACTCCCTGTTTTGTCCCCCTATGATATAAAGTGATCTGTTGCTTCCTGAAGCTAGGTTTGTGTTGTTTAAATACCCAAATAATGATAATAATAATAATAATAATAATAATAATAATAATAATAATAATAATAATAATAATAATAATAATAATAATAATAATAATAATAATCTGTCCATGTCACAGAACTTATATTCCATCGAATGCATTAGCCAGCCAACATGTGAATGTATCACTTCGTAATCATTGGATCGTGACAATGTTATGGGAATATGGGCAGCGCCAGCATGCATGTTTGCTTTACCTACTTTCAAAAGCAATACAGCTATGCATAGCCTGTTGTAAGAACATTCGGACTATCATTCAAATCACATGCTTTTTTGGGGTATTACCGACCTTTCACTCAGGCCCCATATGCTTCACATGACCAACCCTTCACTTGGACTTGGACAATTGTCAGAGATGTTTTTGGGATGTGAATTTGGACATCTATAGAGAATTGTGACTTCCAATCACATATTTTAAAAGCCTAATTTTGACCGTGGATTGAGGCTTATAAAAACAACTGGAAAAACACATTATCAATTGTGGAGCAAATGGTAGCATTTAAATATGATGAAGATGTTGACTGATAATACAAAAAAGCAAAATGTATTATATAATCGGATTTACTTTTTTGTAGCTGTGTTGATTTCAATTTCTGTTTTTTGTGCTCTGATGACCATACACTGATAAAATGACTGGGATCAATGTATTTCACTATTTATATTTTAGTACAAACCACACAGCTAAGCATACAACTATAGGCACACCTATGCTCCTTTGATTCATTCAATGATGTTGGGAAAGGTGTTTTATGTTTTAAACAACTAAACTAAATCAATGTGCGAATGCATTAAAAGAGTAAGTGTCTTCCATGTTCTGAGTGCAGAAACACGGTCTCATAAATGCATACATAGGATGTTTAGTTCCGTCGTGCACTAACGTAAGAACAAGGGACATTGCATAGCTGATGCTGCAGCTGATGTCAGAATGAGGGATATTAGGTATGATTTAATGGCACCAGATCACTTGACAGTAGTTCATTTGGATTTGTGATGAATCCCAGCATATCATCACAACTTAATTTGGGATGCCCCTTCCCATGAGGCTAGGGAGGTAAGGATGGTACCTGATAGTCCCCCTGAGGGCGGTACACAGCGGGTGTATCTCATGGGAGGGAAACCCCACTGTGGGACCAGTGATGACTATTGTGGGAGAACATGGTATCCATCTAAGACCTGAATGTCTCCTTCACTCCAACTCTCTTCACAGCTACCCTCCGATCCTATATACTTCTATAGTATGAAAGAAGTAAAAAGGACTCAGGTGAGGAAGAATAGGGATGACTATCATGAAGATACAAATCAGAAAACTGTGATGAGGAAGAGGCACAGTTACTCAGGAAGCACTCAGATAAATATATCAGAACAGTCTAGTATTCAGCCACAGCGTTTATCAGACAGGAATATAAAAGAAAAAACAGACAATGGATTTACCCAGATGTCAGGTGCCCCGGAGAGGAACCGTGAGAGGGATCAGTGCTCAGCGAGGAAAGCAGCAGGAGGAGGTCTAGGCATAGAGATGCTGAATTGGTGGTTTCCACTGGACACGCAGAGTGAACCAAGAGGCTGGCTGGGAAAATGATCAGCAGCTTAGCACCACAGCTTGGAAAATGCCAAACAGGGCAAGTGCCGTGGAGCCACTCTGGCAAGCCAAAGAAATCCCAGAGCACCAGCGAAGCAGAGAACAACCAGAGGAAGCCTGCGACTGACCAGGGGGCTGCAACTAAGAACCTAAAGGTATTTAGGTGGCTGAGTCTATGATTGGGGGTCGCCAGAGGGTAAAGGAAACCCTTAAACCAACAGGAAATGGAAAGTGGGGGAAAGAAGATAACCCCAATGGAAACACTACGAGAAACATTATCACAAGACTGTAACAAGAGGAATAGGGTCTGGGACCCTTACATGAAAAGATCATATCAAGTAACAAAAACATCTACCTTCCTCATGACGGTATTTGGAGCAAAGGCGAATCAAGGCTGTCAAATAAGAAGGGAGAAGATGAATAGAACTGTGAGAGTGAGACATACGAACAAACTACTTGGCAGTAGAGTAGACCAAGTCTGCATGTGAAATCGAAAGACTATAAAGAGAACTGTAAGAATAATACATTTGGACACAGTACTTGGCAGATGAGTAAACTAAGTCTGTGTTTGGGACTAACAGACCTGGAAGAAAAGGGAACTAGATCTGCCAGCCAGAATCAAGGACCCACTGGAGTTTGGAGATGCCTCCAAACTCCTCTTCTTCATCACAGTGCCTGGTAGAAGGATACCAAGACTGCCAACCAGGTCCAGGGACCCATCACAGCTTGGAGAAGTATCCAGGCCACACTTCTTTGTCACAGTGCCTGGTAATGGGAAACCAGGGGTTCCAACCAGTGTCAGGGAGCCACCACAGCTTGGAGGATTTTACAAGCCACTCGTCTTTGTCGCAGTGCTTGGTAGGAGGAGACCAAGTCTGCCAATCAGAATCTGAAACCCCAAATTGAGAGAAGAAGGTCCAGATAAGAAAGGGCGACATCTCCCCATCAATAGCTGAACTCTGTTGTGAGCCTAAGGAAGGCTGGGGAAGGGAGACATCCCCCCGTTCCCCTGGCAGTTGAACTGTATGAGAAGCCTGAGGAAGGCTAGGGAAGGTATACATCCCCCAATACTTGAGAAAACGTGTATTCCAAGTACTATCTTTGTGTCCAGGGGAAGAGAGTTGTTCCTCTGGACTAAGAAGACCTCCTTTGATTTTGTTTAACATAGAGTGTGAGGGACAGAGCTAGGATTCTGACATAGGACTGTGGACTCTTGTTTTTCTGCACATCCTGACTGTGACATTAGTAATATTGGTTGAGGCTGGGAAATCCCTCTTAAAGCTTTTGCAAGATTGGGTTTTCATTTTGTTTTCACTTTGAATATAGGTTTATGCCAAGCACCATGACCCCTCTGTGTTACTTCTGCACCATTTTAGATTACATTATCACAAGATGGTGGATAGGGATCAGTGCCATTCACACAGATTCAATTTTTAGAAATGTAAGTGATGCACAGCGACAAATATTAATTTAATCCACTGATATATGGGGCGATGAGAATGCATTGCGATTGATTGAATTAAACATGTGAGTTTACCCTTCCTTTAATCAAAACATAATATATTTTGTTTCTTTTTTTAACTGTTGATGGTTGTACTGTTGTATGTTGTGAGGTCTATGCCTATAAAAAGTGAAATGAGGATCCTGTGAGATGCATAGATCATGAATGGTAACCTGTTTTTGTTGTCTCCATTTACTAAATATAAGTAGTGAACTTGAATTGAATGCCATACTGCTGTGTACAGAGTGTAGCTGCTTTCTAGTTTTGGCTATAGAGTGATGTTGTAAGTGCTGCCTTTAAGCCACAACTATTGGCATGGGAAGTGAAAACAGGAGAGAAATAGCACAAACTGCATCTCCAGACCCAAAACACACACCTGGAATCTCTTTGAGAAAGCTTTGTACTTTTAAGGGGATGTTAATGTTAGTTCCAACCAGTATTTTGAAGGAAATTTATCAATTGCATCTGTAAAAAAGCTCCCGGTATCGGCCATGTGATTTGTAAGAAATATGGGTGTCCTTGCAACAGTTGCTTGCACTGAATTCCAGTTAAACACAAGCAATGGAAACCCCTACCTTTCTGGCACATATACAAGCATTAATATGCCCAAGTACTAACAAAATGTATTAGTTTTTCATTTCTTATTTTTGGGTAGAACCATTGTGTCCATGCTGGGAAAAATGCCTTTCACATGCCTATACGATAGCCAGAGCACTTTCTGTGTTATTTGCAATTTCAGCAGGTGTTCGTAGGTAAACCTACATCTGTGGTATCACAGAAATTCAGTTGAGGGCTCGCATGAGGTTGATGCAGAGGATCTATTGAAGTAATAAGAGGGCCTTCATTAAGGTTTACTGGCATGGTCTTCCCTCACCTCTGCATTGACTTCAGGGAAGAATTGTAACTAATTGTCAAAGAGCATTCACAATATGTTTAAATTTTGTTCCAAAGGATTGATGTCAAGGGAATGTAAGTGGGTCACTTTCATGACAACTAATAAGCAAGACCTCTGTTTCGCCCCCTTGGTGAGATCTATCTTCTTGCGTACATTTAGTAGGTTATGTCGCTTTGCTAAATTGCCTGTGTCAAAAGTGAATTGCATGCAGCAAACAACAGTGGACAAAATGAGGTGCCCTGACACACACTACCACTAGGCCCTTCATTGAGCCTACAATACTTGAGAAAATCTTTGAGTCACTCCAATTGTGTGCCCAGTAACACCCACTGTATATTAAGTTGCCAATAGGCTCTAAACAAACAGGTCTCTTTGCTGAATCTTTATCATGTGCTTTGAGGAGGCCATCCGGCCCAATGTGCTGCAAGGATGTCTTCTCTCTCAGCCCCCAGCACCATTCTACATTCTCCAGTACTGGGGTGAGATTGTGTCAGCTTCAGGCACTGAAACTTTTAAATTAAAATGTTCATTGGCATCTCAGTGTGTGTGTGGCCGCTCCCACGCCCCTTGTCCCTGGCTAATAGTTCTCACCTTCCCTTCTTCATTCCTGCTCACCACACTCCCATTGGCCATTTGGCCCTTACTGACATCCACCGTAGGGAGCCCCTGCTTTTGCAGCCCCCTCAATGAAGGACCCCGAGGCAAAGGGCAGCTCCTGATGTTGTCTGCCGGTTTGAGCAGGGGAAACAAGAAGCCTGCAGCAGTCAACCTGCTATGACTGCTAAAGTAGGTGAGATGGGTCAGGAGGTGCAGCAATCAATATACCCCACTAAATTGACCCACACCGCTAATTAATCTATTCTTTATATTGTAACATATTACACTGTATTGGCTGGCCATCTCACTAGGAAAGTTTGCTTTTCCTTTTTTACATTGCTGTTTGTGTTGAAACTATGCCTTTTCCCTCTTTCTAGGAAAGTCAAATCTGGGTGTTTTTACATTGCTGTTTGTGATGAAACTAGGCCTTTTCCCCTGTTTCTAGGAAAGTTGAATCCATTATTTTTTTCAGATTGCTGTTTGTGTAGGAACTAGTCCTTTTTCGCTCTTTCTAGGAAAGTAAAACCTGAGTGTTTTTAGAGTGTGCTTCTCCCCCGTCTACTGTCCACACTGCTCCTTTGTTCCCCTGTGGTTGCCTGCTTATTGCCTCCTGTGTGCCTCCTTCTGTGTGAACCCTCCCCTCTGTTGCCTCCTGTGGTGCTCAGCTTTGAGCTGTGCTTCTGTCCTCCATCATACCCACTTCCTGCCTCCACGCAACCTCTATTGTGCTCTCAATCTCTCCCATCTTCTGAATCTGCCACACTATCTCTTATTCTATCCCTCTCCCTAAATCTGGTAGGCATAAGTTCAAAGAGGGATATCCTGGTATCCAACTCTGGCCTCCCTATCGCTGATACCCAAATCAGTGCTACCTCCAGACAGACCCTACAAACATCCTCTTTGTAGTTACCTCGCCAGGCCTATGGAACCCTCATCACAATTACCGGATGCTACGACATAGATTCCAAAAATGTAAATAAAATCTATCTTGCAATCTAGGCGTGGATGGCCCTCAATGAATTGTGTCTTAACGATGACAAGACTTAGCTGATACTAATTGGAAACAAAACTCAACTAAATAAGCTCCCTCAAGATTATAAATCATTCAACATCGATGGGAATACTATCAGGGTGGGTAACAAAATAAAAACTCTTGGGGTCTACATTGACTCTTCCCTCAACCTAAATAGACAGGTCTACTCCATAGTCTCCTCTGCCAACTACACAGATAAACTGATTAGAGCCACTAGACCCTTCCTTTCCTCGCACAACTCCAGCACCTTAGCCAGAGTCTTGATACTCTCCAGGATCGACTACTGCAATACACTATCTGCAGGAACTAGCATGGGAAACATCAATAAATTACCAATTGCACAAAACAACACTATTAGAGCAGCTCTGAATATCCCCTTGAAAAATCACATCCCGGATACTAGGAGGAACATCCATTGGCTCTCAGTCTCGGTCAGAATTCAATTTAAAATTCTCACGTTCACTCACAAAGGTATTTCCAACAATGCACCCCTTTAGTTAAATGACTTGATCTGCAAAAATCAATCTAATAGACCCACCCAATCTTTCTACACCAACCTGCTTTCCATTCCCAGATAGAGAAGGCAGAAAGCAGGAGGACTAAGCTTTCCAGTGATTGCTCCCAATTGTGGAATGCACACCCCACACATCTTAGAAATGACACATCTTATTGGTCATTCAGAAAAAAAACTTTAAAAATTCACTATTTAGGGCCGACCTCTTTGTGCAGTCACCATGCCACTCAGATCCTAGGGCCATTATTGATGACTCCACCACTACTATGACAAACATGAAACCCACTCAACCAATGCAACTATAGTTATCTACTGAATGTACGTGTTAATGCGTAAATGACCATATTACTACTATGTAATGTACGATGCTAATGTGTAACCGATTATATCACTTCTATGCAAATGTCTCTCTTTCTTCTGTAACCTTTAAGCTACTGTAACCAACTTCTTTAGTACCAGCGCCTAGTTGCCTTTGGGCTTTGTACGCTCTACAAATGTACAAACAAATAAATAAATATGGTCTTGGCTCTCTCTCCTATCTCTTTTTTGGCCATTAATGGTGGCACTCAGTGGGAGGTCCTCTTGGCCTCCTTCCACTCCAAAACCATCATTAATGTCTACCCGAATGGCACCATCTTGGTCCAGGGCCCTTAGCCCAAACTCCTCCCTTTCGACAGGCATCTTATCAACTTCCTTCCTTTTCCTTCTATTTCTACTAGCACCTCTCTGGCTCCTCTGCCACTTCCTTCTCCTGCCACCTCTCTGGCACCTTCCTCCTCCACCCTGGCTACTATGCCACCACCTGCTACCACCTCTGCCCACTCTCAGGCCCCTCTACCACTTCTGCTCAGTGTACCTCAAAACTGTACCCCACCCCAGATGTTTTCCAAATGTGGAAACCTGCTCCACCACGCTACTCTAAACTCTCACGCTGCTGTCAAACACGCCTCAGAAATCTGCCACCTCCTCGAAGAACTTGACTGGGATGTCTTCACTCTCACCCAGACATGGTACAAAGCCAGCTCTGTCACGTGTTTTGACACTTTCCTCCTCGATGGCTACAAGATCCTCTCTGAGCCCAGTACCGACCGACCAGGAGGTGTAGTAGCTCTGATCTTTCCAGAGTTGGTCCCTGCTTCTGTCATTACTATGCAGGCCTATTCCTGCTTTGAAAGTCTGGTCTGCAGGCTCGCTATCTCTCCGGGCCTCCCTCTGACAGTGGCCACACTGTACAAAACACCTCGTCTGGTTGCTCTCTTCCTCTCAGAATGGGCTGACCTCTCCTCTTCTCTACTTGCCTCTACCTCTCATCTTCTCATCCTCTGAGACCTCAACATCCACCTGGATGCTTCTAATTCCTCCTAGGGATCTTCTGCAACCTCTGCAACACTCTCTCTCTTTCCATTCTACCCTCTGGCCCCACAAATTCTGGCAGACACACCTTAGATGTTCTCATCTCCTCAGACATCCCGCTCTCTAACCACTCGTCCCTCTTGCGATGACCAATTTCTGCTTTCCTCTCACCTGAAAAACTCTATCCCTCAGGCAAGCACTGCCACCTACCTTCTTGGTGATTCGGCCCATGAAACGTGTGTCAGTGGATGACTTTGCCTCTACTTTCTCTGCTCCTCCTACTCCTGCAGCTGACTCACACTTTCACACAGACCTCTCAAACCTGCATCTTTCTATCTCCAATACTCTGGACATCTTTGCCCCTGTCAGGAGAACCCATGTGAAGCCTACCTCCAAGTGCAACTCTTGGTATGATTCCGACCTTGCATCCTTGAAACACAAGTGCATGGTGGCTGAGAGGAACTGAAAAACTTTGAGCACATCCTCTGACAAACTGGCCTTTTGCCTGCTCCAAAGGCAATACAGACACTCTGTCCTGTCCAAGAAGAGAATCCACATCCAAGTCTCCATCTCTGCAGCCTCTAACAACACAGCCAAACTCTTTAAAATCTGCAAGGAGCTGGTCAATCCTTCTGCAGTCCTTCTGCCACCTCTCCTGTTCCCTCCCCAACTATCTGTACAACTCTGGCTTCTGACTTCACCACTAAAACTCAGGCCATCCTGTCCTTGCTCTCATCTTCCTCTCCCTCTGCTCCTCCTTTCTCCTCTTTCACTCTGACAACACCTGAAGAGGTATCTAGACAAGTCAGATCAATAAAAGTGTCATCCAAACAGGTGACACCCTTGCTCCAGCCTTGGCCGATTACGGCAATCACTCCTTCTCCATTGGATCTTTATCCTCTTCCCTCAAGCACTCTCTTGTGCACCTCTTCCTTAAAAAAGCCTTCTGTCAATCCTATCTGTCCGTCAAACTATCAGCTGATCTCTATCACTCCTTTCCTGGGAAAACTCCTGGAAAAGATGGCCAACTCCCAGTTTACTGTCCACACTGAATCTGTGAATCTGTTGGTTGTCTCCATGACCATCTTTCTGGCTTCAGAGCAGCGAGACGCACCGAAACTGATCTCCTGAACACCCATGAAGATCTGCTCTCTCATCTTGACTCCAGCCGTACTTCTGTCCTCATCCTCCTTGAACTTTCCTCTGCTTTTGAGATGGTCATGCACGCCATTCTGATCAACCGACTCTGTGAGAACTCGGGCATCACAGATCAGGCCCCCGAGTGGTTAACCTCCTTCATCCTGGACCGACTCTCCCAGGTCCAACTTGGATCTTCTCTCTCCACCACCTCTCTCTCCACATGTGGTATTCCCCAGGGCTCTATCCTCTCACTCGGGCTCTTCAATGTCTGTTTGGCCCCTTTGGCCCACCTGATCTCTACCTTCTCCTCTAACTTTCAGTGTTATGCAGATGACTTCAGCTCTCCTTTAGGCTCCCTTCAGCCTCCTCTCCTGTCTCACTCATTCTTGACTGTCGATCCACGATTCAGGATTGCTGTGACTCCAATAATCTCTGCCTTAATGCCAGTAATATGGAGATCCTTCTCATTGGGGCCCCTGCTCCCACTTTCCCTCCCTCACTCCGGATGCCCTCCTTGGGCCTTCTTCCTTCACCTTCCTGTGAGGTAAAAAACCTTGGTGTCATCTTCAACTCCACTATCTCCTTCTCTCCTCACATCATGGACGTTGCTAAGAAGGCCCACTACCAGCTGCACTTCCTCAGAGGTATTCTTCCTTTACTCACTTTCCACCAGATGCTCCCTCTCTCCAGAGCCCTGGTACTCACTAGTGTCAAGGTCACGTAGGCCCCTGGCGCAGGAGTAGAATTACCCAACTCCCCCACCATGGTCTTGATGCCTGCAAGTCAGTGCTTACACAGACATTCGTGACCAGAGCAGGGAAAGAGGGTTAGGGTCTCATTGATTGGATGGGTAGGGGAAGGTAGGGTAACTGGGAAGAGGGATAGGTAGAGGTTATGGATGGGACTGGGGAAATTGGGAACGGGCTTGATTGTTGCACACCTTTGTCACCTGCCAAACAAGCCAGTTTCTATGGTTCTTGAAGGTTAGTACACAGTTCACAGAATTACCCAAAGCAGACTTAGTTCGCTATGTTAAAATCACATAAGAACTGGGTGAGTTATACATTATGCCAGTTACCAAATCACTGACATTAAACATTAACGCATGCACACTTAGCTCTCTCTAATTGTCTTAGTCTGGAAATGTGGCCCTTAGTTGTTGCCAGTCGAGAGCTGGCAGTCTTGTGCTGTGTCTTTTGAGGTTTGCCAGGCAAGGTCCAAGCTACAAAGAAAGGATACAGAAATATTGCCTGTTAATGCGTTCATGCGGTGATTCTCCCTTCATGCCACATTCATACGCCCACACACACTCTGAAAATCACTACTGACGTGTGGCACCGCACGTGGTTGCCCATGGGTCGTTTTCCGTAAGTTTTTGCCCAATTAATGCTGCCCAACAATGCCAGTAAGAGCGTGCCTTCGCGTGGCTTGCAGCATTAGCCTTTTTCCTTTTGTTCCGTGGTGTCGGAGGTATGCCCCTCTTAAGATGAACGGATTGCATGCCTACACGTGTTCCAACCAAGAACTTGCACGCACAACGCGGGAGTACAAAAGGAAAATGAGAGATGGGCTGCCTCAGGCGTGGCTACTTAGCTTAATTCGTAGACGCAGGGCTGATTAATATGTGTGGAATGAGATAAGCCCCCTGCGCTTCCCCAGCTCCCTCTGCAGTGCTCCCCAGCCTCCTCTGCAGCGCTTCCCAACTTATCTTTAGTAGGCGAGGGGCTGGATCCTTGATCTGGTGGGGCGGGGCCTCTCGCATGTGATTTTTGCTGGAGCTGCTCTGCACACATCCTTCTCCTCTGAATCCTCGAGCACAAGCCCTGTGCCTTGGAGCTCGCACATGCGCGATAACGCGCCACACCCGACCTGTATCCTGATTGGCTGCCCATGCACAAAGTATGCTGGGCAATGTAGTTTTGGTGTGCTTCCAGCCTACAGAGAGGGCAAAGCAGTCTCCTGTAAGGCAGCACGCCCTTCCTAATAGGTTTTGAAGAATTAGCAGTGTTTTTGAAAGACACATGATGCAAAACACCTACACATCTACTACCCTTCTCATTATATATGCGTTTTGTCTGTTTGTCTTGCCCCTTTCTAGATCTGCCTCTGACAACTAGCCTGGACTATGCAACAGCCTTTTTCTGAAGCTGCCTTCATCTACTCTCTGACCCTGTGCAACTAATCCAGAACAGGAATGCAAGACTTATCCTTGGCCTCATGCCCAGGGACCATATCTCTCCAGCTCTGAATCTCTCCACTGGCTTCTGGTTGCTGCATGGATCAAGTTCAAGACCCTCTGCATTGTCCTCAAAGCTTTCTGGGGCCAGAACCCACACCACATCCAACTCTCTCTTCAGAAATACATTCCTTCCCGAGCCATTCACTCAGCTACCTCCAACTCTCTGAGGGTCAGACGCTTATGCAGGCAGAAAGTGGGGGGTAGATCTTTCTCCTCTTCAGGTGCCTCCCTCTCGAATGGCTTCCCTGCCCCTCTCAAACTTGAGCGGGACCACCTGAAATTCTAGAAGCAACTCAAGGCCTTCCCTTTAACCACTACTTTCTCTCTCTCCCTCCCCTGTTGGCCTATCTGTCTGCTGCATGGACTAGTTACTTGGTACCCTCAGAGTCTCATTGGGTGCTAGGCTACTCCATGATCAGTCTCCCCTGCATTGCCTCTGGGCCTACCGTACTCTTAGGGGCTTTAACTGTAACCTCTACAGTCCCCTGCCTTCTTGCACTAATCCAGGGCCATGCTGCCCTGGCTGCACTTACCCATTCCATCTCCCTGGCACTTCCCCCTCTCCCTTTTCCCTGCATTGTTGCACATGCACACTCTGAATGATGCAAGGCCTAGTAAGATCGATTTGTCTTGTCTTCTGTATTCCCTCCCTTGTTTCGTCGCGCCTAGAAACACTTGCATATAGGCTCGTTATAAATGACAAATCATATCATGTCATATCTGAATGTCCCTTACGACCGTCTCCATTCACTGCTGGGTCTGCACCATGATTGCCTGCGGTTCGGTCGGTCACGCTCTAGAAAAATGTCTGGAGCTGCAATGTGACCTCATATTTTTAAAGATGATGATTTGTTATTTACATAGCACTTTCATCCAAGTGCTGCACAGAGAACATAGTTACATGCTTGCTGCTGGGTTCTGAGTGCAATCTTCAGGTCGACAGGTTTGAATCCCAGCAAGGCCCTGTCAGCCTTTCATTCTTCCGAGGTCGATAAATGAATGCCAACTTCGGCTCGGTTATAATTTCATGTGACCTAAAAATTCATTGAAAAGTTATCTTTTTTTCACTAGGGCAATTTTTGACCCAGTGGTTGTAACAATCCAAACTGCACTTTTTATGGTGCAATTATTTTCTAATATGTCCCTGTTTTTTTAGAGATAGGGCAATCTTTGCCCTAGTGTTAATACCATGCAACTTTGCACTTACACCAGTTCAACATTTCTGTAATCTGGCCCCCGGAGTCTAGAGGTTTTTCTATGTGGGAAACAAATAACCACATTTTGCACCTGCAATATATTGTGGGGGTAGCTGGGTACCAATTGGGATACCATTTCCGTGTTGTTCCACATGAGATAGCATCATCTGAATGCCTGGCAAAAGAAAAGGGGACAGGACAGCTTCTCACCGCTCATTTACAGGCAATGGGCACAGCTTGCCCCAATATTCCATACCACTATACTGGAGCACTTTGCATATTCACAGATCTTGACAAGCCATATCAGAAAACCTGTTGGCTGCAGATCAAAAAGTGCAGACAGCTTTTTTTACCACATTGCACCAGCCCACTGTTGCTGGGGGGTTTTGAGCATACCACAAACTATCACAGAACACTCAGGCAATTCATTGATAGCTTTGCTGTGATGTTTGCGATATATTTAATTACCTTTTCTTTCGTAGAAAACTGTGCATTCAGATAACTCATTGGCCTTATTGATCCCCACTGGAAATGTCCAAGTCAGTATCCATTTACATGAACTTCAGTGCCATGACTTTATGACCATGTTGTGGATGTAGTGGGAATAGCAGTTGACTACAGTGAGTGTAACACAGTCCAACTAACAATTAAGTGTGCACCACTGCTCAAGTCAATATTTCATTGCCTTCACAAGTCACTAGGGGCCTGATTCACAGAAGCATGTTAAAAATGGTACAATCCCATAGGTAAATGCTCTATGAATCAGGCCCTAGATCACCTTCTCCCTACCGCTTGCCAGAAAACTCCCATGACAGCAGTCACCAAATGTCATTCAAGGTTTGGTATGGAAGGGGTTGACAGCAGGTTCCACAGAGGAGTGGAATTTGTGGCATCTGTCAATGTATCTAATGTTGTATCAGCGTTGAGGATGGGAACAACAATGTGTGTGCCCTGCTGTGCCCAGGTCCTCCATTTAGTGGTGATCCACTTCATAAACCACTACTCACCACTAGAAGTGACAGGATCAGGGTATTGACCCTGGGAAGAGGGAGCAGGGACACTCCCAAACCTGGGGTAGCCGTCCTATCACAGTGTATGCCAAAGTACATTCTACCTCAGAGGTGGGGTGAGGGAGTTGGATGGGCTCCAGTTCCTGAACCCCCTGTGTGTGCCTTGCTTGATAATGTCCTCATCAGTGTTGATTCCTCAATGCCTTCCAACCTCTTTCTGACAAGAGTTATCGTATTACTTGTAAGACTGCATAATCCAGTAGGTGGCATTGGAGAAATCCAACAAGCAGATAGAGAGAGACACCGAATCTGACACAGGCCCCAGAACTCCTGTACACCCCAGCATAAGGCGACCCTGCATAAAATACAACTTATCACAGCAAAAGCAGAATGGGATTCCAGGCGAACACTAACTTAAACAGCCTGCAGGAAGAGAAGCAGCCTGGGAAAAAGGGAGAGGGTTGGATTGGCCGAAAGATTCACCTGAGGCATAGCCCCAATGGTAATGAGAGAAAGACTAGGATGTCCCAGGAATAAAAAGCCAACAGAAACGGGAAAGTGTCAAAGGTGTTTAGGTGAGTTTAGGAGGTGTTTCGGTGGACCGAGACATCAGGTAAAAGGAGGACAATGGAGCATTGTGCTGAGAAGTCTGTGGTGGTTTTTGAATACAAGTGCAGGTAAGGTATTGCATGTGAGAGAGAGTTGTATCAAGACTGAAAGTGTGAAAGTGTGGTTGTGAGAGTGTCTGATAGAGTTTGTGTGAGAAAGGAGGGTTGTGGGAGATAGGAGAACGTGTGAGTAGAGGTTTGGATACCGTGACTGAGAGAGTGAAAGAGAGAGAACATATGGAGGTGATATGTGCATGGGGGGTTTTATGACAGGATGGAGGAGTAGGACAGGGGAGTGTAGAGCATGAAGCAGAGGAGAGGGAGGGTGGAGTGGAGAGAGAGAAGGCAGAGTAGAGAGAGAAAGGGAGAAGATAGAGAGACCAGACGTCAGGCGAGAAAGGGGAGAGGTGAGAAGGGCAAATAGTAGAATGAGAACAGGAAAAGAGAAAGAGAGAAACGATCAGGGAAAGGAGTGAGGGAAGAGGTGATAGAAGTAAAGAGTATAAGGGGACCTTCCCCAACTCAAACTCAAACCGATCACATTGTGGGGCATCAGGAGACTAGGAAATCCTTATACAGTCTTGGAGGGAGTGAGGTAGATAAGCAGAGTCAGTTATATCAGATAGTAGCGGGTTACAGATTTCTGGTTGCATCCCAGGAAACAGGGAGGCTTGGGTTAGGGTGGTGGGAGCACACGTGAGGCTGATGGACGAGTCGGGCATTCCCATTAGGTGCACCCCTTTAGGTCTTGAAAATAAATTTGCACTGTTTTTTGTGAGTTTGTGGAATTATTCAAAATGTGGCTCAGAAGATCTGCACCTACTTTCGGAGTTTCTACCGTGCCTGGAATGTGTTAGAAAAGCTGAAGTTTAGCCACCAGCTAGCACCCTTACAACCAGCTGAGAACCGTAATGGAATGCAAACCTGTGTCTGCCCTGCAATGTGAGAACAGGGCAAGGCAGACACCGACTACTCCAATAACCTGAGCCGGCAACTGGACAGTACCTACTTAACATTTGCACAGTGGCAAATGCTGGGCACCATTTGATCTTCACAGAAGCCTTTTGAAGAGGCCATCTCGTGGATTAGCCTCTATCCTACATCCCTGAGCCTGGTGCTGCCAGTGGTGTTTCTGTTGCAATTAGAACTGCAAAACATACTGCATGAACATGAATCGTCGGACGATATAGAAGCTGGATAACAGCTGGGTAACAGGCTATGAATCTCCTCTCACTCGACCTTTTAACAGGATCTACACACAGTTGTGGAAAATGGACCTGTCATCTTTTCTTCGCCCATGCTTTAATGTAAGGCTGGCAATTTTTGTGAAGCATTTGCAGAAGGATGGGTAAATTAAAGGGACTGCCTTTCACCAGAGGATGTTCTAGTCACGTGTATCTATTCAATAAAGATACATTTAAAAGGCAGAATGGAACAATAAGTGGGAGTCAAAAGTCAGAAATCACTAACCTAGTGTGGGACTTCACCGCTGCAAGTTTAGCGGTTAGTCCACACTCATTCTGCAACACCTCTGACACTGGTTCTGGTGACACCGATATAAACATTCAGAAATTGGACCCTTTAATAGGCTGTGGGGCAGACTCCTCCCCCTGTCTGGTTTTCTGTATGATTTGGGATCCCCACGATAATGCACGAGACACACTGCAGACCAGATGGCTGATATCTGTGTCCTCGACACATGTCACATTGGTTGGGATGATGATCCACTACAATTATGGTTTGGCAAGCAATATGTGTGTGTGGCAATCATGTATACATATGGAGTGGCATGATGGAACTGTGCCAGAGACTTTGGGCCTCATCAGGAGTTGGGTGGAGTGGGAAAAGGCGCCGGTAAGGTTATTACTACCGGATTTATCGCTCTGCCCAATCCCGAGTAGGGCCCTAGCTGGACGCATTAACCACCAGCTGTGAGCTGGAGGTAAATGCACCAGTGGTATGGGCATTTACAGTGTTATTACCACTGGCGGTATTTGCACCGGCAGTACTAGCGGCACCCTTCCCCATATGGTCCAATTGACCCAATGGAAAATGGGAATTTACTGCCTTACCACAGCACGAGATCCGTTGCAAATTTTGCCAAACCCAGTAGCGGTAATGCTAATTACGTTGGGCGGAATCCCAGTGCAATTACCACCAGGATACCACCCAATTTGTGATGAGGCCATTTGACTCTGACAGGGTCCGATGCAAAAGTAAATCTTTAGTTTTTAATTCATCCATTATTAGGGCTCTTCAAACCAGCTGAGACACTCTTTGATTCCTAGTGCAGGGCTCACATCTGGAGGTTTTGCCTTCATTTGTTTGGCTCTCCTAACTTGCAGGGCCACTCTTTGAGTACTAGTATCACACTCAGAGACAGGAGGTTCTGCATCGATTTCTTAGACTCTCCCTTTCGGCTGAGCCAGCAATACCTTTTTTCTATACTGTACAAGTGCACAATGTCCTCCCTTTTATTACCCTCCTGCCCATTCATATGGAAGAGTGCAGTGTGGTGCACGCGGATGTGCCCTTCCATACCATCCACCACTGTCTCAGGACCAATCTCCTCTCATCCAAGTGACATAGATCAGGCTATGCACGCAGTATGGACCCTCATTCTTTGTCACTCTGTCTTCCTGTCCTTGGCAGATATCGCCACACTCTGAATTCTATCACCACCAACAGAAGACAGCCCTTATTGTGGTGGTAAAGTGGTACTGTAAGTCGATAGTGTCACTGGTGCAGGCTATGCTAAGCCGGGCATGCTGGGGGTGAATTGCTAGAGTGTGACCCACATCGACGTGGAATCCTATACAACACTCCCTTTCTGCCACTAGCACTGCTGCAGGAGGGTCCATCACTAGCCCCATCTATAGCAAATGATATGTGTTCAGTGAACACATCATTGTGCAACAGTTCATAGTGCTATAACAGTGAAAACGTTCCAAGGCACTCTTACCTGGGCTACCCCCATGAGTTGTCTTCTGACAGAGGTTTCATGTTAACTGGCCTATCCCACCCCCCCCCCCCCCAACCCCGCCTCGATACTCATACACTCTGGGAAACTGAAGAAATGTCTCCCTTATGACCACATGGACACAGGAAGGACAGGGATGGCTTCTGACCCAGTGTCGGCCTTTTGAGGAAAGCCTGAGACTGCTTTTCCCCTCTGCAAGGGTGTTGGACCCAGTCACCTCCTGTTGAGCCATCTGTTGAGGGACTGTATCTGGGTCCTCTGCCTGGTGTTATTCAGTGTCATACACGACAACCCGCTCCTCCTCTCCCATCTGCCCTTCATCCCTATGGACCTCTGTGGCTATGTCTCCCACTGCGCCCAAATAAAATGACTAAGGGCTCCAATCATAACACATGACAGTGCCTACGGGGCCTAATGTACCAAAAGTGCTAATGTGCAAAGCACAAAACAAGTGACAAAGACAAACAATGGATCATAAGATTCCCATGATGTGGAAGTGTTCTGGAAGCACACAAACCGAAGAGAAGCTGACGGAACACAGCACAAGAAAACTTATCAGGTTTACACATCAAAGGTTGCTCTACAAGTACATGAAAAGAAAGGTGTGGGGTTATTTTTTGTTTTTATAAACTTCAGCTGTGACACAATTCGAATGGGAAAGTAAAACAGGAACTTTTAATACAAATGTTTTACGAGGGAATTAGAGTAAAAATGTAACATTCAATGGGCCCTAAAGGACACAGACAAAAGGGGATAAAGCAGGGATCAAGTACCACAAAAAACACCACAAACAACAAACGTCTTCAAGAGCACTCCAAAAATCATCCTAAACCTCCAATTTGTCAGGGTTATAGGTGAAAGTATCTAAAACAAAAGAATCAAATGCTTTTTTTTCGACACCAAAAGTGTCCAAAAAAAAAGTTTTGTATGCTTTTTTTTTATGGGGGGGGTGCCCCCCAAACCTCTGTTTTCCTTTGTAAAAAAACTTTTTTTGGCACACTAAACAAAACAAATATAAATAAATAAATATAAAGCATTAAAAAAATTTTTTCCGGTCCTTTTGGTTTCAAAAAAATGGCATTCAATCCTTTTTATTCGATCCTTTGAACCGGCAACCATTTGTGAGCGTGTCCATTCCACTCCTAACTAGACAGCCAAACAAAACCCACAAAAAAGGTAGCAGCATGCAATCTGGGACTTTCAAAGGTCCTCCTACTTGTACTACTCTGTGCCTCTGATTGGCTAGCCGAACTCCCCTCTTGAGTTTCAGGCCTTACAATTGGAGGATAGGCTTTGAATCCTGCAAAAGTTCAACATTTTCCCAGGGTCCATTTTTATACCAACAAAAAACTGCTACTTTTGTACGACTTTCATTTTTGGGGCTTTCAAAAAAAAAAAAACAGATATTCTCTTGTGTCATTGCAAATCACAATTTTCCCCTCAAAAATATACCTGGATACCTTGTTAAATAGACTTATAAATTGCGCCCACTTTAAACACAATGCTCAGCAGAAGAGGGGACAATGCCTCTCAGTTTAGTTACTGTTTACTTTAGAAATGTAAGCATTTCTAGGTCAGGCAAATCCTTGGAATCACTTTATCCGGTGCTCATCACTTGGAGGGCGATTAGAGAATGCTGTACTCAGTCTGGTTCATACTGATCTTTTATTCGGAAACATATGGCCGACCGTCTGTTTCATTATGCTAATAAATATGGCTGCAGTATGCCTGGATGGAATGCAGCTGAGGACTTTAGGGGAAGAGTCATGCCTTCTATTGATAACAAATGTCCAGGGCGCCATAGCGTGCACAGTTCCTGAGAATGGCTGCCTACATTTAGCCTACCCGGAAACTAAACCTTGAGAAAGGTGTGACCACCATGAAAACCTGATTTATGGAAGTTTATTTGTCATCAGAAAAGAAGTTCCCAGGTGATGGTATACTGGCATGCCCTGACATGATTATTTGGGAAGGTGCACCTAGATGGCATTCTGAACTAGATCCATCCACCTTTCCATACAACTAAGCTACTCTGATATATCACCAGGTGTTGGACACCTTAACATGCTTGGTTGGTATAGATATTTGGGGAATTGTCATATACAAATCTTTCTGCCTGTAGCCCCTGCCCCAAAAGGGAGGTCTCTTCCAACCTGACTATGCTGCCTGCTTCACACTCCCCAACTCAGTTAACAGGTGTCTCATTGCCTTAGCAATGCATTATCATTCTTTACTGGGGCAACCCTGTTGAGTAGTCAGCCCACTGGCATGCAACTGGCATCCTGACGTTTGGGCACCATTACTAGAGGGGACCTGGGATTTTCATGTTCTTGGTGCAAGGGCAAAGTGCAAGCATAGAAGGGGGTGACTTACCCAGGGGAGTATACTTTTAGTTTTCCCAGCAGGGGCTAGGGGGTGGGAGGTGGTAGAAAATGAGAACAAAGTCCCATTGTAACATATGGGGGCTATCGCACAATTGGTATTTCCTGGGTAGGGGAGGCAGACTCCAGCACCCGCATACTCAGCGGCCCTGAACTTATCTAAGGATACCACTGTAGCACATCGGTCAGAGACATGTTTTGATGTGAAAGGGGCTCATGACTCTTCAGACTTCATTGGTTAAAAAATTCATTTTTTGCAGGTGGTTGGGCATGCACAAACTGTTGCAAGATGATGGGGAATCCACCAATCAACCGAAACAAAAAATAAGAAAATGAAACATCAGATTCTGGGCAGGACATGGTGGTAGGAAATATGTCCGAGACACAGACTCATTGTATACACGGATCCAGCAAATGTAAACTCTACAGTTCATAGAAGATGTTCTAACTGATGATAGAACTCCAACAGTAGAAGTACTGGTTCAGTTCATTATGCAGCTAGATGAGGTTGTGTTAACTAAAAATGATTGTATCTTTTTGAATCAGTTCTATGAACAAACATCTGGGACAGCGATGGGTGCCACATTTTCTCCAAACTTAGCAAAACTTTATGTAGCAAGATTTGAGAGAGAAGTGATTTATCCAGTGAATTATCCATTTTAACAGCAAATTGCATGTTAGCTAGGTACATTGATGACATTATTATTTATAAGGGAGATCAACAATCATTGACTGATTTCATTACATGGTTGGACAACCAGAACAGGTACCTACACTTCACCCAAACTGCGAGTAAAGAGATGATATATTTTCTGATTCAGGAAATCCATGCTGCCACCTGTTTATGATTCCACTGAATTCTCTAAGCTTCCTTCCCAAGGAACCTATAGAGAATGAACAAACTGTACAAGTAGATGTCTCAAATATTGACTTCTTGATCATTCGTACTTAGGTACTACACTTTGTATGTCCTCAAATGTGAATGTCCTATGTTTTTTGAAAAATACCAGTGTATTACTACACCACTGCACTTCAAAATAAAACCCTTTTGTGCAGAAGAACAGTTTCATCAGAATTATGTGACCACCCACACAAGGGGTCACCCACTCAGGGTGTAGCAGTGGTTACTCTTCAGCAGAGATTGACCTGACCTTGCTCATTCATTTTTTGATATGGTAGGAAATGGGCCAGAAAAATCACGCACAATGTCACTCTTCAAAAGTTAACTTGTTGGTCTGATGAGCAGTGCATTACAGCTGTACTGAGTTACTCACCTAGAGTTAATGCCCTAAAGAAGGCAATTAGGCAACTGTGGCCAAGAGAGCATTAATATCCCACTACCTAGATTTCTAATCACCAAGCGAAGAGCATACAGGATGTCTTGGTGCATTCATATGCTCCAGTCACAGATGACATGTAACTAACACTATGGAACACAGTAAGACCAACAGGACATACCCCATGTTCAAATTGCTCAGTGTGCAGACAAACAACACGCTCTATAGAAATTGATGTGGGATGGTGAACCCCATGTCGCGAAATGCATTTTACAAATTGTAGCCGTCCCAATTTAATCTATTTGAAAACATGCCCTTGCAATATTAGATATATTGGGACAACCACCCAACCAGTAAAAAAAGGATGGTGGAACATAAGTCCTATATCAGGACCAAGAAATTGACTTCCCCAATCAGAGAAAGAGAACATAGATATCTGAAGGGTGGGGCTGCTGTGCTGTAAATGATTACTAGTAGAATTAGAGCAGCAATGAAGAGACATACCCCAAGGTTGGGATGGCCTATTGATTGAAGACATTTTATTTGATGTTGAATTTAGGACTTCTCAAACTGCCCAAAATGTGTGTGTCTTGCAGGAATTTTGGCATCACTGTAAAGACCGTAGGGGGGATCTGCACTTCCGCTCTCTATATGGTAGAGGGGAGGCACAGAGACCCCTGCCAAGATTCTCTATTATGGTAACATAGTCGAGCAATCAAGGCCCGACTTCTCAGGAGGTGATGCGAGCTGGTTCTTAAGTACAGTGTAGTCCCCAAGCACCCACAAAGGAATGTCCACACACTGTATCGGTTACAACACAGTCTTTATAGAATTAATATTCAAGGTCATATACACGATCACGATAACTCACTTTGTACTCCGAAAATCAACAATGGTAAATATGTACAATTCTAAAGTGGTAGCACTAACGTTACTCGATCTTATTAAAGTGCATATGGTCAGAATGACACACAGATCAAAATAAAGAGGAAACCAGCAGTAGGGAGAGGAAGGAAAGCAAGATGGTTGAGCAATAAGCAGAATACTGATAACTACCGTGAAACACAGCTCTGTATGGAGATCGCCCCACCTGGGCAACCTGTAGAAGAAAGATACAAGCCCAGTCCATATATTTTTCACACTAGACTTTCCAATAGTTCTGCAACCCCAAAATACCTGGCGTTGTAGCATTCCTCGTCAGGGAAATTGACAACCCTTCTTGAGTATCCTCCCTTTCAGGCAGGAGTCACGGGTCATCGACGGAGAACAGGTCGAGCTACAAAGTTGAAGTGGCTGCGTCATTCCTAGTGGTGCTCGTTGACGGGTAAGCGTAAACGTCCTGCAAGGAAGAGGCGTGCGGGGCACCTCGGTGTTGATAGTTCTGGACTGCAAAGAGTTGAAGAACTGTGGCACAGCAAGGGCATCGAGTCGTCGGCGTCTCTGTGGTCTTTGGGTGGTGGAAAACCCACCGGTGGATGCTCCTCGGCGTGTCGACCGTCAGGCCTTCTCCAGCAGGATACAGCGGCGACGATGCGGACGAGAGCATCCTTGGGTCAACGAAGTTCTTAGGCAATGGGAGCACGGCGGCTCCAGTCGGCAATGGCGGTCGGAGACAGTGGCGGACAACAGTCCGGGCACTTCTCCTTGGAATTCTGCAGCAGTCCCTGTGTCGGGTCGGCAACCTGTCGAAGGTCTGTCTACCAGGGAGCTTAGGCAAAGATCAGCTGTGCACATGGTCCCTCGTAGCTCGGGAAGTGGGCGCCTTACCAGGTCATCTCTGGGTCTGTTCTTGAAGCACAGCAGCTTTCAGATTGCAAAGGAGAGCAACAGCAATTCTTCTCGTCCAGCAGCACTTCTGGATCAAGCTTTGGTTACTCCAGTTACTCGTCGTAGTGGACTTCACCTTCTGAACACGATTCCTAGCAATGAGAGGTCCCCAGATATACTGTTGATCTCCCATTCATTCGCTGGGTCGCACTCAAGCATTCAATCACAACTACGGGCATTCATGCAGGCAGGCAGCCAATCAGGCACACGAGGTATTCAGGCAATTCACTTCTCTCCAGAAACTCACAACAAGTTATGTGTCTTGGGACAAGTACCGAGCCATTCAACACTCCAAGCTGCATTCATGCTGGTTTCGGGCAGGGCTGTCTCAACCATTATGTCAAACACCAGATACTAGACAGCCACAACATAAAATGTATATTCGTCACACACTCCATTCACCCAGGTCCCACCAACAGGTGTACCCACAACATATGGTCGTTGAGAAGGCTCCAGCCAGTCTGGTCAGCACTTCCCCACACTACCATATACAGAACTTCCACCCAACAGCCAGTCAGGGGGGAGGGGCAGAGGCAGAGCTCCCCAGGACTTCGGGAAGATCAAGGTAACAAGTTATGGAAGGCAAGAGGCGATGCGGGCCATTTTGTCTCCATCAGGAATCTACCGATTCCAATGACAGGGCCTGGGCATCCCAAAATGGAGGACTCTCAAGGCACCAGTCATTTCAGCACGGAGCTGCCACCAGCCTGAAGTGGGAGAATGGAAGAACAGGCTCCCGCCCTTCCCCTCTCGCGCTTGGGCTAGAGGATCACGGCCTAGACACCCGCCACGAGAGGAGTTTGCCTATCTACCAGACGACCAAATACCCTGGTACAGGAACATACGGATGTGCCCACCTACCTGCCCAGCAGCCCGCCCTGCCCATGCCGACACCTGTGGCATGGATCAACTCGACAAAACCTACACGTCGTTAGAGATGCCATGACGACCTAGCCAATGGTCAGCACACCTGTGCAAACATGCACACCGGACACTCCCACACCAATCCACACGAAGAACATACTCAGTGCTATGACGTAGGCGACAGACATACCCACGGACGTGCATCTTTATTATTTTCCACATAGGCTCTCAAAATGCAGAAACGCAAGACGCATAATGAACTTATCTAAAAAGGCTTGCTCACGCTTCTTCTAAGAACCATGTACCATAATGAAGAATATAACGGAGACACGATACTGAGGATAGAGCAATATGATACTGTAACCTAAAGCACTCTGCATCAAACGGTTCCACCTATGCACCAGGCCCAAGTAGGCCGCAAGCAAAAACTTCCATGAACATTGAATGAGCAAGAGCTCGGTTGCTGACCCTGCAGAATGAGCCCGGCGAAAGCACACAGCCAAGGGCACGATGTTGCAATCTCGCACGCCGCAAGCCGACGCCAAGGTCGCACCTGCAAGATAAACCAAGCACAAAGTGGGAAAAACAATATTAATTGTGCTGAATTTTGCCTCAAACACGGTCCCACCTCACGTGACAAAGCCAAACCTGACAGGATGCCAAGCCCAGGAGGAAGGAGACGCCTGAATCCCACGTTTCAAGACACAGGCAGATACAATTAAAAGACACATTGGACATCTGCAGCAGTGGGATTAGTCGACCCCCCACCATATGAATGAATCCTCACATTGTTTACACCTACCCATAGTAAAACATTGTTGCAAATGACAGGTGCACCACGAGCTGGGAACAGCGATAGTCCCAGACTGGGAGGCTCGCGAGCGGACCAATCAGAACATGGGGCTCTTATCACTGACGCCATTAACATTGACCAATCCTCAGAGGTCTTCATGTAACAATTTTCATGTATCAAATTGAAGGGACAGCCCAAGTATATCACCTGACTAACCCTCAACCACTAACACCGTTCTCTATATGTATGCTATACTAACCCTACCACTCAAGTAACCAATCCAGAGTGGAAATAGGTTTTTTGCTAAACTTTCTAAGGTGACGCAAGTAGCGCGTCATACTAAGGTAAAAAGGGCCTGCGAGCCCCACGATTGTGTGTGTGTCAGGACGGACGCGTACGATCCTTGACCCATCCCTGCCGTTTTGTCTAATAAACAGCAGAATCACCCTGCTTCTTGCGTATGTCTCATACTGTATCTCTTTTGGGATATACGGGAGGAGTTGGGGCCTCCCTGCTCGGAGGTCTGCCGTTGCCCCCTTCTGAGGACTACAGGACCATTGCGGAACTGCGAGAAGACCGGACAGCGCAATCCGGATATTGGCCTTCGGGAGCCGGTTGAGAAGTATCCCGCCCGCGGTTGGCGAGTGTCCAGACGTGGTCCAGACGAGGGGTGGTGGCGAGCCGCTTGGAGGGGTGCACGCAGTCGAGCGGCCCCGCATCAAGAGAACTTGGTGAGCATGCCACGCACAACAAGCAATGTGAAATTGTGAGGGAGGGGGGAGGAATTAAATACGGGAGGTGGGAGGTGTTGCACAGGTGCGCGGCGAAGGTTTGAAAATTTAGTGTTGGCAATGAAATGAATGGTAGCCGAACGAGTGCGAGAGCAGTCGGCTACGTTACGCGAGAGAGGGGGGTGGAGCACGAAAACATCACGTGCGGCCGCTCGTAGACACTGATTGGCCTAGGTCGCGACTACGTGTAAGGGTGTGTGTGTGTGGTTTCCTACGATTTGGCATTTATTGATCAATGAGTAGATGAGGATCCCTATTGTTCGAGTAAGAAACTCGATAGGTAGATGTCGTTTCCCTGTAGGCGGTAGCTAGTTAGTTGCCCAATACGGAAGATAATTGGCTGGTTAAGCCCTCCTTTCAAGGGGCGTATCACACGCGAGGCGACGCAGCGTGCGCAGTCCGATTATTTTATTCATTAACTTGTTCCAGGAGTGACAGGAAGACAGCTGTGAGGTTAACGGGGGTAGATTGCAAGTGTATTTTGGACTTAATAAAAAAATATATGAAGAACTTACCAGTAGTTCGAAGAGATCGGTGACGTCACCAGTAGGGCTTTCATAGGATATCCCGAGCACAAGGCATCTTTCTTTCTGAGAGTGGTGGGGAAGAGAACTGTGGTAAGGGAGTGGAAACGGAGATAAACGGTAATGAGTTGATCGGGGAAAGGCGAAACGGGGGACGTGGCTGCGCATGGAGAACGCCAGCCACGGCAAGTGTAGAAGAAGGAGGAGGAGCAAAGGAAAATAGGACGACTGTATAAGAACGTCACAAGGGGTACGCAGCCGCAGGGGGCTACGTGCGCCTCGGTCGCAGGGGGCCGTAAGGGTGTTGTGTAAAGGAAGAAAGAAAGAAGAAAATATACAAATGTAAATACTATATTTTAATAATTTTCCTTAGCGGGCTATCGCAAGTCCCCAAATTTACGGGGCCAGGTAAAGGTATAAGGCTGTGTATTGTAAGTGTTAGTAAGATAATAGCTACCAAATAGGGGAAGGATAACAAGTGAAGCGCTACTATGTCATACGGGACAGGATTGGGAGGGTGGGGGAACACCCTCACTACCCCACTACAACACATATGTACAACACTGTCAGCCATAGGGAGAAACTGATCAAGTATAGCATAGAATGGACACAGGGGACGGACAACAAAATGATAACACCATGGCCGCCTAATGGTAGCTTCGATCCATATACCCAACATTCACTATTAAACCATCTGCATAATACATACAAAGGGAAGAAGTTGACACACCACGTGGAGGTGTTTAACTTATGGAGGATGTTCCAAGGGTCCCGACCAGGACCAAATGGAATGTTCACTGTGGGGGAAATACCGGAAGAAAAAGAGATTAAGGAGGAAGGAGAGAATGGGAAAAAGGGGAGTGAAGACCCAAAGAACACGGGGAACGGACAAGAGGGAGGAGAAAAGAATAATAACTCAAAAGAAAATGAAATAAAAAAGGAACATAGCAACAATATACCCCTAGCAAAAATAGTGAAAACAGAGGGAGGGGGGTTGTACCCTTTGAGAGAATTAGGAGAAATAGAAAGAGGACAGTTAAGGGCGGCTGAGGGGTACTCGAACCCGGCATACAGCCCGCCACCATATGTGGCTCATAGGAAGATGCCAGCAGGGGAGGGGAGGACTGGAGAAGAACAAAATGTGGAAATAGGACATGATGAGTGGGTAGCTGCGCAGATACTATTAAAATTACGAGGTTCATTAACAGGAGAAGAGAAGGAGGTAGTAAGGAAAATAGACGAGGATAATACCAGGGAGAGTGGAATGAGAGGGGAAGAGCTGTTATGACAAAAGGAAGAGATTTTGGAGGAACGATTAGCAGAGTTAAGGGATGAGCAGAATGAACTGATCAAACAGCTCAAGAGGGAGGAAAGAGAGAGAGCGAGGGAAAGGAAAGAAGGTAAGAACGAATTGGAAAAAATAAGGGAACGAACTGAGGAGCAAAGGAGAGAAGCTGAAAGGGTAAAAGCAGCAGCAGAAAGGGTATCAAGAGCAGTGCTACGAGAGAGGAAAAGGGAAGAAGAAGAGAAAGAAAAAGAAATGGCAATGTGGAAGAAGAGATTACTATCAGAAACGACTAAGAAATACGAAGAAGGGAGGGTGATAGAGAGTATATTAGAAAGGGAGAGGGTGAGATGGGAAAGGAAGAAAGAGGATGAAAGGATATTGGAAAAGATGAGTAGTGAAGTAATGGAGGAATTAAAAAGGAAAAGGGAGGAAATTGGTAGAGAGATGGAGGAGAGAAATGAAGGGGAAAGAGAAGATAGGAGAAGTGAGAGTGAAGTAAGGGGGTATGTATATAGAGACACAGAAGTAGCAACAACATCAGCGCAAAGGGGAGTGGTTGGTAAAGGAGAAAAGGGAGAACCGGACCTAATAGACTTAAAAACAGTAACAATCAAGGGGAAAAAGACAGAGTGGGGGCTGCCGTTTACGAATGACTTTTGTAGTGAGGAAGAAGAAGGAATGGAGAAGGAAGGAAGAAACAGTGAAAGGGAAAGCCTAGATAAACTATACACCACCCGGACCAATACAGACTCACCATGGATCTGTAGGAGAAAGGATGAACTGGAGAGAAGTGAGGAGGAAGAGCAAGAAATAGCGGAAAGACAGACACATGAAGCCACACCGTCACCATCACACCCTCTCCCATCCCACCCTACATGCTCAACCACCTCACGCTCATTACATAAAATCAAGCTCGCGCCATTCACAAACGAACTGACACCCTATGCAGGTAGGCTTAGAGACCTCCCTAGACGCAGAAAGGAAGGACGAATACACACGCCCACATTAAATACAGGAAATGATGGAAGAAGGGGAAAAGATGGAGAAGAAAGAGTTACGAGCAGGGGAAATACGGACGAAATTGACGATGTAGGAGAGAGGGAAGAAGAGAAGGGGTGTGAGGACTCAATTTTATGGAACCCAAGGGGTAAAACGAGACACAACTTAATGCCACTTCTGGAGAGGGGAGGGGTTAGACCACAATACGTCCCTTGGAAGCATACAGACAAAGAAAATATAAAGTGCAGGCTCCCATCATTAAGTGGAGGTGCGGGTAAATGGATATATGAAATGGAAAAACACACCGCAGGACAGAAACTGGCAGTGGGAGATGTAAAGGGCCTTCTAATATCGATATTAGGGGATGCAGCGGATGACATTTGGAAGAGAGCGGGATTCACTGGGGTAACAATAGCAAACACATCGCACGATGGGGCACCATTCGCAAACTGCAGACATGCACTATGGCAGGCACTGAGGGTACAGTACCCAGACACATCAGACATAGGAGCAATTACCTCACGCAAGATGCGTGAGAACGAAGATCCTGTTGATTATATCCAGGAAATCCAAGAGAAGTGGCGGATGGAAACTAGAAAACAATGGGACAAAACACCAGCAATATTTTGTCATATACTAGTACATGGGCTCCCAGAAGGAGTTCAGAAACAACTGAAGAAAGTAGTGGGAATGGAAGCAAAAGCATGGCCAGAAATACAACTGACAATAGTGCATCATTGCAGGAAATGGCAAGGAAAAATGAAACAAAAGGAAGAGGACAGGAAAACGGAAGAGGCTAAACTAGCACAGAAAAAACTTACTAAATACACAATGGAAGGGGCACTAATAACTACACCTACAACAATGACCCAAAGCCCCACACAAGTAGTGGCTACACAAGATCCCTCCCAAATACCACCCTCACAGACTATAACACAACAGGTGCCGCCACTCCAACCATACACGACCAACATGGGAGGAGGATACTCAATGCCAGGAGCTGGGTATTATAATTACAACAGGGGAAGAGGAGGAATTATGAGAGGGAGAGGATACGGATATAACACACAACAGCAGGTGGGAGGACTTAGAAATTCCTACCCCACCGGGCAACCAGTATACCAGGACAACACAGGAAGTTTTCCATGGCAGAGTAGGGAACCACCGGTGTGTTGGAGTTGTGGATTAGTAGGGCACATGTCACGCACGTGTAGAGTAAGACCAGGAACACCATCATGGAGCGAACAGGGACAACCAAGGCCCACACAGGAACAGCAGGGCATACAGCAACAGCAGACGTTGCAACAGGGAAATGAACAGCAACAACTAATAACACAACAACAGCCACAGACATATTCACTGCCACAACAACAGGTAGCGATAACACAACAACCCCAAGCACAACAAACACAACTGGGTAGGGTGATGGTCCTGGGACACAACCCTTACACAGGAAATGGTCAATCGTTGTACCCTCAATAGGACAGCCCACAGACGGCCTTGGTGTGTCCCATCCTGTCAGTAACACCTAATAGTGCGGAGGAACCACGCATAGAGGTAACGATAGGTGACAAAAAATTATCATTCCTTGTTGACACCGGGGCGACCCGGTCTTGCATAAGGGAAGGTAAATTTAAGATGTCGGGCGAAGCCATGAACACCCAAGGATTCTCTGGGGCTAGAGGGTTGGTTCCCTTTACTGATAACATTCCCTTATCTATAGGAGATTATGACATGTCAGTCCCACTTTTATATTATAGTGCCTCACCAGTAAATATACTGGGGAGAGACATCATGAACAGGTTGAATATGACAATCTCCTTTACGGAGGACGGCATAATTTGCTCTACTCCAGGAATTAACATGCTCACAGCACGACAGATTATGCAAGCATACTGTGGACAGACAGCGATTAGGGCCGAGCCAGTAGATGGCGAACTATTCCAGTACGGGACAGACATGGCATTTGCATGGATGCCAGGGATAGAGGGAAAGATCTGGAGGAGGCCAGCAGCCTATTTGTTCAGACCAGAAACACCAGCCAATGAACCAGAAGGAAAGGTGGTTCCAGTGGACATTGAGAGCATTATAGCAACAGCTGATTACATTGCGGTACATGCCCAAGACAGAGGAGGAAGAGCATGGAGGGCAGTGATAGCACTAGCAGAAGGATGTAGACTCACACAGGTGTCAGATGAGGAGCTGTTCTCATTAGAAAAGGATGAAGGTGAAATGGTGTTTATGATGAGTGTGGAAATATGGCTAAGAGTGGCGTACAAACAAGTGGCACAGAAAATTGCAATGGCACTTGAGGCACCCACATCCACCCCAGTTCCCTTCTTTGAGGAGGATATGACAAAAGTACCCACATCATTATGGACTACTAGCCCCTATGACGTAGGGTGCATAAAAAGTATGGGGGGAGTAAGGATAAAATTGAAAAAAGGTACAGTACTCCCCAGAGTGAAACAGTACCCACTATCAAAAGAGGCATATGAGGGCATATATGAAACCATAATGGCCCTTATAGATAATGGCATATTGGTCCCCTCAGAATCACCATGTAACACGGCTGTATACCCAGTGCGCAAGGCTAGAGGGGGGTCTTGGTGCTTCATACAGGATCTCAGGCCCTTGAACAACATAGTAGAAGCAGAATACCCCATAGCCGCAAACCCGGCCACAATATTGTGTGGCATTCCAGCAGAAGCATCACGATTTACAGTGATCGACCTTAAAAATGCTTTTTTCTCAATACCATTGCACCCAGACTCACAAGATCTGACAAGCTTCACTTACAGAAACACAAAGTGGAAACACACCAGATTGCCACAAGGGTACTGCAAATCACCCTCAATCTTCAACAGAATAATACAGATGGATTTGGGTAACATTGAAGTGGAAAGCACAGTGTTGCAGTATGTCGACGACATAATAATTTGCAGTACAAACGAAAGAACATGCAGAGAGGACTCATTAAAGATGCTGACAATATTGGCTGAAAAAGGTTACAAGGTAGACATGGAAAAGTTACAGTACTGTCAAGAACAGGTACTTTACATTGGTCAGCTCATATCCCAACATGGAAGAAAGATTGCACCACAAAGAGCACAGGCCATTTCAAAAACGCCAGTGCCACAAACAGTGAGGGAACTGCAGCAGTTCAGTTCCTGGGTCTGTGCAACTACTGTAGAGCATGGGTATTTGATTACAGCTCATACATAGGACCCCTGCTTGAGGCGTTAAAGGAAACTAATAAAGGGGTGAAAAAGTTGGGGTGGACAATGGAAATGAAAGAGACTTTTGATGAACTGAAAGATGCAATATCAACTGCTCCGGTACTGGCAACCCCAGACTATGAGCGACAATTCTTTATATTTTCACATTGCGACTCAGCAGTAATGAAAGCAGTGTTGGCTCAAAAAACAAGCATGGGCTACAAACCAGTAGCATTTTACAGCGGCCACTTAGATCCTGTGATGTTAGGTCATTTCCCTTGCGAACAAGGTCTCGCCGCAGCTGCTTTTGCGGTAGAGAAAGCATCAGCAATCACCATGGGGTGCCCAACTACACTGTTTGTGGAACATGCACTATTTGCAATATTGAATAAACCTAAGTCCACCTTAACCACGTAAAGGGCATCAGGTTATGAGATCATCTTATCCAGAGCTGAACTATCAATTGTTAGATGTATCACGGTCAACCCTGCAAGGTTCCTAGCAGAAGTAATTGAGGAAGGAGATTATGCACACAATTGTATGCAAATCACTGAAATATACTCATGTACTAGAAAGATTGAAGAGAACGCACTAGAGGGAGGTGAGCTCCTGTTCATTGATGGGTCATCAACTATCGACCAAAGGGATGGTATAAGGAGGACTGGGGCAGCAGTGGTAAAAATGATGGAGGTACCGGTGTGTGTGGCAATGAAATGTGTACAACTACCACAGCATTATTCCGCTCAAGCAGCAGAATTAATTGCACTAATCTTGGCGTTGAAGGAAGCTTTGACAAACGAGTGACCATATATTCCGACAGCGCATATGTTACGTCCACTGTCCACTCAGGGCTGTCGAAATGGAGAAGAAGAGGGTTTAGGAGAGCTGATGGCACTCCAGTGCAACATGCCCTCCTATTGGCTGAACTAATTGAAACAATAAATGACCCCCAAGAATTAGCTTTGGTCAAATGCACCGCACACACCAATGGTGAAGACCACATTTCAAAAGGGAATGCAGCAGCAGACGCACATGCGAAGTATGCTGCATATTTTGGTGAGATATGGAACCCCCCAGAGTCAAAGAGAGGGAGAGGGAGGGGAATGGCTAAGGAGATGTTGATAAGAGAAGGGTGCACCCATCTCCCAGCCACAAAGATAATGGAGCTACAAGCGGCTGCACCAATGGCAGAAAAAGAAATATGGGTAAAAAGAGGATGCACAATGTCACCAACTGACGCACTATGGCGCCAGGGTGACACTGGAAAGATTGTAATACCACTGGCACTATTGAACACCGCCCTGAGCCAACTACACCACCCAGCCCACACAGGCAAGGAAGTAATTGCAGCACGAATTAGGGAAGACTGGTTCTGCCCCGAGTTAAATTCTCATGTGTCAAATTTTATCAGCAATTGTCTCACATGTCAACAGTTTACGGCCGGTCACACTCTGAAGGTGATAAGAGGTACTATACCCCGACCAGAGGGACCCTTCCGACATCTCCATATTGATTATGTTGATATGATCAACGTATGTCAAGGAAATAGGTATATGATTGTAGTATTATGCCCATTCTCAAGGTGGATTGAAGCAGGGCCCTGTTCACACCCAGATGCATTCAGAGCAGCTAAATTCCTAGTGAGGGAGGTCTTCCCCAGGTGGGGAGTGTACGAGGTACTGCGGTCAGATAATGGCCCACATTTCACAAACGAAATGTTCCAGCACATCACATCCTTACTGAACATCAAGCATAAATTTGCATGTGCATACCACCCACAGGCCAAGGGTCTATGTGAATGCCTGAATGGCCTATTAAAGGAGGCAATTGCAAAAATACAGCAAACAACAAAGAAGAGTTGGTTGTATTGCCTTCCACTAGCCCTATTTGAGCTAAGGAATAGACCAGGTTCCGACCACCACCTCACCCCTCACGAGGTGGTTAGCGGACGTCAAATGCGCCTTCCCCTAACACCAACATCAAGAGCATTTACCGACCACGAGAGTACTTCAAATGTCCTTGGTGATGAAATGTACCAATATGTGTCTTCTTTGATTACTAGTGTAGTGTTTGTGTCTCAACAGCTCGAGCGCACGCGGGGCAGGTCTAACAGCGATCAACAAGAAAACGCGGATAAAGAATTGGAAAAGGAAAGATTGTGCAAAGTTGCTAAAGGTGACCACGTACTACTTCGCAATTTCAATAGAAAGTGGAACAGCCCACGCTTCACTGGCCCCCATCTGGTAGAGGAGGTATCAACGAGAGCAGTAAAGCTACAGGACAAACGTGCCTGGAACCACCTACACAACGTAAAGATCTACAAACTCCAGACCCGCCCCAGCGCCACTGACAGGGCCACTGGAAGAACAACAACAGCGTCACCAACGGAGGAAGAGACTTCTACCACAACTAACGGCCTAAGTGTCCCCATACCCTGCCACCCCTCAGATTCCCCAGAGACAACTACTAGAAAAGAAAGGGGTGATCCCCATACCGCCCACCCCATGGTTACACGATTAAATAGTAAAGAGACTTCCGCCAGTTGAGCCCCAAACCCTCTGCCCATTGACCCCCTACCCACTGCAGTAATATCTGAACTGAAGGACTTTGTCTTGCACATATACACATGTAAACACCTGAATGTTCTCTTTCTTTTCTCTCGCACATGCAGGTACAGCGTATTATTGTACTACTAAGAAAGTAGATAACTAACAAATTCACTGCCCAGGAGTAGATGGTACCTTCAGACGATAATTACCGGGAAGAATTGTCACACCAATTTGTATATGAAATAAAAAGGCCAACGTACCTGAAAAGAAGGAGGGTATGTGTCTACTACACAGCATTCCTCTTGGCCATAGAACATTCAATGCCCCACCTCCAAACATACTTTCCTGCCCTAAGAGATATATCGCTTAGATTGGCGTGGGAACAGCTCTTCGCCTGGGCACTGAATGACTACTTGATAGGGAGAGCTTAAAAACGACAACTAACACTAATAACAAGCATATTAAGAATTTTCAGGCGGGCAACTGTAACGTCGCAAGAATAAGCTGCCGGACTGCAGCAAGGTAAGAGCAAAATGCCGGTGAAATTAGCATCTGTAATAAAATTGATAGGGATTTTAATGACCACCGGGTTCTTGGCTGCCTTGGTATGGCAGTACAGCTATGCTATCAATATTATTGCTGTACCCAAACCTAATACACCCCCACCCCCAGCTGCAACAGGTGTTACGTCAGGTGGTACTAGTACAATCCCACACAAGGAAAATAGAGTTAAACGCAGCACATACTCAGATAATAAAGGTATTGACAACTACATACAAGATTCAGCACACATCTCAAACAACATATGGTACCAACACATGACCCACATAGGTAAGCAGACAACAGAAGACATCTGCTACGTTTGCTCATTAATCCCATACGCCATGAGCGCTTCTCGAACATTTGTTGCCACGGAGATAGATGAAAAAATAGCATGATGTATAATATACCTGGAACTGTTCCAGACGAAAGGAAGATTTTAAGTGACAGTGGTGCAACTGGTGTGGAAAACACGAGATACATATCCATATGAAAACAACTTCCTCAAGACTTATTTGAGTTACCACAAGAGCAGTTTACATGCTGAAGGATTCAGATACAAAACAAGTGGTCCTGAAAAAGGAGAAACAAAGAAAGTAACACTACAGTACCTACCATGTGATTGGTACGCCACTGAAGTCCCTGGTAAAAATGGATGTTGGGAAAGACCACTGGTGATAATAACAGGGAAGGTGTACATGAACAACAAATGGGACATAGGAGTGGTTGGCAGCAACATGGTAACAAGAAAAAATATTTCAACTATTGATGGACACAACCATAGATGTTGGACGACTTGGGTCAAGTACGTACCCATGCTCACGTGGATGGAGAAGGATGAAGACCCAATAACAATACTGCTGCTAACTGCGCCTAAGGTATGCTACCAACATAAAGGGGAGGTGGACGTAGGATACAACACCAACTGTGAAAGCGTGATGGAGTTACCTGAGGGGGGAGCAGGAACAGCAGTAGTAATGGACCATTACTGGGCCTGTGGTAAAAAGGCATACCACACACTGCCCCCTCTGTGGAATGGTATATGCACAATGGTGCATGTTAATGTACCATCACTAGTGGTACCCCAGAAACATGTCAATGTGGCGAACTTCCCCAAAATGGATGAAGGGAACAAGAGGAAGAAGAGATCTGTACAACCTCAGAAGGGGCCAGAGAGCAAAACCGACGGCAATAATACTGTCCTGAATAGAAACAAAAGACAAGGAGAACCTCTGACAGGAAATTACCTATGGGGAAGGTCGGAAACAGCACTCACTTCAATTCCACCAGAACACAGACTATTCAGCAGAGCAGCAATGTTCTTCTCCTCAATAATACATCCAGGACTACAGGCTTACGCAAACGCAAAATGGCTCCAGATAACTCGATGGGAACTAATGATGACTATTAATTCTACGGTAAATGGATTCAATGCAAAAAAAGAGGAACTGCGAGCTGTGAGGATGGTAGCACTTCAGAACAGATATGTACTGGACCTCCTCACAGCAATGGAAGGAGGGGTTTGCGCTAAGATAGGACAATCATGCTGCACATTCATCCCTGCCAACGATGCTGACAATGGTACACTGACAGAAGCAGTTTTAAAATTGGCCCAGATGCACTCAAAAATGATGGATGAAAGTAAAGGTGTGAAAAAGGATGAGAGCTGGTTTTCAATATTATGGTCATGGATGCCATCTTGGCTGTCAGATGGACTGAAGATTATAGTGAGATGTACTATTTTGGCTGGAGCTACACTGATTGTAATAAGATTTTGTAAGGCCCGGAAGGCACGCACCACAGACGAGATGATCGAAATGGTTGGTATGCACCTCTTGATGCCAACAGATGACGGCCAACACGCAGGCACAATCATAAAAGAGAGAGAGAAGTTGCGCAACCAGATCATCACCAACCACCTGGACCCACCATCTGTGAAGCTCGAAAACCCAAGAAACCCAAGGAGCTACATAGGGAAATGAGTATACTGCACTCCTGGAGGAACCTGTGCATATATGAATTGGTCATTTGAAGACCATGTTAACCACTATGGACATTTGGGAGGAATAAATAAAATATGGAGAGTGAGAGGAGATAAAGAAAAGGATATGTTTGTGGTCGACAAGTCGACCAGAGGGGGGACTGAAGTGGGAGAATGGAAGAACAGACTCCCGCCCTTCCCCTCTCGGGCTTGGCCTAGAGGATCACGGCCTAGACACCCACCACGAGAGGAGTTTGTCTATCTACCAGACGACCAAATACCCTGGTACAGGAACATACGGATGTGCCCACCTACCTGCCCAGCAGCCCGCCCTGCCCATGCCGACACCTGTGGCATGGATCAACTCGACTAAACCTACACGTCGTTAGAGATGCCATGATGACCTAGCCAATGGTCAGCACACCTGTGCAAACATGCACACCGGACACTCCCACACCAATCCACACGAAGAACATACTCAGTGCTATGACATAGGCGACAGACATACCCACGGACGTGCATCTTTATTATTTTCCACATAGGCTCTCAAAATGCAGAAACGCAAGACGCATAATCAACTTATCTAAAAAGGCTTGCGCACGCTTCTTCTAAGAACCATGTACCATAATGAAGAATATAACGGAGACACGATACTGAGGATAGAGCAATATGATACCGTAACCTAAAGCGCTCTGCATCAAACGGTTCCACCTATGCACCAGGCCCAAGTAGGCCGCAAGCAAAAACTTCCATGAACATTGAATGAGCAAGAGCTCGGTTGCTGACCCTGCAGAATGAGCCCGGCGAAAGCACACAGCCAAGGGCACGATGCTGCAATCTTGCACGCCGCAAGCCGACGCCAAGGTCGCACTTGCAAGATAAACCAAGCACACAGTGGGAAAAACAATATTAATTGTGCTGAATTTTGCCTCAAACACAGTCCCACCTCACGTGACAAAGCCAAACCTGACAGGATGCCAAGCCCAGGAGGAAGGAGACGCCTGAATCCCACGTTTCAAGACAGAGGCAGATACAATTAAAAGACTCATTGGACATCTGCAGCAGTGGGAGTAGTCGACCTCCCACCATATGAATAAATCCTCACATTGTTTACACCTACCCATAGTAAAACATTGTTGCAAATGACAGGTGCACCACGAGCTGGGAACAGCGATAGTCCCAGACTGGGAGGCTCGCAAGCGGACCAATCAGAACATGGGGCTCTTATCACTGACGCCATTAACATTAACCAATCCTCAGAGGTCTTCATGTAACAATTTTCATGTATCAAATTGAAAGGACAGCCCAAGTATATCACCTGACTAACCCTCAACCACTAACACCGTTCTCTATATGTATGCTATACTAACCCTACCACTCAAGTAACCAATCCAGAGTGGAAATAGGTTTTTTGCTAAACTTTCTAGGGTGACGCAAGTAGCGCGTCATACTAAGGTAAAAAGGGCCTGCGAGCCCCACGATTGTGTGTGTGTCAGGACGGACGCGTACGATCCTTGACCCATCCCTGCCGTTTTGTCTAATAAACAGCAGAATCACCTTGCTTCTTGCGTGTGTCTCATACTCTATCTCTTTTGGGATATACGGGAGGAGTTGGGGCCTCCCTGCCCGGAGGTCTACGGACAGCCAGGCCGACCCCGGCAGAATTTCCCCCCGACAAGCCCATACCCTGCTCTGTGGGTAAAACAGAGGTGCCCAAAAACATACACTAGGGGCACAGGGTTGTACCCTTACCAATGGGTGCCATAAGGGTATCCCACAGGTCTGTTCAACAAACCAAAAGTGAGAGGGATGTACCGCCAGGAGTCCCACATGAACTCCTGCGCGGAAAACATCACAGATCACATGCTAAAGGGCAGTAAAGGACAAGGATACGGAGGCCCTGTCCCTCCGATGCATTTCCAGCTTCACAATCACACAGAGGGTGCACTGCCCATATGGAGGAGTGAGGGTAGCACAGATGGGTTTGGCAGGGGAGTTATGGTTCTGACAGACCTTTTAACTAACTAAATGATCAGTCTGATGGATCAACAATTGCATCTGTTATTTCTATTATTATTTTTTTGGTTAATTATTAGTGTTGGTGAATACTGTCACAAAAGTGTGTGTTCAACACTGTACTCGTGGCAAAAGGAGCTATAAGTTATTTAATTTTGTTAACATTGTGAACACACTCATTGTAGTTATTTGCAATGTTTGATTGTAATGATCACTTCCAACATATATTCTAGTCATAATAAACAAAGAAAACACTACACTTGTTTTACTGAGAAAAGCACAATATCAAAACATTGATAAACTATATAACTTATTTTCTAATGGATGGATTTCATTCCAAAATTGGCAGTCTTGTATCCTCTTATTCTAGTATTTTGAACTAGCCCTATTAGAAAGGGCAAACAGTACCAAATGAGGTTTTCTGGCTGGGTTACATAACATCTTAAAATATTTTGGGAGCATAAAATTGAATGCAAATATTTATTTGTAATTGTTGTATAGCCATTGAGTTTTCTTGGAGAGCATGTTGCTCTTGGGAGCCTGCCTGGCATCCTTTTAGAACATCTTTGCATTAACCCATTCAAAACAAGCGCACACATGGCAGGAGACATCTGCAACATACCGTTTGGAATTTGTTTTCTCATTTCTCTGTGGCCTTACACTGAGGTAAGCCTTTCTTTTGTACTTCACATCTTCCGTGTCTCGTTTTCACTTTTTCATATACATATATATAGAGAGCATAAACATATTTGAATGGCCGGACTGCAGAAATGTGGCAGAAGGAAAAAAAGAAATTTTGGGAAGATGAACTCAAATGCGCTAACCCCTTTGAATGAATATATAAAGGCGAGTCTTTTTAACAGTCTTGTAAATTTTATTAGTGTTTTTTCACACTAATAATTTTTATTTTCCTTTTAGGATTTCAAAAAAAAGAGAACATTCATATTCCAAATGAAGCTGCACACCAGTATAAAGTAGTTCATAAAGTACAGTGAATCAGATATTTCTCTTGTTCTTTCAATAAATCAAATATTTTCATAAATTGCTTTCAAATAATTCTCTCTCTCGACACGTGTTTCCCCATTGTTACTCTCAATGGTTCTTCAGGAGAGGAAGTTTTAGTAGAATGTTTCGGTACTAAAAAGAAAAGAAAAAAAGGGTTGGCCAAATTCTTTTTTAGTAATGTATTGGAGTTTTTTTGCCCAAATAGTAATTATATTAATTTTTTCAAAAGACTCACCGTTCTGATTTTCTGATTATTCACATATATCATGTATTATTTTTCCAAAATAAAGGTTTTTTTTATATAATGTTCATCAGGATATTTGACTTAGTTTAGTCTGTAGAATATGGATCCAGGTTTAAGCTGTAAAAGGGAGAATGGGGGAAGAAGATAAAGTAATTGCTTCTTGTTTTCAATCTATAGGGAGTGAAAAATTTGGTCTTAAAGAAAGGTTCTAATCAGTTTCAAGGCAGAGAGGGTACAGGCTTCTCATTTTCTTACCTTATGTTGATGATATTTTGTGGTCCTGTGCCATGATAAGCACCCAAGTGCTAGGATATCTAACTGAAGCTTATTTTGGCTTTTTATTGCCGCGATCGTGACGTGATGACGTCATCACGCCACACCCACGTGATACCGTGTGGCGCGATGACGTCACCACGCACGTATTCGCGGCCCAGCGGCCATTTTGAAAATAAGTTGAGGTGCATTCAAATGTTGTTTCTCAGCAATACGCCAATTATATTTAGCGCTTGCTGAGAAAAGTCCAGAACGATCATTTTAAGGAGCCATTTTAGAATTAAATGATTATGAAAAAAAATTCTTGCTGCGCCCTCATTATTAAATGTGACACAATTGCGTGGATACGCACAAGTTTTACAAATGGCAGTAATTTAAGGATAAGGTAAAATGATACAATTTCATTATAACTGAGTAATACGAATTCTAGATCGTATAAAGCAAAGACAAATTAATTAGAGAATAAAAATTATAGAATAAGCAATATGGTAGTTTAAAGCCAGTTATACATTTCTGTGTCACAATTTAGACCAGTAATACATGTGTCCATTCTACAAATCCATCTGCATTCCCTTTTTCTTAGTTGGTCTTCCTTATTTCCTCCTCTTGGTGAAAGGTTAACTTTCTCCAGACCAAAGATTTTTAGTTTAGAGATATCGAAGTCAGGATGATTCATGATAACATGAACTGAGATAGGGGATCTCAAATCTTTACTTCTGATGGCTCTTATATGTTCAAATATTCTTGTTTTCAATTTTCTGATAGTACTCCCAATGTATAACTTCTTGCAAATACATTCTATTCCATAAATGACAAAAGTTGAGTTGCAGTTTATCATTTGATTTATATGATTAGTTTCACCATTTGGTAATGTGATTTCTTTCATCCCTGGTTTTATGTACGGACATAGTTTACAATGACCACATTTGTAGGTGCCTTTGTTTTCCGTACAAAAGAAGGATTTTGTTTCATTGGGTAATGGACCCATAAAGCTTGGACTGATCTTATTTTTGATTGTTGGTGCTTTTCTAAAGCAAATGTTAGGGTGGTCATCCAGATGTTTTTGTAGACTAAAGTCTGTCATAAGGATGTTCCAATGCTTTCTGAGTATCTTTTTGATCCGGTAAGATTTTGTGCTGAAAGTGGTTATAAATGGAGTTCTAGGGGATGTCTTTGTTGATTTTGGTTTGTTTTCCAATAGAGAATCTCTAGAAACCAATTCCGCTTTGGTAATTGCTTTTTTGATAGTTTTCATTCCATACCCTCTCTGTAAAAATTTTTGATGAATATGACAAAGATTCTCTTGAAAGGTAAAAGTAGTGCTGCAATTTCTTTTAATTCTCAGTATTTCTCCATATGGAATATTGTAAATGGTATGTTTTGGATGATGGGATGTTGCATGAAGGAGACTGTTCCCAGCTGTAGGTTTTGTGAATAGTTTAGTTTGTATTTGTGAATTTTCGACAAAAAGTTCAAGGTCCAAATATTCAATTTTAGCGGCACTGGCTGATTTGGTAAATGACAAGTTGAAGGAATTTTTGTTAAGATAATTGACATATATGTCTAGATCTTGAAGGTTTCCTTCCCAGATTAATAGGATGTCGTCTATGAATCGTCCCCAGAATCTTATATTTCGTTCAAAATATTGATGTTTCCAAGCATGTTGTAGTTCAAAGAGGCCCATGAAAAGATTTGCATAAGAAGGGGCAAATTTTGACCCCATAGCTGTTCCTTGAAGTTGTTTATAGATGTTACTGTTAAAGATGAAAATGTTATTGTGTAAACAGAAATGTAGCATTTCAATTATCATTTTGTTTTGTTCAAGAAATGAAACAGATCGAGTTTTGAGAAAAAACATTGTACTTTCCAAACCTTTTTGATGCTGGATACTTGTATATAATTGAACTACATCTAATGTAACAAAGTAGTAGTTAGATTCCCATGGTATTTGGTTGAGTTGTTGAATGATATGTTTTGAGTCTTTGACATATGAAGCTAGATTTGCTGCCAATGGTTGTAGATGTGAGTCAATATATTGTGAAATACTTTCTGTCATTGAGCCAATGCCATTTATGATTGGTCGAAGTGGTGGAAAGTCTTTGTAGCTTTTATGGATTTTTGGTAGAAAATATATTGTAGCCAGAAATGTGGCAGAGCCTCTACGCTGGCCCAATGAGAACATCATCCGGATAAAGTACTAATTCTGCCCTAGATTTTTTATGTGTGCATTTGGCAGTGCACAATCGTTTTTATTCTGTGATAATAGGCCTATGTATGCCAAAGTGCAAAATGATGGCAAAACAAGGGCAGTCTGTCTTTTGAGAGATAATTTGAGAATTGTGCTTGTATACCTTTCTTTTTGCCTATTTTCAGCAAACTACTAAAAGCAGAGCTCTATCCCATGGATATTGCATATTGTCTTTACCTCTGATAATCCATCTTAAAACCATTAACGTGTCTCTTAAGAAATGCCAACTTCCACACCAGCCTCTGAGATCTTTACACACTCATAGCACCGACCACTCCCTCTCAGGCCCCAGCCTAGATTACAACTTTTGCAGTTTTTCCATAATCATTTTTCCATTCACTCTGTTTCTGCTCAAAACTTTCATCTTTTTGTCCGACACATTTTCTCGTCTGCATTATTTTCTTTTTTTCACTCATGTTTTCATCCAAACCTCACCCTAGGCTACACATATTATGTTTTTGTAGTATCCACAGCAAATCATTGCTTCTGTAATTACATTGAAAGGGTACCTTCTGCCTGTATCCTTTCCACTGCTCACTTTGCACTCATTTTCTCCCCACAGCCTATGGTCACTTTAAATTAGAGGAAAAACAACGTAAACATATGCAGACGGGCACTCCTGTAAGTCCTTGTTGATAAATGATATATCTTGATATTCTAAATGTTAAAAAAAAAGATTCTATTTAGCTTCTGGTGCAAAGGAGTATCATCTCCTGGCCCATGGAGACCAAATAAAAACTTACACCAACCTATCCTGTTGTTACCAACAGGTAACCCCTGTGCACTCGATTGGGGTCGATCGATCTGCCTCATTCAATGGCAAATGCCAATATGTCTATGTGTGCTATAGTAAATGACATAAGTACAACTGAAGAGAACAATCCGTTCAATATATATGCTTGGCAACATTTTCACGTAAAAAGTGTTTAAAACAGTACTCTAAATAGTACTAAAAAATAAGGTTCAACTTTGCCACCCAAGTTACAGTGCAAATCAAGTTTGATTCAAAATAAACTTCACAAAATAGGACTGACTGAGTTCTTATACCGATTTGTTTATGTACAACAATTACTCAAAAAATGACTTTCTTGTTTGTGTCAAGTCAATTACAGTCATAATTAAAATTCAATCATTAAATTAGCCAACATGTTTCGGATATTCCATCCATAATTAGGGTTTATATAAGATCATTTTCTATCCTGAGGTATCAGTTCACATTCATCTCTGTATATAGAATTTATAATGAAATATGATTTAGTGTATAGTGGATTTAAGATCTAACTAGGCCTATCTATAGGGACTAACCTCCAGTGGTTTTCCGTCACTCCCACACCTGTTGTTTTTTTCTTTGCTCTGTCAATTTTACAAAATGTTTTCAGCTCACACTGTGTTGAAACCTAAATAAGACAGTATAACAACATCGAAATAGTGACACATCGAATATGACTGTTCAGCTTATCTATATTATATTTGGTGTAAAATGGATTACAAATGTCATCCTCATCTAACTGAGTGTGCCTCCAAGGACTAACCTCCAGTGGTTTACCATCACTCCCACGCTTGTATTTCTCTTCAGTTTATCTGATTGACTTTAGTTCTTGGCTCACACTGTATGGTAACCTAAATAACACAGTACAAAACATCACATCAGTGTCACAACGAGTCGCACTGTCCAACATTTCTAGTTAGATAATTAATCCTAGCCATCGCTAAGTGGGAATTCCCTGTGCAAAAGATTAATTTTAGAAAAAAAGTAGGGCACAGCCTGCATGCGATACATTGTAGCTTTAAACATTACAAACTAAGCCCTTCCGGTGTATGCAGCAAGTGCAATATTAACTCCCATCAGGTATATTTGTGTTATGTCTCGGGAGACTGATGCCCACTTTCACCATGAGGTCTAGCATTTTCTCTTTCCCTAGTTTAGATTTAGCTTTCTCATTTCATTGTAGCCTCTGCAAGGAGCCAGCTGTTCACTGGTTTATTTAACACTAGTTGTATATTGTGGGATAATTTCTATTGTGTACCTTGTAGAGCATTTTGATCTGGGGAGTATGCGTGGAATCCTTTTAGAAAATCTTTTCGTCTTCTAATTTGTTTCCTTTATTTGAAAATCGTTGAGCCAGATATTTCCCCTCTCTGGGACGAGCCAACCCTTTGCTAGGCGATTGAAGACCTGCTTGGCCTGCTGTGTGAAATGACCACTCTAGAACCGGTCTTAAGTCTGAGTAGTGCTCATCCGTATAGCGGATGGCAAAGAAGCATACTGCTTTCTCGCCAGAAGAAACTTTGTCTGGGCATGTATGGACTGGTTCTAGGTCTGGGCCAAAAACCATACGGATTGCCCCAGGCATCATAAACCTAATCTTAAACGGGAGCCTCTGTATTTGTGATATGAAGCCAGCTTTCTTCACTCCCAGGATTCCTCTCGAGCACAAAGATTACCCTGTTATGTCAAGGAATATGTAATGCAGACCTTGATGTGATCATTTCTGCACTTAATCTCAACTTTGACTTTAGCCCTAATTGGGTATTGTCCAAGCATGCCTTAACTGACAAGAGGGAGTTCGTTTGTTTTCAGATGACGACACAGTTCCAGTACCTTCCTTACAGCTATGTCAATAAACTCTCGTCCAGCTGTTACAAATTTATCTACGTCATTAACGTGCATCAGGAAATTTTGAATCTGCAAATGTTGAATACCAAAATCACCCTGTCCACTTTGCTGTGATCACATAGATCACGCTAACCGGCATCCTGCATACCCTACCCCCCTACTTACCTTTTTGGCGGCACAAACAGAAGTGTGCCACTGACTCTCGTCTGTCTCTGCAGCATCAGTTTCCTCCCACTAACTTGGGTCGAAGTGAGGCCCCAAGGTCCCCTTTTCTTCTTTTTTTCTTTATTGTCCCCCGCATCCAATGGCATGGAAGCATGGGCCACCCCTTCAACCTCCGAAGCCCATAATCATGAACATGGGGAGTGACAGACACCCCGCAATATCCTTTCCCATTTTCGTCATTATTGGCTTACATTTGTTGTTGCAAGCCGAATGTGCAGTAATTGTGCATTCCGTTTTTTTTCCGCTAAATTTTCGCGGAATACCGCTACAATTTAGGTTTTATTAATGACCTTTAAAATTGATGTATTTTTCTTGACAGAATCATGGTTCTCAGAAAGTTATATTTCTGCTTTAAATGACTCAATGACAATCGGCAAGTAGGCAAGTAGGCAGCTTTCTTAAACTGTATAGAGAAAAAAAGGTGTGAGGTAGGGCCTTCTTCTGGAGGTCATCTAAATAGCTAATATGATTATGGGCAGTGCGAATATATAACAAATAAGATATTTACCTACTGAAATGGTTGCAGTTGATTGTTTTCCTATTTACCATGCTCCTCTGCCTAATTCATAATTTTGTACTATGTGGCTTAAACCATTCCTAAATGTTCTAATTTAATCACTTTGGGGGATTTGAACTACAGGTTTGATTTATCAGACATCCCAACACTAAAGTTACTCCTGATTTTTTCAGCTGATTTTGATTGCCCAACTAGTTCACAAATCCACTCACACAGTTGGAGATAGTTTGGATTTCATTGTTGATAACTCATAGCTATAACAGGTGCAAATGATAATGTTATTCCCATGGACACATCATTCTGGATTAGAATTCTCAATTAATGTTGACAGTATGATATCGCCCACTAACACACTTCAAACACATACATGGTCTAATGCTAATCCTATTAATCTGAACAATCTGTTGATCAGGAGGACATTGTTAGACACATTTTATGAGAAACCTCCCCTTGCTATGGGTACTCTGGCCCTCTTAGGCTGTCCAAGAATCATGCAATCCATTGTGCTAAACTTTGTTTTTTTCCCGACCTCAAGAATTTAAAAAATCAAATGGGCCAAACTGAAATGAGTTGGAGAAGGAAATATGATCTGAATTTAGTGGTTTCTAAGGAAGGAGCTGGCTGGGGCAAAGATTTTAGTGGGTGGTGTGAGGCATTTAGTCTCACTATATGCAGATTCTCTGCTGTTGTATTTGTGTAACCCCCAGTACAATATGCCGATGCTGCTTGAAATACTATACAACTTCAGGACGCTGTCAGGTTTTCGGATCAATAAAGAAACATCTTTCTTGTTTCCACTGGGGGGCCTATGGGATTGTGACCTTGCTGATCTCCCGAATTGTGGGATACGTTGGGAGGGGCAATCATTTCGATACCTGGCTTCCACATTTTTCATGATATGGAGAATGCATTTGTGTACAACACTGGCAGGGCATTGTCGGGGTGACTCGATCCAATTCTGGAAAAAGCTACCGCTATCATTGATGGGGAGGGTGGCGCTTTGTAAAATGGTGATAATACCAAGACTGCTTTATGATTTCATTAATATTCCCCATATGATAAAAAAGGTATTCTTTTGGACGTTGGACGAGAAAGTGGGCAACTGTTGTGGCATGCAGGGAGGAGGATGGTCTCCTTAGCGACTTTGCGGTGTCCGCATTCGGAGGTGGGCCTCAATTTACCCGATTATGAGTTGTAGTTTATGGCTTCTCAGCTCCAGGCAGTACTGACATAGGGTGATGCTGTAGAAAAAATGGCTGACAGGGATGTTAGAAGCCCTCCCAGCATCCCGATGAGGAGTGGAATTATTGTGGGTTGTGGTGGGAGGTGAAGGGGAGACAAATGTTTTTCAAGTGGTGCAGGTAATATGGAAAACGTTTCTAGGGAGGCAGCATATGGCGGGATTGTATAGCACGGACCTGCAATGAAGTGTAGACCCGAAGTTAAGATTGGCATTTAGGAGAGTGGGGATCTCTGATTTAAGGGAGAGGGGATGCCAGTTCATAGGGGACTTGTTTGAAGGTGGGACATTGATGCAATTTGCGTATGGAGTACTCAATATGGGTGCCCGAAAGGGCATTTTTTGATATATAGGTCAGTGACTAGAAGGTTGGCCAGAGTATGAGGGAGATACCTGAGGAACCGGTCATGCGTCCAGTGATGCAGGTGATGCTTTCACAGGATGTGTGGGGAGGGGCACAATTTCCGTTATATATCATGCAGCACTGAGTGAGCTCCTGTTGAAGCTGGGGGTTAAACGCAAGTGGGAAAGAGACATGGCCTGTCAGATATCTGAGGGAGAATGGACTAGTATTTGAGAGCAGGTTCGCAAGGTCCCAAGGAATGCCCGGTTTCAACTTTTTCAGTTTAACATATTACACAGAATCTATGTGACTCTGGCCAAGCTCCATGCAATAAACAGGAACCTTAGTCAGGATAGCCCTTTCTGCGGTATTGGACCGGCAAGAAACTGGAACATGATATGGGGATGTGCGGTAATAGCACATTACTAGGGAGGTGTGATGTCTAAGATTAATGGGGTGCTGGGTTGCTGCATCGACTGCACCCAGAAGGTATGCTTGTGGGGTTTAACCCCATGTGATAAACAACATCAATTTCTAAATCGCTTGATCCAATTTATGTTAATACTGGCTAAGCGGCGGATTGCCATTGCCCGAAAGAAACCCCAGGGTCCGTCAGTGGTACAATGGATGGAATTTCCATTTAGTTGGGGAAGGGCAGAGTTAGATCGCTTGCAGAAAGCCAGGGGCTGCCAGCAAGAGGAAGGGGTTATGGTAGACTGGAGCCAGAAGTTCAACGACTTGTGTTCCTCGGTAGACATACAACCCCATGAAAGGAAGGGACAGGGTGGTGAGGGTGCAGGGATGAGGGGGCGGAAGTTGGGAAGGCAGCTTGGAGGATCCGAAAACAGTAGAAGATACTTAAAAAGGAGGGTTGGATGGCAGGAAGAGCTAACATATGCTCTAGGCTTAACGTTTATGCTTACCCACTATACATACTGACTTGTGGTCTGTATACCAATTGAAGTTTGAAGGAATATATGTTTAAGAAGAAACCACGGCAGACGGGGAAAGGTAGGTAAGTGGGTGGCGGGATGGAGGGCATTGCTTTGTTGGTGTTACTGTTTGATATTCATGCAAAATGCCAATAACAAAACTTTTTTTTTAAAAAAAAGCTAAATAAAAATGTAGTTTAAAGTCCTTAAAGAACTTCAGGTTCCTAGTCCTCCAACTGGTGCAGTTATCCCTACTCAATAACTGTGCGATGATCTTGTTCTTTTCTCCTCAAATTAAATTTGCAAGATAAAAGAAGAACTTTTGCAACTGGCTTCTTTTGGTGATTTCTTTGCAGGCTTAGCTTTCATTGAGGATTCTCCAGCTGTGGTTAGTGAATGAACTTTTCAAGTTTTTTAACCAATATTCAGATGCTTACTTGTTAAGACTCATATCTTCTCGATGGCCCATGGGTTCACCTCACGCATCTTGAAGTACACCTATATTTTAATTATCTCTGATGTCTGTTGCATCATTGTTGCCTCATCTTCCACAAGATCTATGCCAGATCCCTTTAAATCAGCAGCTTTGATTACATTACTGAATAAGCTTTCCATGGAAACTAGTGATCTGTCCTGATTAACCCAATTTCACAACTCCTCTATCTGGGTAAGCTAATGGAATCCATTGCCACTGTGAAACTGCAAGATTTTATATAATCATCTATGTTATATCCATTTATCCTAATTGTGGCATGGAATGATTCACTTGTGTCTTTGAACGACCTAAGGAGGATGGGTGATTACAATGGCGGTGTTGTTAGATCTCTCAGCGGCTTACAACACCATTGATCATTCCCTCCTCCTCCATCAATTCCGTTTTGGCATCACTGAAACTGCTAAAACCTGACTGTATTTTTTCTTGCCTAATCAAGTACAATAAGTAACGCTTACACCATTGGAATCACCCAGAGTGCTAGTTACTTGTGGGGTGTCACAGGGCACCTTTGTCCTTTGTTGTTTAACATTTACTTACAATCTCTGGCAGATCATGTTCTCTGTAATGGGCTAACCTTCTTCATGTATGTCAATGATGCCCAGGTTGATAGGTGACCTGGTTTCCATGAAAGACTGTTTTAAGAACTGTGTAAAGGAGGAGTCTATGAATGAATGTAAATATATAAAAATGTAATCTGTCCAGACAGAGGACTTGCCCTGTGGAACTAGTGCGTCTTTGAACTTTTGGCATTCTTGGTTTTTGAATTTCTTGTTTTCCAGTCTGTGCTGATGCTTTACTCTAGGGCACGGGTAAGACATTTGGGGTGTCAATAGATTAATTATAATCCCTGTCTGAACACATCAATCGAGTCCCCTACATATGTTTTATGTCATTTGAGAACTCAGCTGTTTCATTGATTATTGTTCTCTACCTTTGAAAATTAATTTGGCTAAGGGTTTTGCTCTAAGCTGAAGTTGGACCTCTTTCATTTTCAATGGATCCAAAATCGAATTGTCAGAATTATCTTGCACCTTGCTCTAAGGAAACACATCACACCTGATGTGCGTAATTTGCACTGGTTGCCAGTGAAGGAAAGGGTGTGTTTTATATATCTCTGCAGGATGCACTGAAGGCTATCAGGAGTAAACCCAGGCTTCCTACAAAAGAGTTTTTCGCCCTATGTCCCAAACCGGGCTTTAGGATCTTTACCCACTTGATCACTTATTGTCCCCATGTTCAAACTCCACCTAGTATCGGACCATCTGGAACTCGGATGTCTCAAAACACAGCTGTTTCTTTATTAGCTAATTGACTTTTCCCATGTATGTATTTTTTCAATGTCAAATCAGGTCTGCTGATCTTAATGCCACTATGCTTTTGTTAAAGAAACCCTGTGTTCTTTCAAAAAAATATTACCATATCATAATAAGAAATATATCTTTGATACTGTAATCACTAAACATGTAATTCACACTGGGCTTGGTGATCCTTTCATTTTTCAATGCACTCACCCACACATTACAGTATTTACAACCATGAAGGATACATAACCAGTAGGACAGCCTCATCACTTGTCTGTGAGGATAAAATGGCTGAAACATCTGTTCATTGCATAATAGAGGACTCACTTACAGAATTCTAGAAGAACAGTGCTTCGAGGGGAAAGCTGATGTGGCCGTGCCCAGTTCCCTATGCACCGACACCCTAAGATAAGTATGCATACCAGTAGAAAGTGTGCTCTTACACAGAAAAGCATGCCACATTCTCCACACGTCTAAGTGCTGTAATTGCAGCTGCTACTCAATGTACTCACCTCAGAAGGATGATGGGCGGACTCAGCCTGGTAGAGGGGACTCGAACCTAGAAAGTGCAGGCTGTGAGGCTAGCACTTAACTCATGAGCTATTCACCTGGAGAAATTAGAAATATTGATAGCTTCTGTGGAATCCCTGTACACTGAAGAGTGAACTTGGGAGAGTATTGATTATCGTGCTTTCCGACCTGAGTGGGGTGTAGAGTGGAGTTCCACAGTTGGCGTATTATTTTAAGGCATCCATTCAGTGATGAATGTGAAAGGTAAAAGCTTACTTTTTGCCATTGACAATGGGTCATGGTCGGCAATATCAACATGGAGGCATCTGTAGAATTGGCCCATTGCCACACAGTAGTGACACCACATCACCACTGTATCTGTGTTTCATATTCCAGTTCAGCTGTGATGCCACAATGGCTGCTGCCTGAGGCAGCACGAGCAGAATTCCTCCTGCCCCTGGAGCACTTCATTAAAGCTGTGATTAGCTTTTCAGATTTCTTTCTTCTATAATTGCTTTCTTTGACACTTTACAGCCATTAATTGATAAGGAACGGTTCATGGTAGCATGTTTATTTTGTTCGCTGCTCGAGCATGACACAGAAAAGCAGCAAACAATCTGCATATTATCACTTATTTCACACGACAAGCAACATTTCAAATGCATTTTTATTATGTTTCGACAACAAGTAATTAGCGTTCTAATAATTAGTTTCCCCCTCTGAACAGATTTCGAGTTCATTGTATTCATCAACAACACTCCCTTTCCCCGTCCCCTTACTGTGCAAGGGAGGTCGCTTGTCATCCCTCCTTCCCATTACACGAGGAGCACCCCTGTGAGCGCTCTTTTTTTAATAAAAAAATGTATTACTTGTTTTAATTGAAAATCAATTTTTACAAGGATCGCACTTTTCGTTAAAAATTGTCCAAAGTCAAATGGAAATCAGGATCTTAGAGAGGGTGGGTGCGAGAGGAGAAGGCTGAAAGTTGTTGATGGAACAGTCACTGTTTTCAATTCCACATCTTTGCCTCCTTTCTTTTTGTTATATGAATCGTGTAGATCAGTTCAGCTACTCCCTCCATTGGTTCTCTTCCAGGTCGGATGCTTATTTAACTTTCCTGCTTTGAATGTGGCCTAGGTAGATCCGGTGCTGTCTAATTAAGGCTTGGCAATTTAATAATAATGTTTCAAATTTTCAGCTGTTTCTTCACTTTTTAAAAAAAATGACATTGGTTGTCGCTTGATTTACTCCTTATTGCAACCACCTCTTTGGTTTTTAGCAGGTTTAATCTGATCCGCATAAAGTTTTCTCTTAAGCTATTGTTTGGGAAATTTTTAGAAGATATTTTGTTGGCTGGTTTACTTTGTTTATCAGTAGAAGAATGTTTTTGTCAGTTTATTTTTATTAGCCGAGTCTTGCGTAGTTATCCAATCTTGCGGGAGCAGCTTGTTCTTAACTTTATACGTGTTGTTTAGCAGGCCGTCCTCTGTGCCGCTGATCAGCTCTGATGAATGGTGAATGTCAGAGACCCATCTTAACATGATCTTGGTACTTTTTCCCTGAAGCTCCTTTCCGATCAGGCCAAAAATAATGAGGACTGGTTGGTCGATAACCTTCTTGTATTGTTCTTGATTCTGTTACGTGTCACAACCAATGAGATTGATTGAAGACTTAGCTCCCTCCGAATGGACGCTATCAGCGTTGATTGTGGAAGTACCAAAACCTTGTGCCAACACTTTCTTTCCAGCTTACCCCATAAGGATTCTGGTAAGTTGGTCACTCTTTTTATTTTGTAAAGAAATCTGGATCTGAATTCATTTACAGTGGAAACATGTGATTAAACACACCCTACTATAGAAGAACAGGATCTGCAAGGAATCTTTTTGTTCTGTGACCTTATAATGGAACTTGGCCATTGGTCTTATTCCATTTAGTCACCCAACTCATCAGTGACTCGCAAAGTAATATCCCTGTCTCCTACTGCAGTGGTAGTGTGTCCTATACTGGCCTTGACCTTGAGACCCCTGACTCAAGGATTATAAGAACAGCAACGTGAAATACAAGTAAACATGGCTCTGGTGAAAGTCATGTTAACTTTTGGTAGGCCCCTCAACACCCCCCCCCATTGCATCAGAAGGATGTTCCCAACATGGTGCAAGCAGGAAGAAGGAAATTAGGAAGCACATGGAAGAGCGGGCTTCTAGGCCCCGGAGCAGTCCTGCATCTTCAAATTGGACACAAACTAAATGTGTTGGGGGGGGTGTGTATGCGTGTGTGTGTCTGTGTGTGCGTGTGTCTGTGTGTATCAGGGATTCACAGAATAACAGCACAAATACGTGTGGCAGCACCTTGCCTATTGTGATGCCGCCGTGCATGTTTAACACATGTAATGGCATTTGACCCAAGCATTGACAATGCTAACAGTTTTCACTATTGTGTAGGCATGGGGACGGCATTTGCCAGGCATTGCCGTAGTGCTATTAACTGGCTATTGATGGTAGCAGCTGAAAAAGGCTGTGAATAACTGGGGAGGGAATAGCAGTATCAGTGCCATTTGCCTAATGCTTATACACAAGCCATAACTGTTGGTTTTGTCTGTGCTTGTTTTTAACAGGACTTCTTTGAAGTACACGCATAAAGCCCGATTCATGGACTTTTTTGCACGGTTCAAAGTGACTTTGCACTGCTGAAAAGTGACTTTGCACTGTCGACACAGACCCTGATTCATGGAACTGTGCAAAGTGTATTTTTGCAGGGCAAATTCAGTGCAAAGTTCATTTTGTACTGCAAAAATGACTAACAATACATTTTGCACAGTTCCATGAATCAGGGTTTATGTCGGCATTGCAAAGTCACTTTTCAGCAGGGCAAAGTCTCTTTGGACCGTGCAAAAAATTCCATGAATCTGGCCGACAGTGCTTATGTATAGAGTGGCTGAAGGTGGACCTGGTAAAGACATTTTTATTACACCATTAGTGCGTTTACAACTTTCAGAACACTTCTTTGAGAAAATACTAGCAGGCAGTTTGAGCACACATTTTGATGGTAAAGCTTGATGAAGTAAGTGCAAAGAGAACCCAGAAGGATGTGTTTTAGCTGGGGGAAGGCAGGAAGTGGGTGGGAATGGCATAGGGATCAGTATGGCCATGTGAAGTCAATGGGTGGGTAAATAGCCAAACAACAACTACCTGCTTTGTGTCTCACCTCAAAAGTCATTTCTCCCTTACCGTTCTCTAATGAAATAGTTTCAGCTAATAGCAAGCACCACTTAATTGCCAAAACAAATACATGGGACTTGTATAGTGTGACTACTGCACTTTGGCCAGCCTCTTGTCTCTAAGGGCCTCATTACACGGTAGGCGGTAAAAATCGCCAATTACCGGCATGGCATAATTAGCGTGTCTGCCCTCGCAAGAGGCCGCAAATTGCGTGCCATTACGAGATCGCGGGCACGAGCCTACCGCCATGCAGGTAATGAGCCTACCGCCATGCCACAAAAGTCCCCAAAAAGTCCCTTAACGGCATCGTTGAAAGCGCTGTTAGCACTTCCGACCTGCCGCCACATGCAAATAGCGGTCTTCGCAAATAGCGGTGACCGCTAATAGCGGTTACCGTAATTTTGCGGAGCCGGAAATAGCGTCATCGCACCGGAACGGGAAAGAGCACGGCGCCCATCTTTCAAAACACAATCCATTGCCATCCTCTTTATCCAGGACACCTTACCAGGAACCACGTTGGAAAATACACCAAGGACACCGTAAAGATGCCCAAGGCCGTTAAAAAATCATCTGAGCGGCAACGGAAGGAGAAATTTAGCAAGGAGGAGCTCCTTATGCTCACGCAGACACTAGCAGAAAATGCACAGGTGGTCTTCAATAATGACATGCGTCGGGAGACCATTGTGAAGAAGAAGGCCATCTGGGAAGAGGTAGCCCACAAGGTCAGCACGGTAGGCACCACAACCCGCACAGTTAAAGACTGCCGAAAGAGGTGGGATGACCTCCGGCTCCGTGTGCGGAACATTCTATCCGTTAACCGCAACCTGGCTACGGGCACAGGAGGAGTCAGTGAATCGCCAATCAAGCTCACTGAGTGGGAGGAGACGTGTGCATCAACTATCGGGGTGGAATCCATCGAGGGAGTTGGACAAATGGAGCATGGCGTGGCCATTTCGTCCGATGTAGGTGAGTGTATGCATCAAACAATGCACAGTGAAGTGTGATGTTCCCCCCAATCAATTGTACATATGAATGCTGTGGATCCAGCCACAAACAAACATGCATGCATCACCACATACCCGTACAACACAGAGCCATTCATGCATGACCCACCCAACATCCCCATTACCTGCATCCACACTAAAGAGCCCTAAATGCATAGAACGGCATGACATTCATTTAGCTCAAGGCAGGTCGACCCATGACTGATGGTTTTCCACATTTCTCACCCGTACAGGATCACACAGTGACACCGAGGAGGCACACACTTCCACACCTGCTCCCACATCCAGCAAAAAACCCAGGAAGGATGCCACAGGGGACACCGCCACAATCGCAAGGGCAGCCAGGACGAGTGACCATGACCACAGGGACAAAGGCAGCCGGAACACCAGTTGCACGCATCCACAGGCCATGCCTGCTCCCGTCGTGGCACCCACGGAAGTGTGTCTCCCATCAGGTGAAGGCAGCATTGAGGGAATGCACTCTGCTGCCACCAGCTCAACAGGTGAGGCAGCAGCCACTGCCCCACCTTCAGATGAGGAGGGAACACCTGCCATTGATGATGAAAGCCAGAGCCCCAGACCAACAAGCCCCTTACTGGCAAGCCTGAGGTTCTCCTCAGGTCCGGGTAGTCATGGAGAATCACCCACCCCTGAAGGGCCATGGAGCCCACAGGTATTCTCTCCTGATGCAAGTGCAATGGATCCAGGTGCATCAGCCATCCCACCAGCACCCACCATGCGACATGACCTCTCGTCCATCTTTCAGAGGCAGACCGAGATGAGTGGCCTAGTAGGGCAACATGTGGCAGAGACAGCCCGCCTGAGGGAGGACATTGCTACACTTGCACAGCAGACGAGGGAGGGCATGGAGGCATGCACCAACCGAATCTGCAGTGAAATGGCCCAACTGCGGCGGGCCATGAACTGCATAGCAGACGCTATTGAGCGTCGGTGCCCACTCACGGCCCAGGAAGAACCAGGCCCCTCCTCGTCTGGGAGTTCACGTCATACTAGTCCCCTACACCGGTCTATGCGGAACTATCGGCGCACCGCTTCACAACCACCAGATGACGATGCAGGCACTGGCAAATAGGGCCACCAAGATTCGGGTGCCACATGTGGCGATGGACACATTCATGCCATGAGACTCACATGGGAGTGTTGAGGGGGGAGGGGGATAAGGGTGTATTTGGGTGTGTTGAGGGGGGAGGGGGTAAGGGTGTATTTGGGTGTGTTGAGGGGGGAGGGGGGTAAGGGTGTATTTGGGTATGTTGAGGGGGGAGGAGCGTAAGGGTGTATTTGGGTGTGCTGAGGGGGGAAGGGGGTAAGGGTGTATTTGGGTCTGTTGAGGGGGGTAAGGGTGTATTTGTGGAGTTGGGGTAATGCACTTTTTATCACATTATGTTCAATATACACTGTTCTGGTTTGAAACCCAAGCGTGGTCTCCATTATTGTGTATGTGTCATTCATTGTGGACAGGGTCCTTTGTGGGCCTCGAAACATGCACCAGGGCAACAATACCCGTCTACGTCCATGCTATTTCACCTTGGTGCCTGATGAAATTCCATATTCAGATGCTATTGCACATCGTGTGCCTCCTTGGCACTGCCTCTTTCATGTCCTGCCGGGGCATTCCACGCGCACTCATCCCCAGCCACATCATGCTCTTGTGGTGGTTGCATGTCAATTTCAAGTGGCATAGGCACATTCCATCATATGCACATTTTGTGATGCTCTACACATGACATGGTTGTCTTTGCCACTTTGACACGGCCGTACAGGAGTGCCACACCCAGGCCGCTTAGGCAGCGGAGCACTGTCATTGGAAGGATGTGCAATATTGTTGTCCTCTTCCTGATGGTTCTGTGGGTTCCGTACAGGGGTTAGGAGCCACCTCCTCAGTGGATAGCTGGCATCGCCTGTATGGTGTGAGGAATGGGTACCTGTTATGGCTCACCTCTGGTGCTGGCTGTTGTTGTTGGTGCTGCACTGCTATCATGTACTCCAGCCCATCATGTCATGCTGCTGCTATTGGGACCATCTTGGTGTGGGAAGGGGTGTGGTGTGCTCTTTTGTGCTGCCTGTCTCCATTGCATGCACCTGTGCTGATTGTGTCCACCTGTGGCAGATGGATACACTGCTCAGGTCTCTTAACGGGTGCTTTTCGATGCTGTTATTTGTGCCATGCCGGTAAGGGGTTTTTAGGTGTTGTCCATGCCGCTAATGCCATGTCCGCATGGCTTGTGATGCCCTAGTATTAGCGCCATGGCGCTAATTCTGGCATGGGGGTCGCGTGCCCGCGACCTTGCCGCTATTAGTGCCACCGTAATTAACGGGTGTGCTAATAGCAATGGGTCCAGGTCGTGATTGGCTTCGGAAATTACCGGTACCGCTAATTCATTACCGGTACCGGTATCCACTTACCGCACAACGTGTAATGAGGCCCAAAGTCTTGTAAGTGAGAGGGAAGGGGTAGAGTTTTAGGGGTAGTGGTAGAGGCAAGATACAAAACCAGAGATCCTAATGCAGGCAAGCCAGAATCAAATGCTCTGTGTGGGCTTGTATGATTCTTAGTGAATTGGGTTAATGTACATGCAATGCTTGCTGCCCTATGAGAATTGGTGGTTGTCTAGATTGGGATGTACAGTCCAGGGCAGAGGATGAGGGGTAGAGGTTTAGAGACGGGGGTTGTTCAACATGTTCAACCTGTCAGGCGGATGTACTATGTGCTTTGGGAGGCCAGTCTGTGTTGGTAGTGGAAAATGAAGGATGAAAGGTTTAGTGGTTAGTTATAAGAGTACATGTTCCTGGCTGCTTGCTCAACTGTATCAGTTTTACATTAGCAGTACAGAACGTCACTCTCAAGCTTATTAGGGGAAAATATATGTGGGGACATTCGAATCGGTTTTCTGTCACCCACAACTGGCAACCACACAATTAAGAACAGAATTGAAAAATATCCCGAAAGTGACAACATTAAAAGCAAAATGTCTTTAGTGAATCTGATGTTACGTTGTAATAGTAAAGTGCAAAAAGTGCAACATTTACCATGTCCATGGCTCCTTGGTGCAGACAGCTGTCACACAAGCACAGGGTTGGTTCACTAGCCGTAGTTTGGCCTCAGGAAACATGTCTTCAATGGGGAAGAAGCTGTATTGCATCCCAGTACCCTACGGAGAAATGTGAGCATGGCTTTCTCAGAGGCCTTGCACAAGGCCTGGGTGTCAGTGTTAGCGGGAGTGCGATGAAAGAGTGGACAAAAGACGAGAGCCATTTCCCTTCTTACGGCCTAGGACCCGAAGCACGCATGCTCAGTCAGGTTCTATAGGGCAGAAAGCTAGGGGGAACTACTGTCCGTCTTAAATGAAGAACACACATGTAAACAATAGTCAATACCAGACGTAGGGCGCCATAACAAAAAGGGCAACAGATATTATCATAACCTAACCACACCACATTATCAACAAAACAGACCGTGAAAAGCACAACAGAGACAGTAGAGTGTCACATCCAGATATGTTGCGATATAAGTGGATACAATTCATGTCGTGGGGAGATATTGCAAGATGAGAGGTGATTGTAAATGAAATAGGAACACAACTCTGCAGGACTAAGGCTGATATGTCTTACCCTTCCGGGTATTGCCCCCATGCTCAAGATAGGGCATTTATCAAACCAGTCCTTAACTGCAACTGGATGGCATTACTGGGGTATTTAAGATGGTACACAATATTTGATTAAACAAAACACAAAGGACTGTTTATGGGGTTGCCAACTGTGAGTTGCCCAAAAGCGTCGTCACACTGAAAAATCACAGTTTGTCGAGTGGAAAAGGTTACAAGGGACCAGCTGGGCTTTCCAAATCGTCTCTAGTGAATTGTGTAGTACTAAAAGGCACATGCTGGACCACCTTGGTCTTCACATGTGTCTGCTGCCTTGCAGATGAAGGATATTGTTCTCTTTAACAGGTTTTCTCTGTTTTCGGGAGGTGCAAGTTTTCGTTAAAAACAAGATAGATAGCGTTCTTCGGTAGGTTCGTCTCTGGAGGTTTCCTTCTAAAATTGAACCCCTAATTTATTTCTAAGGGGGTCCTTTCTGGGAATGAGCTGTGCCTGTGCAGATAGATATTAACACAAGGCCAGGTCATTCTAAAGCCGACCGGTTTCTGTGGTACTGGGTAGGTGGGCCACATTCATCAGGGCTGGAATAGGGGCACAGGCGTGTGCCCCTATTATGATTCACATTAAACAGCGTTGTCTGTGTCAATTCTGATCCTCTCCCTGCAGGGTGACAGGAGGGAGGGGTGAGAGATGGAACAGACATCAATATACACAATGCAAACTATTATGTATGCAACATGTAAAATACTGTAATGTCAGTTTTTAACAATGAGAGGGGTAACTGCTTACCCTCTACGGTGGTAGAATGGCTTCCAACACGGAGAGTGGGGCGGCCTGGGACCTAGGGGCCAGACATAAAAATATTATGTCACCTCCATAGGGCATTTATCAAACCAGTCCTTAACTGCAACTGGATGGCATTACTGGGGTATTTAAGATGGTACACAATATTTGATTAAACAAAACACAAAGGTGCATTTAGGATAGGCCATAGCTTCAGGACCTCTTTCTTAATTCTGTTGGTTAATGGCGAGAAACTCAAGACCGCAGTTATTTTGTCGGGAGGTTCCTTCTGTTTGGCATGATGTTCCAGGGTAACTTCTCGCGGGATATTCCTGGCTCGCTTGCGTGCTTGTTTGACTATGCATTTCGGGTAGCCCCAGTTCGTCAATTTGGTAGCCAAACGTGATGACTGGAGGTTGTAGTCAGGCAGCGCTGTACAGTTTCTGCGATACCGGAGGAACTGACCGAACTGACCGAAAGGGAGGTTTCTTCTCAGGCTTTTAGGATGGAAACTCTCATAGGTGAGTAATGAGTTTCTATCTGTATGTTTGTTGAATACTGTACTGACGATTGTTTCGTTTCTTATCTCAAGTGTGAGATCTAGAAAGTGAACTGAACTTCTACTGTGTGTCTCTGAGAATTTAAGGAATGGATTCTGCTAGTTAAGCCACTCCATGAAAAGGACGAGATCTGGTTCGTCACTTCTAAATATCAGTAGGACGTCGTCAATGTACCTTGACCACAGCACCAGGACATGTGAGGTTGCAACTTGCATCTGGTGACTATACCATTAATTCACTGGCATTGGATGGCAGTTCAGAGAATGTGCTTGGCATCTAATGGCAGCATCTGGACAGGTGAGGTCTAACATCACATATGGTGAAAGTTTTCATTCAAGTTGGGCATTAAGTGCTATTGGATTACTCTACTGAGGCATATGGTGGTAGCGACAGCACATGTGAGTTTACACCTCACTTTGCATAGTGCACAGCTGCCACTGGTGTGCTTCACACTATTGATTATGCCATGCGGAAGAGACATTTACTTATGCTGCATGGTCTCTGTGAGTCATGTGAGTCTACAATTGTCATATGATGGCAGAAAATGGACGTGTGCGGCTGTTCATTACATATGACTTGTTATGTGTCTTTTATACTGTGCGCCTCACCAGCATCATGTGTTAAAGCACATATATCGTGAATACAACATGCATAGAAGCAATAATCGAGTTTAGTTGGCATTTCTGAGACATGTAAGGCTGTGCTTGGCATGTGATGGCAGCAACTGGACAAATAAGCTATACCTTCTCATAGTGACTGTGCTTGGCATGTGAGGCTATCCCAGGGTCAGTGTGGCAGTATATTCATATAGGAGGTTACATTTAGCACGTTATGGCAGCAGCTGAATATGTAGGGTTGTCTTTACCATGTAATCACCTGGCGTGTGGAGGTATATATAACTGGCATATCATAGCAGCACCAAGCTAAAATGTGGTTGGTAGCTCAAGTAGTTTATTTACATGCTTAATAAGTATTTGTTATTCTATTATTTTCAAGTGTTTATCTGTTTGAACATTTATCATCTCCAATTGCATGTCATCAGGTCGAAAAAGGCATTCGACATGTTTGTGATTCCATTAGAGGCACGTGCTATGTGATGTCACATCCTGTACTGTCATCGCAGGTGATACTAGTTTTGCTGCTCCGGGCATTTTGAAAACTTGTCAAAACAGTGTTAGTGCCACTCAATTAAATGGTACTAAATGTAGAGACATAAGACGGATGAAAAGATGAGCTTCCCCAAATGGTATTTTGACCTGCAAGTAACACTCACATCTCAACAGCGAGTGTTTATCTAGCTTAGCCATCAGACCAGTTAAAACCAGAATAATACACTTGCAAAGGCAATATGAGGGAGCAGAGTCATAAGAGTAAATGCTGAGAAAGGAACTACGGGTGATATTACACAACATACATGATCACAAAAAGCGGCAGCGAAAGAGCCTGAGTTCCATGAAAGAAAATGTCGGAATGTCGGCACATTTTGCAACTTACATTGTTCTGCCTCTGAGCTGGACATCACAATGTTTTGCCAATAACATGTGTAAATGAACACATGTGGAGGCATTTTGCAATGACTGTGTTTTCATTAATATAATTCTATTCCCAGAAAACGTGCGAAACAGTGTTCTGTGTGTTTTGCCTAACTGGAATGGCTGACATGTTTGCCCAACCTGATATGATATGATGGTTTATTTATATTGCACCCCAACACTGGTGTTTCAGGGCACGACGAGGCAAGAGAGGAAAAAACAACATAACACACCGATCGTACTAGGCCCAGTGACATTGAGAATGCGCAAGTGTAGGGAAGAAGGAGGGGGGAAGTGCAAGGGGCAGGGAAGGAGTGGAAAGTGCTCAACACGAGCTAAAAAAACAACAATAGGTAGTGCAGTCGGCAAGTGGCAAGTGCAATAATTAAGCCCAGACAACGGGTGTCAGATAAGGGCAGCTAAGGGGACTGTAGAGTTGCAGATACAGACCCAAGTGCAAGGGTTGCCAGGAGGCAGTACGGGTAAGCAGACGGATGGGCAGAGATCTGGGCTCAAATAACCAGGAGCCCAGTGCAGAAACAGACAGAGATCAGCAGGGGAGAGGAAGAGAGATGGCAGAAGCAAAGAGGAATGTATTAAGGTGCTTCTGGAACCGAAGATGGTTCTCCTTGACTTTCAGAGGCAGAGAGGCTGTTCCAGAGGGATGCCCCAGCCGAAGAGAGAGATCTACCACCAACTCGTTACTTGGAGAAGCGACTGACCCTGAGGGAGTTGGAGGTAGAGGAACAAACATCTTGAGTAGGAAGGTATTTCTGGAGGGAGAGTTGACGGTATTGCGGATCCAGGACCCAGAAGGCCTTGTGGACCATGCAGAGGGTCTTGAACTTAATCCTTGCAGCCACTGGGAGAAAATTAAGAGATTTCAGGGCAGGAGAGATACCATCCCTGGGCTTAAGGCCAAGGACAACTCTGGCAGTCCTGTTCTGGATGAGCTGCAAAGGGCGGAAAGTAGAGGCAGGCAGATTTATAAAAAGGCTGTTGCAGTAGTCCAGTCTAGAGAGAACCAGAGCTCTAGAGACAGTGAACATCTGGGGGAAGGAGAGGCAAGGAAGACTACCCCTAAGGAGGTGCAGTTGGTAGTTTTACTTCTTAGAGACGTCAGCGATGTGTGAAGAGAAGGAAAGCGTTTAGTCGAAGATAACCCCAAGGTTCTTAGCCTCACAGGTGGGAGCAGGAAGGTGGGCAAGTGAGGCTGGCCTGAGAGTGACAGGAAAGGAAGGTGCAGGAGATCCGATGAGAAGGATCTCTGTATTACTGGCATTGAGGCAGAGGTAATTGGCGGCACACCACTCCTGGATTGCCGACAGGCAGTCCGAGATGAGGGAGGGAGAAGAGGTGGCCGAGGGGAGCCTGCATATGAGCTGAGTGTCATTCGCATAGCACTGAAAATTGGAACAGAGAGCAGAAATGCGGTGGGCAAAGGGTGCCAGGTATTGGTTGAAGAGCCAGGAAGAGAGGTTAGACCCCTGGAGAACTCCGCAAGTGGAGAGTGAGATAGAGGAAAGGAAGGACCCAAGTTGCACCGGGAGGGTCGGTCAGAGAGGAAAGAGGTCAGCCAGTCCAGGGCCTGATCAGTGATACCCAGGTTATCACAGAGGCGGTTGAGCAGGATGCTATGGTTGACCATGTCAAAGGCAGAAGAGAGATAAAGCAGGATGAGGACACAGGGGAGATTAGAATCAGGGTTGGAGAGCAGGTCTTCACGGATGTTCAAGAGAGCAGTTTCCATGCTCCTGGCTGCTCTGAAGCCAGACTGATGGTCATGAAGACCACCAACAGAATCAGGGTGGAGGTTAAGCTGGGATATGGCCAGCTTTCCCAAGAGTTTGCCCAGGAAAGAGGTGATAGACAATGGGCAGTAGTTAACAGGAAGAGAGGGATCGGCTGTAGGTTTCTGAGGAGAGGGTGCACAAGAGAGTGCTTCAGAGGTTTGGGGAAGACTCCAGTGGCAAAGGAAAGATCTCAGAAATTGGCCAAGACTGGAGCGAGGGCATCAATATGGTCCTTGATGGTTTTAGATGAACAGGGAAGAACCTGTTTTGACGAGACCTTCATAGATAGGACTTGTCTAGAAATGTCATCAGGGGAGAACAGAGGAAAGGAAGAGAAAGAGGGAGGTGAGGCAGCTGTAGGGGGCCTGAGATAGCAGAGAGAGAAGCACAAAGAGTTGGAGAGGACGAGAGGGTGGACAGGATGTCCTGGGTTTTTGTGATGAAATGAGAAGCCAGGGTCTTCAAGAGGGTCTGGGAGGGGACATTAGAAGTAGTGGAGCTGGATTGGCCTGCAGGTAGAGAGGGATAGATGGGAGTAAAGGAGAAAGTTATCACTCCAGGAGAGAGCAGTGGTGAGGGGGTTAGAGAGGAGGAGGTCAGAGGAGATGAGAACATCTAGAATGTGCCCTGCTGAGTGAGGGAAGAATAGAAAGAGAGAGTTGTAGAGGTCGGGCACAGAGAGGATCTTGTAGCCATCAGGGTGGAGAGTGTCAAAACTCATAACAGAGCCGGCCATGAACAATGTCTCGTGAGACAAAGTACATCAAGGTCATGCTCTTCTCGAAGATGGCAGATGTCCGAGGAGTGTTTGACAGCTGAGCAAGAGTTAAGAGTGGCAATATGGAGAAGGATGCCATCTTTGAAAGACTTCAGGGGACGGGTAAAAATCAGAGGAACTCCCTGCGGGTGTGTAGGAGAACCCCGAGGGATGGCAGAGGAGGAAGAAGGGTAGCCAAGGCGGAAGAAGTGGGTGCAAGAGAAGTGGCGTATGGTGGGGGCAAGGAAGCCGAAGAAGGGAGACAAGGGATAGCGGGAGCAGAAAGGAAATTGATAAGGCATGGGCAACATCTGTCAAAGAGGAGGAGGTTGGCCTGAGGGTCTTGATATGATATGATATGATATGGTATTTATAACGCACCTATAAACAAGTGTTTGAAGGTGTGATGAAGCAAGGGAGGGGGAACAGGGGAAGACAGATAGCGATCCTACTAGACCAGGTGTCTTTCAGATCGCGCAAGTGCATGGGAAGTGGGAGAGGGAAAGTGCGAGGGTGCAGGGGGAGGGGAAAGTGCAGTACATGGGATAGAAGGATAGGAATAAATAAACGGCCAGCTAGTGGCAAGTGCAAGGTAAGTGCAGGCATAAGTGCAGGTAGGGGGACTGTAGGGATACAGAAACAATTTCCAAGTGCGGGGTAGCCAGGGAAGCAGTGCATTTGAGCAAATGGCAGGGCCGGGCCAGTGAGCAGAGAGGAAGGCCATGTAACCAGTGGAGTTTCATTCAGGAATCAGCAGGGGAGAGGAAGAGAGAAAGCAGAAGCAAAGGAATCAGCAGGGGAGAGGATGAGAGAAAGCAGAAGCAAAGAGGAAGGTTTTGAGGTGCTTCTGGAACTGGAGATGGTTCTCCTCAAGTTTCAGGGAGGCAGGAAGGTCCTGACCTTTCCCCACTCCAGTATCACTCACTGTGGCAAATGGCAAAAGTGCCCCCGTTCCCTTACCCTCTATCAAAGGCCACCATGTCCCCCTCTGCATTAAGCCTGCCCCTGTTCCGCCCGAAACTCCATGGCCCTCATCCCCCTCGCGCCATTGCCCACGTGCTTCCGACCCCGTACCTCGCCCTAACCCTCAGCATGGGCCGCATGTCTAACTGTTCACTATTGTTTCTTGCGGTACCCCCGCACGCATACTCCACGTATTATTAAGTCTCATACGACATGCCATATTGGAATCATATTGCAACTCGGTATATTTATTTATTTATTTATTTTAGCTAACTTACCTCTGATTCTTCGCTTACACTGACTGGGCTCACTGGACTCCTTCTGCAACAACGTCTGCACTCGCCCGACTGGAACTGGAATCAAGTGTATACCGACCAGGAACACAATCCTTTCTTGCTCTGTGGTGTTGGGGATTGAGAGACCAAGATGGTGCCATTCAGATAAACATTAATGATGGCCTTAGAGGAGGGGAAGGAGGCCAGGAGGCCTCCCACCGGATGCCATCGTTAATGGTAGAGGAGGAGTAAGGCGAGAGCACAGAGACCATATGAAGAGTCTATAGGTCTGCCGAAGGAACGACAAAGAGAATGTTGGTGAGGGTCCGTCTGGAAGAAGTGCTGGTGTAGGTATCAGGGATAGGTAGGCCTGGATTGGAGACCAGAATATCCTTTTTGAACTTCTTCCTACCAGACTTAGTGAGAAGGGAAGGATAGTCAATAGAGATACAGTTGGAAAGGATAGGAGAGACAGAGAGCACCATATCTGTGGAGGGCAGGGAGGTGAAAGAGGGAGAAGGGTGGGGAACAGAGACACAGGTGAGGGAGGGGTGCAGACAGTGGAGACAGAAGGCTAGGGTCGGAAAGCACAGCAGAGGAAGCACATTGGGCACTGGGCACAGCACAATTCGAAAGGTGGCTAGGTGGATGAAAAAGCAGTGGTTATTGGCACAGCACAAATTAGACAACAGTTGAATGCATGAAGAAGGTAAGAGGAGCGCAGTGTGATGTGTGTGAGGTGAGGCGAGGTTGCGACTAACCCACAAGGAACTGAAAAATCAGGAAAAGTCCAGCAGGCATCGGCACGCGTAGGTTCCAGTCTCTTCCCAGGACACAAGGTAGGGGGGGCACCCCCAGGCCGTCCAGATAGTGGACAGGGAGCATATAGGGGCCTTAGGGCAGGCCATTGGATTTTATTGCAGGTGGGATGGCCAATAGGCAGGCAGTTTGGTGGACTGTTCATGGAGTCACTTCAGCAACGAGAATGCAGCAGCCTTTGTTCAGAGTACACTTGGTCACAAAATGTAATGTTCAGCCCAACAGGGCCAGACACAGCAACGAGATTGCACGTTTGCAATGCAGCCTCACTAACAGCATGCAGCCATTAGCTCACTACCAGATTCTTTATAGCTGCAACCGACGATCGCAGTGTAATGGTGAACTATTACAGATGACTCAGACGAAAGCCCGGCGTGGCTTACCTTGCTGCATGTGGGCACCACGTTACTCCAGTAGCACTGGGGATGAAGAGGATTGTTGTTTGACCCCTCAATGTTGCTTCTCCTTCTTCGTTGCTTGGGTAAATGGGAATGGGAGTAGGGGGCAGAGACATTAAATATGCAGGTTATTCAGATCAGGTAAATGTCTATGTTGATGTTTCTTCCAATCTGATTGGCAGAATCACTTGTGCTAATGAGATTGGCCAAGATATCTCACGTGTGTCCAGGGACAAGGGCCATCAATAAAACTTAAGAATTAATTGCATTGGGGTGAGCAGAAGACACTGGGGTTATTTATGTATCTATTAGTCTTTTTGTTTATTAATTTAAAATGAGCCACATACATGTGAATAAACATAGACAAACCTTGGCTCGTTCATATTTTCACTGTATTTGAGTGATTCGGGTTTGGGAAATATTTTAAGAAATTCTGGTGAGTTTATGACAATTACATGCTGATGAAATGTTGATGTAATCATTGGGTTGAAAAGGCCTGATCATTTCCTTCCAGCACATGTTTCGGCAAACACAAAATGAATTTAATGGAATAAGTTACGACCTTTCCTACCAGGGATGCTCAAAGAAAGCAAAGTATCTAAATGACTAATGGCTTGCACCAGGCTGTTTCTTGAATGCAGAAACAAAAAAGAACTCTTTGTTTGCTACTGACAAAAAATGTGTAATCTTTTTAAACAAACTTGTTTTATTTTACTTTATTTTAATATTTAAAGAGCAGACCTAGCTCAAGAGCAGCAGAGTGTTCTACAGGGTGTGGTTATCCAGCATTTAGGCTGCTGTTTTTTAGCAGTAGCACAGAACTCTGAGTTGTGGTCTGTGCATGAGTCTGTGCATCCATCGGGATTAGTCCTTGGTCAGGTATTGTTGAAAAAGCCAAGTTTTAAGAGACATGCAAAAGATGAGAATTGTGGGGAATTCCAAACTTATACCAGGTTAAAATTCCAGAGGTTAGATATGCGACAAAAGGAGTATTGTTTACAGGTCCTCTTTTGGCAGGCAAGTTGTGATTCAAGCTGGTTAGTCGATTAGCTACATGAGGAGCATGTGCCACCAGATATGTGGAGGCTAGCCCAGGTATGCTGGTGTGTTACTTGTGACTGTAAATGATACATGCAGTCCTGACCCGTATACTGACCTGGAGAGTATCTCTTTTAGTTGGCCCAGGACAGGGTTGATTTCATCAAATTTCTGAGCACCCTTAATTAGGCGTGCTACTGGGTGGTTGATTACTTTTGGGGAGATAAGTAAGTGTAAGTGATTTCAAACCGGCACACACCCAAGTCAAAGCCCAACATGTAGTGCACAACTGAAATCCTTATTTATTTTTGTCTATAAGTTCAATATTCTGAACGATATACCACTCATATCACACCATCCTCCTGAGACCCCTCCGGTCAAGCTGAACCAGGAATCAGGCTAGTTTACAAAAGTAAATATTTATTGATGTATTTAAAATGTAATCACAATATGTTTTAATAGATACACAACAATCACCAATGGGGTGACAGAACACAGAATAATGTCTTTAATACACTAGGAATGAGTAATGAGCAAAACAAATGCAGCACAGAAAATAATACTTTTGTGTTGGTTCAGATCAGATAGCACTATGGTTAGAGGTTCCCCCTGCATTACCCCTCAACACCCCCAATAGGCAATTAAATAGATGTGAGGAGGGAGCAGGTATTCAGGAAGAGCACTATCAAACATATCAGCCAACCCTTTCCCCTTTCAAACACAAGAGAAAAACAGAGTTGCCTTTTCACCTGTGAGTATGGCTTTAAAATTGTCTTTAGAATTGACTGGGCAAAAAAAACAATTATGGTCAAAAATACTGACATTTTTATAAATTCCTATGGGAGCCGCATTGAACAGCTGCACACACTCACAAACTATGATTTAGTCCAAAGAAAACATTTGAAATCTTAAAGTCTAAGTTGGAAGCAGTTTAAAGTTATTTTACACATGTAAACCTTTCAGATTTTTAAAATCGCGGCAAACATTTCCTTGCACATATTTTTCTATAACGGGAGAATCGGACTGCATTGTTTGGGTTCTCTGATTAGCTACAGATGTTAGGTAAAAGTAGGAATTGAAATTTCGTTTCTATCACAAAGACTGAGGAAGTTATAGAGGTTTTAGTAAAGGTCATTTTTGTAAAATAGGCGCAAGAATGGAAAACAGAAATGCACTTTTGAAAATGACAGTTGGGTTTGCTTACACTAAAGGATGACTATGAAAAAGAAAATACCACACAGGAATCTTACAGTCACATAATCAGTGTGACCCGTCTGCTAAGGGAACTCGACTTCTTCATATGAGAAAAGGGCCAGCGCAAAGATGGTTCTAACAATACTGGTTCTGAATGAAAGACAAGATGGGTTTGAGATAGCGATAAGACAATCCAAAGATACTTGTAACAATACTGGTTCTGAATGAAAGATAGGATGGATTTGAGGCAGGGATAAGACATTGCAAATATACTAGGGCCACAGTTCTTCCTATTAATACTCACAGGATAAGTTTTTAAATGGGACTGTCAGCTCTAGTCATTGGATTGTGTCTGGTCTAGGAAAGACAGCACATCAGGCACGGTACTGGTGTCAAACTCACCTGTGTCTCTGCAGGAGCGATGGATGAGCCTCCTTTGACCCTGAGTTCTCACTTCCCCTGTTTCACCCGGAGGAACACCTGTCAAATATAAGATGCACACTCAGACCTGGGTTCACCTGATTCCTCTGGGCCCCTTCCCTTCTCGCTACTATGTGCTGTGTTGTCCCCTAACTGTTACCTTGGTTTTTAGTGGAGTGTGCACTCCATCCTGCATTCGTAGGGGCACGATTCTATGGGAGATTCACAGCCCTACACTCGTAGGGATGATGTCAATGTCTGTTTGCTGAGTTCTGATGCCACACGCTGTTATATGCCTTCACAGTGAGGCAGAGTGTTCAATGTGCTAGTTTCTTTACTAGCAAGAAAGTCCTTTCCACATGGCAAACTTTGCGCGGTGGATTTTGAGAGTCCGGTATTATCCAAATTGTCTTTATTTTGCAAAAGTATCTTGGGTGAGTAGCACTGCGTGTAGAACCCAGAACCGCCGGTAGATATGCATGGCATTATAGCTTCGAGCGCACCTAGTAATGTCTCTCCTTTCCCTTGCAGAAGTGGATTTTGTAGTGCTTGCGCCACGAGTCTGGGTTCAGCGCTACTGGAGAGCCTCAGAGGTCCGATGAGCATGCACAGCGGCTTCGGTAAGTATGCACAGCATTACTGGAGCGAGCACAGTAAGTAATGTCTCTCCTTTCTTTTGCAGGAATTTGGGCACTCACACTACGAACCTGGATTCCAGCATAGTAGGAAGATTCGGTGAGTATGCACAATGTTACTGGAGTGAGCACACTAATGAAAGTTCTTCTTTGTGCTTACAGGTGCCGGTGTAGGTTTCACCTCGTGTCCAGGAAAAGCTGTGGCATGGAGAAAGCACGGAGGTTGATCCGGAGCAGGTAAGCAGAAGCAGGATGATCCGGAGCAGGTAAGCAGAAGCAGGTTGATCCGGAGCAGGTAAGCAGAAGCAGGATGATCCGGAGCAGGTATGCAGAAGCAGGATGATCAGGAGCAGGTAAGCAGAAGCAGGATGATCCAGAGCAGGTAAACAGGAGCACAGTGAGAGTGTTGCTGATGCAGTTTACAGAAAGCAGCACGAAGCACCGGAAGAATCTTGGGTGTGGCTCATATAGCCAGCCACACCCGAACACTAGATAGCTCATGGACTCTCATTCACTTCCTGTGTGGCAACAGGAAGTGGTACCAAGAAGTTACTACAAACACCATGAAGGAATTAAAAGAAGGTATCTGCTATGGGTTTTTTTGTGTGCCTATGCCAGGCCTGCCAAGCCTCCACCCAGCTTGCCCCGACTACATGCCTGGTACCCATGACAGTATTCCCCCTCAAGACCCCTCCCAATGGTGTGAGTGTGGGTTTTGGCTTATCAGGATTGTCCCGATGGAATCTTCGCACCAATCGGGGGGCATACACGTGTGTGCTGGGTTCCCAATATTCTTTCCGGGGGTCCGTACCCCTTCCAGTCAATCAAGTAATACAGGGTCTTCTGTACTAGTTTGGAATCTAATATGTTCTTTACCTCATATTCTGGTGCTTCTTCACCCACTTGTATGGGTGCGGGAGGTGTGGAGGTTCGGGTTCCTGGGTATACTGGTTTTAATAGCGACACATTAAATACGGGATGTATACGCATATGTTGAGGTAACGCCAGTCTCATGGTTGCTGGATTAATTACTGTGTCCGTCGTATATGGGCCGATGTATCTAGGCTGACATTTTTTAGGACCTTTTAAAGCAATGTGTCTAGATGCCAGCTAGACCAGGTCTCCCACTTGATAATCTGGGGCTTTTCGTCAATGGCGATCAGTGTTTCTTTTTTGTGTTTCTTTGGCTTGCTGTAGGTTCTTGCTGGCCTCCCTGGCTGCTTTAATGATGCTGGCATGCAGATTCTTTACCGCGGGCATCTCAATGTTTTCTGGCGGGTCGTAGACAGATGTTCTGGGGTTTTGACCATATTTGGTAAAAAAAGGTATTGCTTGGGTTGTTGAGTGTGTCGAATTGTTGTAGCCATCCATAGTATTTCTGTCCAGCTTTGACTTGTTTGGTGTAATAGACAGTGCAAATACTGTTCCATGGTCTGGTTCGTGCACTCGGTTTGACCGTCTGTTTGAGGATGGTGACTAGAGGACAGTCGGATTTCTACTCTTGCCAGGGTACAACATTTCTTCCAAAAACGAGATACAAATTGGCTGCCTATGTCAGAGACAATTATGGTGGGTAATCCGTGCAACTTGACGATTCGGTCTAGAAAAACCTGCGCCAGAGTCAGGGCTGAAGGAATACCTTTCAGAGCTATGAAATGGGCCATTTTGGAGAAGAGGTCCACTACTACGAGGATGGTATTATAAACTGAGCTGGGAGGTAAGTCAGTGACAAAGTACAATGATACTGTGTGCCAGGGCGCTGGTGGAATGGTGATTGGCTGAAGGAGGCTGGCTGGTTTTTGCCGAGATGTCTTGTATTGTGCACACACCTCACAGGTGCCTATGTAGGTAGCAATATCCTCTCGCCAAGTTGGCCACCAATAAGATTTGCTTACTTTCTTCATGGTTTTAGCTATACCTCGATGGGCTTCCAACAGTGAGTCGTGGTAGTCAGACATAATTGCTTGTTGCAGATCCTTAGTTGGAATGTAGAGACGCTTCTTTGATAATATGCTAGTTTGTCTTGAATATTGAACTGTTCTCCCTTCTTGTCCCAAGCCAGTAGGTCTTTTTCAGACATAGTTTTTTTTATTGCTTCCTGCAGTGTGTTTAATGGAGATGGGCCAATGCAGAAGCCGGGAATTTTATGGCTAGGTGTGATCTCCACCGGGTTAGGGGCATTATAGACTTCCTCTCCAGTGCCAATGTGGGATAACGCATCTGCTTTCCCGTTCTTAACTCCGGGGCGGTAGGTGATCACAAAGTCATATTCCATTAAGGATAGGGCCCAATGGAGCTGTCTTGAAGACTGAGCTTTCGCTGAGCGTAAGTATTGCAAGTTCCGGTGATCTGTTATTATTGTGATGGTGTGGTTTGCTCCAAGTAAGTAATGTCGCCATTTGCGTAGTGCACTCTTGATTGCTAGGAGTTCTTTCTCAGAAATCGCATAGTTCAAGTCTGCTGGGGAAAATATTCTCGACCAAAAGGCAATGGGATGAAGGCATCCAGTTTTGGGATTCTGTTGGGACAATACGGCCCCCATGGCAATTCTTGAAGCATCCGTTTCCATGATGTATGGTAAATCGGGCTGCGGGTGTTGTAGTATTGGGGCTGAGGTGAATTTTTCCTTGAGGGCTCGGAAGGCTTCTTCCGCCGCTGGTGTCCATTTGAATTTTTGGTGTTTGCGCAGCAAGGACGTAATTGGGTGTACTAAATGTGAGAATCCTGGTATGAAGCGTCAATAGAAATTCACAAAACCTAAGAAACTCTGTACTCCCTTTACAGATGTGGGCGAGGACTAAGTAAGGATTGCCTCCGCTTTTCTATTGTCCATCTTGATTCCCTGCGGTGTCAGTACATATCCCAGAAACTCTACCTCGGTGACGTGGAAGGAACATTTTTCAAGTTTTGCATATATTTGGTTTTCACACAGTTTACGGAGTATTGCATGCACATGGGTTACGTGTTCTCGGGAAGTGGTGGAGTAAATCAGAATGTCATCGATGTAGACGACTGCGCAGACATCGAGGAGTTCCCGTAACACATTGGTCATAAAATGCTGGAACGCAGCCGGGGCATTGAAAGCCCAAAGGGCATGACCTGGTATTCGTACAGACCATAGCGGGTACGGAAGGCAGTCTTCCACTCGTCCCCTTTCTTCATGCGTACCAGGTGATATGCGTCACGTAAGTCTAGTTTTGTGAAAATCTTTGCTTGTCTCACCTGGTCTATGAGTACTGGTATCAGAGGTAATGGGTACTTGTTGTTTATGGTGACTTGATTTAGGGCCCGGTAATCGATACACGTTCTTAAATCCTCCTCTTTTTTAGGTACGAAGAAAAGTGGGGAGGCGGCTGGTGACTTAGATGGTAGCGCTGTGTGCAGAACACAGAACCGCTGGTAGGTATGCACAGTATGCACGCGTTATATGTTCGAGCGCACCTAGTAATGTCTCTCCTTTCCCTTGCAGTTGTGGATTTTGGAGTGCTTGTGCCACGAGTCTGGGTTCAGCGCTACTGGAGAGCCTCACAGGTCCGGTAAGTATGCACAGAGTCTTCGGTAAGTATGCAGAGCATTACTGGAGCGAGCGCAGTAAGTAATGTCTCTCCTTTCTTTTGCAGGAATTTGGGCACTCGGACTACGAACCTGGATTCCAGCATAGCGAGAAGATTTGGTGAGTATGCGCAGTGTTACTGGAGCGAGCACACTAATGAAAGTTCTTCTTTGTGCTTACAGGTGCAGGTGTAGGTTTCACCTCATGTCCAGGGAAATCTGCGGCGTGGCGAAAGCACAGAGGTTGATCCGGAGCAGGTAAGCAGAAGCAGGATGATCCAGAGCAGGTAAGAAGAAGCAGGTTGATCCGGAGCAGGTAAGCAGAAGCAGGATATTCCAGAGCAGGTAAGCAGTAGCACACTGAGTGTGTTGCTGATGCAGCTTACAGAAAGCAACACGAAGCACTGGAAGAATCTTGGATGTTGCTTATATAGCCAGCCACACTCGAACACTAGAGAGCTCATGGACTCTCATTCACTTCCTGTGTGGCAAGGAATACCAGGAAGGAATTATAAGAAGGTATCTGCTATGGGTTTTTTTGTGTGCCTATGCCAGGCCTGCCAAGCCTCCACCCAGCTTGCCCCGACTACATGCCTGGTACCCTTGACAACTGGATCGTCTATGCCGGTCACCGGGTCACCGGGTTTGCACAGGATCTGCCCTCCTAGTCTGTGGGTATTTTAATCCAGCTGGATAGCGAGTTCCTCAGGTAAGCCTAGTGGTGACAAGCCAGAGAATTTCAGGATACTGGTTCAAAAGGCCTTCTCACACCACACAGTGCTTCACTAGGGAAGAGAATAAATTTGAGGATTTGGGCCTTGCTGAAATCAATAGTTCTCTATTACTGGCAAGAGTCTTGGCCTCTGGATCTGGAAGAATATTAAAGCTGGATGTAGAATGCTGGATCAGAGTTCTTCGCCGGAATCAGGAAAGTGGCTGGATCAGTGAGTCCCTATGTGTTGTCAGCTGCCTCTATGTTTTAAAATGACATCACAAAGGGAGTGTATGGGCCGGTTTAGCTAAGCTTGCCCCTGTGAGCTGGGATAGGACCACACTTCATCTCCGCCTTGCAATTTGAGTGATTGGATCAAGGCGGGATGATGTTACATTGTTACATTTTATGATTTGCTTTACAATCCTCAGAGACCTCCATTCAGCCACTGGTCTCAAAATCATATGTGATACTAAATGTACATTTCTACATTGGTCACCTTTATACAAATCACACACAAAGATGTCAGATTTGATGTGGCAGCTATTCCCCAAAACCCGCAATGGTGGGATCTTGTCTCAACTTTCTACAGAATTTTGCCCTTTTTGCTATGAACACAACTTCCAAATTGTATGCAAATTTCCACAAATGTGTGTGTTTAACATAGGGATGTGCGTGTACATTTTCACAATTCTAACATGAATACCTTTCGCATAAAACCACATATATTGCCATTCCTGTCCAGAACATGTCACACAGTTCTACCGCCTCTTCACACGTGCAGCCAACAATTAAATTAACAACTCCTTTTTATACTTTTCACTCTTTTGGAAGACAAGTTATGAGTCTTTTAAGACTGGTTCTTTGTTCATGTTGAGCAACAGATGGTCCACCCCTTTTTGTCTCCCTGCAGTCCAGGGACATCCCCCTCCTTGTTTGTTCCTTCCAGAAGCCATTTACGACCCCACACTTCCAGTTTCCTGGGCTGAAGCTCTGTCATTGTTCCTTCGCTTTCCCTAAACAACAATCTGTTCTAACCTGCAATTAATACCTCCCAGTGAGTTTCTGCTGAGAGGAAAGCCCTCCCTCTGGGAGAAACCTGCTTTTCCATTTCTTGTGACTCAGCCAAGCTAATTAACTTCTTAAATCCAGCAAAAACCAAAGTTTTTGCCTCAAACAGAAATACATTTCTCTCATGGCCTTAAAATCTGTGGGATCAAAAAACAATTAAAATCTGTATTCCTTTTTTGCAACAATCCTTTTTATGTTTGCTAATCCAGCAGACTTTTTAGTTTTAGGTCACTTTACAGTTTCATCAGTACTCCTCTGACAGCTGTTATTCAGGTAGCCCCGGGTACCTCACCCAGATTTTGGCATATGCTGTCAGTTTTCAGACAATCCAATTTGTCTGAAGAATGTTTTGCTCTTCACATTAGGACTTTGTATGTTTACAATACTTCTTTAGATACATACATTTTAGCACCAGGCAAGATTTTGAGTGTGGAGAAGTGTTGTATATAGGCATTTAGGAGGTTTTAGCAACAAAGCAAATGTCATTAGTAGGCACATTTTTGGGTTTCACTTGCAAAGTGTTGCTTCTCTCTCTGCACTCTGTTTACTGGTCATGGAGCCCTCTGGCACATTTGCTGTAGGGTGTGCTCTATTCCACCTCACACGCACCATGGGAAGCCGGTTGTGCATCCCTCTTTTTGTGTGCTGAAGCACACGGTTTTTGGATGGTTTTGGCGCGCACAAGGGTTTGCCGCCATTGTTGCAGTTTCTTTCACCATAACTGGCAGGGTGATGTCACATAGTATTGCAGAGTAGGTCAATACATCCCACATAAGCAGCTGTGCACCCCGACAAGATGGTGCATCCTCATCAATGTGCAAGTCCGCGAGGGAATGAAATACGGTCTAGAAGTCATGTAGTGGGATGAAGGGTTGGATTTTGCAAAAGGTGGAGATTCTGAGCCAGGCCATTTGGGTCCTCTTGGCTATTTGTTTATCAAAGGAGAGGCTGCTGTCAATGGTGAAGCCTAAGGATTCTGCTGAATCAAAGATTTCCAGACCAAAGACTCTGAGGTACATATCATTGAGACATCGTTGGGCAAGTTATTGTTTAGCAGGGAGTCCGGTGAGGATGAATTCAGGCTTGGATAGGTTATGTTTGAACGAGGCAGTCGACATTGAGGACTGGATGATGGCTAGGTAATTGTAGAGATGACTGATGTCCTGTGGGATTTTTCACCTCATGTACAACTGAGTGTCAACAGCATATTGTTGGATGGCTGTATAAGGGTCTTTGAGGAAGGTTTACTGAAAGAGGATCGGTGAGAGGAAGGAACATTGGGGGACTCCACAGGAGACCTGGAGTCTGTTACAATGCAGTTGGTTCATCTGGATGGCCTTGTGTCTGCTCAAGAGAAAGGAGGTAAACCAATTCAGCACAATGCCAGTGAATCCCATCCCATTTGTGAGGAGGGAGAGGAGTATGCAGTGGTTGGTTGTGTGAAATGCAGCCGAGAGGTCACTGAGGAAAAGGAGACATGAGTTGCCCTTATTCATAATAATGAAGGACATTGTCCACCACCTCAATGTCTTGATGCTACACTTGGGGTGGAACCCAGACTCAAAGTCCTTTAAGAGGTGTAGTTTTTTTATTTAGGGGAGTAGTTGACTTGCAACTCCTTTTTTCCAAGATTTTGACGATAAAAAGGATGTTCTTAATGGGAAGGTAAATGGTCAGATAGTAAGGGTCTAGGGTCCGATTTTATAAAAGAGATAATAAGAAAAACGTCTTGAGGGTGTCAGGGAATGACCTTTCAGTGAGAGAGGCATTCATGATACTGAGGAGTGTGTTGATCACAAGGACCTTTAAATTGTTTAATCCTGGATGCCAGGATAATATCGTCAGCGTAAGAAGCAGGTTTGAGTGAGGCAAGCTTTTTACGAGGTGTGGAGAGAGAGAGAGAGAAGAGAGAATTTGGTCCCGAGGGTAAGCATGCATACTGGTGTGCAGGGGTGGGCTATCGTTGGGGATGTTTTCTCGGTGATCTGTCTGATTTTGTCTATTTTTGCAACAAAAAAGTTGTTGATTTCATCACATTTTTCCTGATTTACTGGCACCACTGTATTGGATGAGTGTTTGGTACAATGTTGTACTACTTTGAAGAGGGTTTTGCTCTTGTTGAAGACTGCCACCATGGTGGTGTAGTAGTATGTAACTTTGGTTTCAGTGTTTCGAATCCTACGTTTGAAACACTTGTGTAGGTGCGTTATAAATGCCATATCATATCATACCTAACTCCTCCCTTCGCCCCTTCAACTAATCCAGAATAGGACTGCAATACTTAACCTCGGCCTCAAGCCCAGGGACCGCATCTCTTCAGCCCTAAAATCGCTTCACAGGCTCTCGGCTGCTGAGGGGATCAAGTTCAAACCCTCTTTATCATCCACAAGGCTTTCTGGGCCCTGGGACCCCACTACATCCTGTTAAGCGGCTTCACTTCAACACTACAGCTAAATCAATGCCTAGTCTGGGATGCTGAGGGAAACCCTTATTGATATATGTTTAGGTCCAGTTCATGTACTCTGGATGACAACCCTTATATAACACCCCTCTCATAGAATCCCCCTGACCCTACTGAGCCAAGAAGTAGGTCTGTTTTGCAAATTTAAAAGGTTTATTTGAGAAATATAACAATATATATCTATCACACATTTATAATAAATTAATATTGGATATCACACTTAAAATATGACAGTTATCAACAATGGATAATGTTCTACTAGTAAACTGATTTGGTTACTTAGAAGTAGTATAGAGGATGAGGTAGTTGAAATGCTTTATGGTTTCAAGGAAATGCAAGGTGGAATAAATGCAGTACAGAAAATAAACTGATATGGTTTCACAATATATGTTCACTTTTTCTCTGGTAATTCACCCCCCCCCTATGCAATGTAAGCAATGGAAGGAGATGGAAAGAGGAGCACACAGTTCTCAGGAATGCAATCAAATACAATCCGAAATTCAGTTCCCCCCCAGCAAGCTTAGAGGAAACAGGTAGAAGTTTAAAACACATGCCCAAAATGCTTTGAATGTGATGACAATGAAGTGAGAAATGTGCTAAAAATGCTTTTAATCCCCTCTAGAGATTCAGGGTGAGTGGTAGACATTTTAAATCAGTTCAGGTCAGCCCTAACAATGGTTCAGGGATGGTTATTAGGTTGCAAACGAATTTTAGCAGTTCAGGCAAAAGCGGCTATCTTTTTACAGATGACGAAATCAGGCCAAATCGCAAATCGCGGTAGAATTTGCATGTACGTAAATCGTGATTGCGGTAAAAGTATAAGTCGTTTCTAGGCTTGTTGGAAAGCTTAGATTCTGAGCTTTCAGAGGAAAGTTAAATCTAGTTCCTAGGACAAACGATTCCAGAGATACGGATGATTTAATAAAGGTAGTTTTTCGGATTTGAAAGCTCAGAATGACAGGCAACAGTTTTCAGTTTTAAAGATGACAGAATGACACGATTCTAGGAGGCAGTTCTAATAGGCTAAAATAGTTTAAATTAGATTATTTTAACTAAGAGATTGATTCTGCACAGTTCTGCTAGGTACTCACAATATAAATTTGAAATAGGCCTCGTCACGGATCTGGTCAACACGTCCAGTGGCGGTTCTCTCTGCTCGGCAGGTCAATCAGGCACCGGTCCTGCTCACAAGGATCTGGATCTCTGGTTCTGCTCACAGCAGTCTGGGTCTGGTCTGCGGTTCCGGCAAAAGTTCTTGGCAAAGAATTCAAACAGCTCGCCCGGCTGTGGAATAGTTTGGTTAGGTTTGCTGGATTCTGAAGGCCTGCTGAGAATACTTTTGCTTGCAGTGGGTCTTCTAGGTTCAAAGTTCTGTAGTCTATGGGTCCCTCGTTCTGGTCTCTGTCTGGATGGGATGTCGGCCATCAAAATGCTCCGCAGAAATTGAAAATGAATGTCTTTACCTGTCCCAGCAGTCTCTTTTTATGTGTTTTGGAAGTGGGTGTGTGCGTGGCATAACTGAGCCTGCCCCTCTCTACTTGTCAATGGCCCAATTCTCCCCTCTCCCATGATTGGGGGAAGGAAATGGATTGTCATCATGATGAGGTCTGTTTATGGGTGAGAGGGTCCTCCCCTGGTCAATTTGCCCACAAATCTATATTTGATTCAAATACATATTTTCCAGATACACAATTTGTTGAAATTACATGTACACATTATATATTCCTTATGGTCCATGCTTGTCTGCCTCTGATCTTCCTGGGGGCTTGCATTAAAAAATGACAACATTTTGCGCTTTTTGACTGGTTTACCAATATCGGACATTTACCAAAAATTACACAAATGTGCGCAAGGAGTATGGACATTAATTGATGAAGTGTCAGATTTTTAACATGCAGACATTTGGAGTGAGACCCTATTTTCCGCTAGCAACCCCCCAGAATACACCACAGGGTCCTAAAGCCTCTTAAAACGTGCACTGAAAAATCACAAGAATAATGATATTACTTATATAATTCTGAAAAGTCCGTACTATGAATTATCCATTTTTTTTAAATTATGCTCTGGCCCAGATGGGTGTGGTTTAGGTTCCAAAGCACATGGGGGAAGCTTCTGTCTGTCCCCGCCTCCAGCTCAGGTGGCTCCCAGAGGCACTTCTCCTCCCACTTCTCCCAAGAGGAAGCTATTTTACGACCCCCCCAATATAACATTTGCCTGAGCCCAGGACAGTGCATTGTTCTGTGTCTCTGCCCAAAGTTCTGTAGGTGCCCCTCCCCTAATCTAATCAGAGAGGTGTCATCTCCTTTTGGTGGGGAAGCAGGATGCAGCTAGGCCTGGGAAAAGTGGCTGAGCAGGTTTCTCCTGTCGGGTGTAGTTGTCAGGCAGAATTCAGCTAAATGTTACTTTAGTTCCCAGTTTAAATCAAACTTACATGCAGCTATTTTTTATATATACATTAAATAATTACTTCCTTCAAGTCATTTCAGAATATAGTTTTACATTGTATCCACCTCTTAGCAAGTCTTTCCTTGGCCTGGTTTCAGTTCATTTGTTCAGTTTTACACAAAAGTCTGGTGGTTTTAAAACGCCGGCTTTCTGATAGTGGTGAGCACCGGTACTGCATCCATTTTTGACATTAAGAAAATGAATTCCCCACAGTTCTGGGTTGCTTTTGGCAATCAGCATTGCCATTCCCAATCGTTTCAGGCTACTGTGTGTGTAGCCCAATGGTGGTTTTAGGCAGTGCCCTCCTGTGCTCACAATATAGCAAAAATGGGTGGCAGCCTATTCTTCATGTTTTCCCTGTGCACTCTCTGGGGAGTTCTGGCCATCATGATGTTTTCAATGCCAGTACTGCACAGTTTTATGGTAGGGCTTGGCTGCATGGGTAAAACATCCCACAAGCCCCCCCTCTTGTGATGCCCATTCTGATCTTTCATTGATGGAACTCGCAAGATCTGGGATGTTAGCCTCCTCTTCTTCCAATTCCGTAAATGGCACAGTTCAGCATCTTTTCCTCCCTCCAGTCGATCAATCAGTTCTCCTTGCTGGTCCTGATGGGAGGATTGGGCGGTACCCCGGGCCCCTCGGATCTTCGCTCCCGGTCCCCAGGTCGACTTCCGTGGTCAGCCTCCATGGTTTCATCTCTCATAGGATGACAAAGCAAAGCGGCAATACACATTCCTAGACATTTTTCCACCACTATTAATGGTGTGGCGAACATAGACATTTTATAAATCAGAAAATATGAACATATACATTTTCTTTTTTAAATTAGGAGACAAGAACATATATATACATACATATATATATATACAAGAATCACAGAATTTTATATGCTATATGTGGAATATTTTATGGTTGGAACTGAATTACTCTGGAGCGGCCCCCTCTGGGATTCCAGTGGATTCCTCCAGTTGTTGCAGAGTGTGCCTGGGATGGCAACACTTCAGATGATTAATATGGACCCACTTATCTTCCCCTTCCGCCAAATTACCTTTGGGGATGCGGATTTTGTAGGCAACAGGGGAGATCTTGTCTATAATTTCAAAGGGTCCCTTCCATATGGGCAAACATTTTCGCTTGTATAGATAGACCCGTTCCCCCACAGTATATTCCTTCCTGGTGGTCTTCAGGTCATAGTGGGTTTTCATGCTATCAGCTGATCTTTCTAGATTCCGCTGAGCATAGGCAAAAGCATGCTGAAGGTGTTTCCTTAAATTCTCCACATACTCATGGGTTGTGGAGGCATTTATCAGTGTCTGCTCTTGGGTCCTGTAGAGCAAACGCTGAGGAAGCACCATCTTGCGTCCAGTCATCAACTCAAATGGTGACATTTTAGTTGCATATGAAGGGGTAGATCTGATGGCCATTAGGACCAGAGGTAGTCGGATATCCCAACTTGGTCCAGAATCTGCCACAAACTTTTTTAAGATGCTTACAATGGTTCGTTTGTATCTCTCTACTGCTCCAGAAGAAGCTGGCCTATAAGCAATATGTAGCTTCCTTTTGACCCCCAGTATCTCCCACATCTTTGTCATTACTTCACTGGTGAAGTGGCTACCTCTGTCTGACTCAATCCTTTGAGGTAGACCAAAACGGGAAAATATGTGGTTAATCATCAGGGCAGCTGCTGTTTCTGCCTTGCAATTTGGTGCTGGGAGACATTCCACCCACTTGGTAAACAAGACGAGCGAGCGAATCATAGGGCCTACAAAGTTGATTTGCAAATCTGACCATGGCAGTGTCATCCCCCTCTTTTGGAGAGGCGCACAGTGTGTGAGGGATGATGGCTGAAATTGTGCACACACAAGACACCCCTTCAAGTATTGGTTGAGGTCCTGCCCCATGTCTGGCCAGTATGCAACCTCTCTTAAGATTTCCAGTGTTGTGTGAAACCCCCTATGACCAGCGGTGGCCGCATCATGGGCGTGACTTAACATCAGGCTTCGGAATGAGGTAGGGACCACCCACTGATTATGGCCAGCTTGGGATTTCCTTACCAACAAACCGTCTTGGATAGGGAATCCTTTTGGACATTTCATCAACACTCTTAGGTCCTCTTTCCCAATGTAATCGGTATCCATCAGGGGAAAGTTCTCAGGGTCCTCAATGTGTTGGTAAAATTTACCAATTATTGGATCCCCCTTCTGAGCTGTAATCAAATCAGCATCAGGGGTCTCCTTACTCCATTGTGTAGTTGAAAGATCATTGTGAGCATTTGTCTGGGACCTAGTGATAGCAGTGACCTGGATTTCCCCCAACAGGGACTCTATTTCGATTAGATCCCCTTGGATGGCCCCGGTTTTGGCCAGCTGATCCGCTAAGTCATTTCCAGTTTTGTCTGGTCCCTCTACTTTGGAATGACCCTTGATCTTTTTCGAGTAGATGGTCATCCCATTCGATGTGACCAGATCATCAATATTTTGGATTAACTTCCCATGTTTCAGGGGTTTGTTATTAGCACATAACATGCCTCTGGTTTTCCAATTAACCAGGTCCTCCACAAACCCGTTCCGTACATAATCCGAATCTATGATTATGACCAGTTCGTGGAGTTGATGCTGGACAGCAGTGAGGATGGTCTGATGCACAGCCATCAATTCTGCCACCTGACTACTTCGGGGACCAATTTGTATCCAGCGGAGGGTTCTGGAAACTCCTTCACCCATGCATTCCCTACGCCGGCCACCAGTTCTTTCTCCCCGTTGTTGTCAACATGGTAAGAGCATCCATCCACATAGACAGTGGGCATTCCCTCACACTTTTCTTCTTCAAAGACTTTGTGTGGGGAAATGAGGTATGCTTCCATGTTGTCCTTGATTTTTAGACTTTCGTCCTCGAGACAGTTTTCTCTGGCACAATCATGCAAGTCAGCCAGAACTTGCGCGAGGGGACTCTTCTTGTTTTGGCCATATATGACCTCTACAGGAAAGCCTTGCATTGACAGGAAGTAATTCGGGAATTACTCACCTTTCCGGCCCGGATTCTGTCACTTTGGAGATATTGCAGAGGCTGGTGTGGAGTCTCCACTATGATGTGTTCCCCCTGGATAAACGGGCGGTAATTCTTCAATGCCCACACCGTTGCCAGGAGTGCCTTCTCACAATCGTTGAATTTTTCCTCCACAGAGGATAAAGTTTTGCTCGCATAGGAGATTACTTTATTGACCTTGTCATGCTTTTGGTACAAAACTGCCGTCAAGCACGTATTAGAGAACCCTGTCTCCTGGAAGAACTCCTTGTTTCTGACAGGGTAAGCTAGGCAAGGCGCTTGTGAGAGGCTTCTTTTGAGTTGTCTTACTGCCTCGGCTTGTTCTGGACCCATTGCCACTTGACCCCCCCCCCCCTCCTTCAGGAGATGAATCAGGGGTCTGGTGATCTCTGCGTAGCCCTCAGTGAACTTTTTGCTGTAATTAGTCAGTCCAAGGAGGCTCCTTAGTTCCTGCAGAGTTGTGGGGTCTTTCAGTTTCTGGAGTGCTTCCACTTTCTTTTCCTGGGGACAGAGACCCTAAGGAGTAATCTCATGCCCCAAGAAATGAACATGGGTTCTACACCACTGTGCTTTCTGAAAGGAAAGTTTTGCTCCAGCGGCCCTCAACTGCGTCAGAACATAACGGATCTTTGCTTTGTGTTCCTCCACAGATGAACTTTTGATGAGGACATCATCTACATAAGCCAGGTTACCCCTTGCACCCAGGTCGGGCATGGCCTTATGTAGGAAAATGTTGAATTCATTGCCGGAGTTGAGGTATCCGAAGGGAGTCCGGGTCCATGTGTACTGCTGGCCCCCAAAGGTAAAAGCCAGTTTGTATTGGCCCTCCCTACTGACAGGCAAGGTCCAGTATCCATTGGTCAGGTCTATTGCTATGAATACCTGTGACCCCTGGATCTGGGCCAGCCCTTGTTCAATGTAGGGCAGAGGCCATCGGGAAGTATGGACCCGTTTGTTGAGCTCCCTTAGGTCGGCGCAGAGTCTCCACTGGCCGTTTGGCTTCAATATTCCCAGCACCGGATTATTGAAAGTGCTGTGGACTGGACGGATTATTCCCCGGGACTCAAGGTTCTTAATTATTTCCGTAAGGGACTCCATGGATGCGAGAGGCAAACGATATTGCTTCACAAACACTGGAGTCATGCCAGGGTCCGTGGGAATTGTTGTTGTGTGGATGTCGGTGCGACCACAGTCATATGAGTCTACCGCAAAGAGATCTTGGAAACCCAAGAAAACTTGTTTCAACTTTTGCTTCTGTTCCAGAGTCACACAGGCATCATGTAGGTTGACTCTCTCTTCCACCATCTGCCTGAAGCCTGGAAAGACTTCTGGTTTGGCTATCTCAGCGGCCTCCTCCAGCTGGGTGGAGAGGTCCCTGGTCAGAGTGCTGATTTGGACTGGAGGCTTCAGGTGGGAAAGGCAGCCCTCATGGACCTGGAAAATCACCTCATCCCTCCTGAAGTCACAAGTCACATCTTCCTTACCATAAGGGCAAGAAGTGTACACCAGGAAGTTCTCCCCATGCCGGGTGAAAATCCTGTCTGGGGTTGTATTGTCATCACTGTCACTGTCAAAACAGTCCTTGGGGATCGGTCCTAACAGTTCATTTCCCAGATCAATGGAAAAATGTCTGTCATCAACCGCCATTCCAATAATGGTGCCAGCGGCTAGAGTAATACTCTTTAAGTCGCTGTTATCCACCTCTATTGGAATGGTGTCATGTTCTATGTTGACTAATGGAGTTGGGTTTACCCCCAACCCTTGCTGTTGGAGAGAAGCATTTAGATGAATATAAGCATCAGGGTTTTTCGATTTTTGTCCTCTTTTAACTTTCACTTCCAGGGAGAATTGTCAGGTCTTTTCTGGGATGGTGACTTCCTTTTTAAGCTGAATTGCAACTGCAGAAGGTAGCAATTGAGCTGACCTAAATGCTTTTTCTTGATCATCAAAGCCCATGGGATTATCTGCTAATCGGGACCAAGCTTTGAAGTTTATTAGGTCCAAACTAATGGCGAAGCGATTGAGAATGTCACTGCCTAAGTAAAAGGCAGCAGTGACGTCTCGCACGACCCAACAATTATGGACTATGCTCTTGTTGCCAATGGAGATTTTGAGCATACACCTGCTTGGCAGGAGATGTTTGGAATTAGGTGCTTCCAGGTCCATTTTCCATTTTTCTATCAGTTTGAATGTGGGAATGGCTGGATCTTTTGGGAGTTGGCGGAACATGGCTTCGCTGATGAAGCTCTTACCGTTGTTCACACTCACTCGAGCGAGAACAGAGTCCTTCCCATCATTTAACTGAACAGGGATGAACAACTGATCTCCAATTTGCTGAATATCAGCAAGGCTCTGAGCTGATTTCACATCTTTGTGGACTATAGGAGTGGGAGTGTCTGATTGTGGATTGGTAAAGAATTTCAGAGTGGTTTCTTCCAGTGTGGAATACCACCTTAAACTGGAAGGAAGGTTGATTTTCAGAAATAGAGAGGACCACCCAACACCAGTCTGTTGTCCTACTGCTATTACTGTCACGTCTGGAATTTGGTTGTTCTGGAAGTGAAATTCTACTGGGTCAGATTTTTGTTCAACCATGTGGCAGGTGCCATTTAAACTAACATGGTTGACACTCTGTTTTAATTTTATTGGTCGGCTAATCTGGGTCCAGTGGACCTTGTTTACACAATCCATTAGGGGTGACAACCTTCTCAGGAGGTCATTCCCTAGTAAACAAGGGGTGCCCTCTGGAGTCACTACTATGACCGGGTGTTTCACCTTGTGTCGCCCAATTTTGATGTCCAATCTGCAGTCCCCTCGACAGGAATTTCCTTCCCGTCAAAGTTCTGCAGTTGTCCAGGAAGAGAGGTGAGAGGAATACAGTAATTCTCCCCCCTTCCTGCATTTAGTTCATCAAAGGCCCTTTTGGACAGAAGGGTAGCTTGGGATCCAGTGTCCACCAGTGCCGAAATTGTACCCTGCCCCTGTACTTGTACTGGGGCATAATATCTTCCCTCCTTCTCCTAAAGGGGGCACAGATAATGCACATTTTTGGACAACTGGTGGGCTAACTTTCTGGTTTTGGACATTGCTAGCGAAGAGATTTGGGCAGAATTCTGTGGAGAGCCTGGGGAATCTGAAAGAAAAAGTTGGCAACTGAAAATGGTTTCGGGTTCTGGGCCGCCCCCCCCTTTTTGGAGGCAGTCATCAGGATGGGTTTGACCCATGGGATTTTGGTATTGTCGGTTCTGGGATAAGATGATGGACGGCGGTAGCTCAGTCTCCACATCTCCCCAGTCTGAATTGGCATCCCTTAGGACCCATTTTTCCTTGGGAGGAGTTCCCTCATCTCTGAAGGAGAAGATCCTTTCCCCAAGATCTTCTGAGGATCTCTCTCCCTCAAATTGGAAGACCTGTATCTCCTCCACAAAGTGGGTCTGTTTGGGTCCTTTGTTTCTCCTACCCCCCTCTGCTCCTTGGGTGGCAGACTTTCAGGGCAGGAGATTTTGTTTCCGGTTCCTGGGTTTCCAGGGGCTGTTTACAAGTTGGGAAGGAAGCTTCCTCCAAGGCTTTAAACCCCCCTTCCCCTTGTGCCTCCTCCCTGGGAACCGGTGGGTTATCAGGTTGCTGCCCCCGTCATTGTTCTGGAGCACTAGGTCCAGGGTTTGGGGCATTCTGTGGTGGCATGCTCATCTGAGGGTTCTGTTGAGCCTTCAGTATGTGACCCAGATCCCGTGCCATGTTTTGGACCTGGCACTCTAACTGGGAAACCCGCTCAGGCTGATACGGGGCTCTATTTTCTCCCTGGGCTGATCCCGGGAAGGGTAGCTATCCCTTCTCTGGTAGTACCCCTGGTTGGGAAGATTTGGGTACCCCTCCACCCTTGGCCTCCCCTCTCCCGGATTAGGTTGTCTGGGCTCAGGGAATTGGGGAAAGAAGGATGGATCGTTTTGGGGTTGGAAATTGGGTGGATACCTGGGGAAAAAGTTCTGCCAAGTATTTGGGGAATTTCTGCCCTCCTGTGGGAAGTTAGGAGGGAAGTTCCCTGGGTTAGGTGCTTGGTTAGATCTCCCCCCTTGGGCTGGAGGAGTCCACACATAACCCAGGATGGGTTGGTTTCCCTTGTAGCGGGGACTTACATAATCAGGGGAGCGAGAGACCCCATTTGTGGGACTACCTCCTTGACTCCCTGTCTGTGACTGGCCTGAGGGCCTTCTGGGCTGTGAATTATATGGTGCATGGAGGTTTTTAGGTCCCCCCATCTCCAAATCTAAAACGGGGGCAACCTTTACCTCTGCCACCTTGGCAGCAGCAGGGGTGCTGTTGGTTTTGGGGTTTTTGGGCTGATTCTTAATTTCCACCGGTTTCTGCATCTCATAGATCCGGGTAGCCTGTTCAATGACCCAGTCTAGTGACCTCTTCTCGTGAAAATCTCTCACTAGCTGGGTCATGATGTATTTGGGCAAGGCATGGAAAAAAGTATTGACAAATTCTGTGCTGTCTGTGCGCACCCTTCTGGTGGTCTGCGCAAAGGCACGCTTCAATTCTTGCACGAATTCTTGCAAATTGTAGGCTGCATTGCGAGCCTCTTGGGGATTTCTGGGAACAGAAAAATGCTTCAAGATGGCCGCCTTATAGGTGGACCATCTTAAATGATTTTGGTCCTCCAGCCCCGCAAAGAAATTGGAGTATTCTGGGGAGAATGTCCATTTTACGTACTGGATGCAGCTACTACTGTCCTTCAAATGGAAAGTCTCCATCATTTGCTCATAGAGCTCCAAGTGTTCCCAAACGGAATACTTGGCGTTCTTATGATAAGGCGTGATGACACTCCTGATTGCCTTGATCTGCTTTAAGGGGCCCTTAAGCAAGGCCCTGTTTGCCTTATTGGCCTTTTTGGTTCGGTTAACCCTGGCCCATTCATCCTCCGACTCAGAAGCACTGCTCCCAGAGGTGCCCGTCTGATCTTCCAGGTTTTCCCGGATTCTACGAGCCTGGGAATGGCTGGCAGAATGTGGGGACCTGGTCTCCTGTGTCCTGTAACGCTCAGAGGAGTCTTCAGATCCCTCCTTACTGCCAGGATTTGTTGGTTACCCCCCCACTGACCTAACTGGGCAGAGGTTTTCAGGATGCCCTTAATGGGCCTACTCTCCTGGGTCTCCCCACTAATTTGCACTGTGCTTGGGTACCCATACCCAGATGCCCGCCCCTCCATTCCTGGGTGGTACTGGCCTATGAGCCCCATACTTCTAGCTGGATAGTAATCTGCCATCCCCGTGGCCCTGGGCTCATGTGCGCGAGGGGACATGGGGGTGGCAGAGTCCAGGGACTGGGAGAGATGAAGGCCTCTGGTACTAGGACTCCTGAGGTTATGCTCAGGAGTTTCTCTTTCCAAGCAAACCTCATCTCTATCCGCCCCTGCTCCCTGTTGCAATGCAAGAGCCTGCGCTTTCAGTTCCTCAGTTAAGGCCTTACTAGACTCTATCAGTCTCTCCTGCATGGCTACCTGTTGCTGGAGCCTATCATTGTGCTGGCAGAGAGCCTCATTCTCTCTCTGTGCCTCCTGATTGGTCCTGGATTACTGGGCCAGTCTTTGCTGCAGGAGGCTTACCTCCTGAGCTGTGTCCCTATTGGCCTGCTCCTTTCTTGCCAGAGCATCCTCCACCCTCCTGGTGTGCTCTAACAAGTTCTGGTGTTCTTTTTGGAGGTCACCCAGTCCCTGGAATGCCAGGTGATTTTCTTCCATTTTCCTTTTTAAGTGGCAGACTTCCTGGCCTAAGGTATCCCTTTCCTGACTAAGAGCATGCATCCGTGCCGCCAGGTCGCCCCTTTGCCTTTAGAAGGCACCAGCTTTCTGGCGCTCCTGGTCAAACTCTGCCTGGGTATCCAGGTCTTTCAAAATCAGTTTATTGCTCTCTGCCTTCTCCCTATCTAGGTGGCTTTGCAGGGTGACTACCTGCTCAGCACATGCCCTATTGAAGTCTAACTGTTGCTCCAGCTTTTTCTGGCTCTGCAGTAGGGAGTCCAAACCTTCTTGGTACTCCCTCTGCAAGGCCAGAAATCTGGTATCCTGGTCAGCCTTTTCCTGTTGCAGCACATCCATATCCTCCTTTATTTTAGTGATGTACTGTCTGCTGTCCTTTTCTGACTCCTGGCTCCTGAGCAGCCTCTGCTCAGAAGAGTCCAGATCAGATTAGGCCTTCTCTAACGCCATATGTTGCCAATTTGCCAGATCTTGGCCTTCAGCACATTTGTCCTGCATGGCTCCCATATATAGATACAAATATGCCATTATCCTAACCATCTTGCCATGTTCATCTTTAGCTTTAGGAGCCATATATAATTCACTCAGGGCCACATGTAATGGACCCTGATCTCTCCATATATCTGACCCTGTTTCAGTGACCTGTTGCGCGATTGCCTGTAACTAGACCGTTTGGTCCTGATGAGTCCACTCACCTCTCACAAATAGCTTATGTAAGAAGTGCTCTCTGGCTATTTTGATGTCTACCAGTGTCGTCATTCTGGAATTTGAGTTCCTTCCTGACTTACAGAAGTTTGTATTTTATTTTTGCAAAACAGACCGTTTCCTTAGAGCATTCCTTTGAGGAGTGCTTCACAGCATGACACAGCATGGTGATCCGACCGGATGTATGTCTCCTGTCAGTTAGCACACTGTATTTATCTGCACAAGTGATAGATCTAACCCAGAATCTCCGGCTACGAGCCCCCACTTTGTTAAGCGGCTTCACTTCAACACTACAGCTAAATCAATGCCTAGTCTGGGATGCTGAGGGAAACCCTTGTTGATATATTTTTAGGTCCAGTTCATGTACTCTGGATGACAACCCTTATATAACACCCCTCTCATAGAATCCCCCTGACCCCACTGAGCCAAGAAGTAGGTCTGTTTTGCAAATTTAAAAGGTTTATTTGAGAAATATAACAATATATATCTATCCCACTTTTATAATAAATTAATATTGGATATCACACTTAAAATATGACAGTGATCAACAATGGATAATGTTCTACTGGTAAACTGATTTGGTTACTTAGAAGTAGTATAGAGGATGAGGTAGCTGAAATACTTTATGGTTTCAAGGAAATGCAAGGTGGAATAAATACAGTACAGAAAATAAACTGATATGGTTTCACAAGAGATAATATGTTCACTTTTTCTCTGGCAATTCACCCCCCCTATGCAATGTAAGAAATGGAAGGAGATGGAAAGAGGAGCACACAGTTCTCAGGAATGCAATCAAATAAAATATGAAATTCAGTTCCACCCCAGCAAGCTTAGAGGAAACAGGTAGAAGTTTGAAACACAGGTCCAAAATGCTTTGGATGTGATGACAATGAAGTGAGAAATGTGCTAAAAATGCTTTTAATTCCCTCTAGAGATTCAGGGTGAGTGGTAGACACTTTAAATCAGTTCAGGTCAGCCCTAACAATGGTTCAGGGATGGTTATTAGGTTGCAAACGAATTTTAGCAGTTCAGACAAAAGTGGCTATCTTTTTACAGATGAAGAAATCAGGCCAAATCGCAAATCGCGGTAAATTTTGCGAGTGCGTAAATCGTGATTGCGGTGAAAGTATAAGTCGGTTCTATGCTCGTTGGAAAGCTTAGATTCTAAGCTTTCAGAGGAAAGTTAAATCTAGTTCCTAGGACAACCGGTTCCAGAGATACGGACAATTTAATAAAGGTAGTTTTTCGGATTTGAAATTTTAAAGCTCAGAATGACAGATGACAGTTTTCCGTTTTAAAGATGACAGAATGACACGATTCTAGGAGGCAGTTCTAATAGGCTAAAATAGTTTAAATTAGATTATTTTAACTAAGAGATTGGTTCTGCACAGTTCTGCTAGGTACTCACAATATAAATTTGAAATAGGCCTCGTCACGGATCTGGTCAACACGTCCAGCGGCGGTTCTCTCTGCTCGGCAGGTCAATCAGGCACCGGTCCTGCTCACAGCGATCCGGATCTCTGGTTCTGCTCACAGCGGTCTGGGTCTGGTCTGCGGTTCCGGCAAAAGTTCTTGGCAAAGAATTCAAACAGCTCGCCCGGCTGTTGAATAGTTTGGTTAGGTTTGCTGGATTCTGAAGGCCTGCTGAGAATACTTTTGCTCATCATGATGAGGTCTGTTTATGGGTCAGAGGATCCTCCCCTGGTCAATTTGCCCACAAATCTATATTTGATTCAAATACATATTTTCCAGATACACAATTTGTTGAAACTACATGTACACATTATATATTCCTTATGGTCCATGCTTGTCCGCCTCTGATCTTCCTGGGGGCTTGCATTAAAAAATGACAACATTTTGCGCTTTTTGACTGATTTATCAATATCGGACATTTACCAAAAATTACAGAAATGTGCGCAAGGAGTATGGACATTAATTGATGAAGTGTCAGATTTTTAACATGCAGACATTTGGAGTGAGACCCTATTTTCCGCTAGCAACCCCCCAGAATACACCACAGGGTCCTACCGCCTCTTAAAACGTGCACAGAAAAATCACAAGAATAATGATATTACTTATATAATTCTGACAAGTCTGTACTATGAATTATCCATCTTTTTTAAAATGATGCTCTGGCCCAGATGGGTGTGGTTTAAGTTCCAAAGCACATGGGGGAAGCTTTTGTCTGTCTCCGCCTCCAGCTCAGGTGGCTCCCAGAGGCACTTCTCCTCCCACTTCTCCCAAGAGGAAGCTATTTTACGACCCCCCCAATATAACATTTGCCTGAGCCCAGGAAAGTGCATTGTTCTGTGTCTCTGCCCAAAGTTCTGTAGGTGCCCCTCCTCTAATCTAATCAGAGAGGTGTCATCTCCTTTTGGTGGGGAAGCAGGATGCAGCTAGGCCTGGGAAGAGTGGCTGAGCAGGTTTCTCCTGTCGGGGGTAGCTGTCAGTTAGAATTCAGCTAAATGTCACTTTAGTTCCCAGTTTAAATCAAACTTACATGCAGCTATTTTTTATATATACATTAAATAATTCCTTCCTTCAAGTCATTTCAGAATATAGTTTTACATTGTATCCACCTCTTAGCAAGTCTTTCCTTGGCCTGGTTTCGGTTCATTTGTTCAATTTTACACAAAAGTCTGGTGGTTTTAAAACGGCGGCTTTCTGATAGTGATGAGCACCGGTACGGCATCCATTTTTGACATTAAGAAAATGAATTCCCCACAGTTCTGGGTTGCTTTTGGCAATCAGCATTGCCATTCCCAATCGTTTCAGGCTACTGTGTGTGTAGCCCAATGGTGGTTTTAGGCAGTGCCCTCCTGTGCTCACAACATAGGCAAAAATGGGTGGCAGCCTATTCTTCATGTTTTCCCTGTGCACTCTCTGGGGAGTTCTGGCCATCATGATGTTTTCAATGCCAGTACTGCACAGTTTTATGGTAGGGCTTGGCTGCATGGGTAAAACATCCCACAAGCCAACTGTCTCTCCCTAAATCCCTCCCTGCTAGAGTCCTTCAATCTTCTAGCTCCAACCCTCTGCATAACAGACATTTATTCAAGCAGAGAGTTGGGGGTAGATCTCTGTCCTCCACAGGCGCTTCCATCTGGAATGGCCTTCCTGCCCCTCTCAGACTTGAGCCACATCTCCTTAAGTTCCACTAGCTTCTCAAAACCCTCCTTTTCTCTTACTCCTTCCCTCTCCACCTACCCTGCTAATGGTCCCCCTCTGGCTCATGCTTGTCTGCCTGGGTATTTCAGATTCTTACAGGGTGTCCCCTCTACCTGTAATTGCCCATCTGGGCTCCATTCCCCGGTGCTATCCAGGCTGAGCTTGGCCCTCCTGAGCCTTTTCAGCCCTGGTCCTCGCACTTAGCATGTCGACCTTCTGCCCCTGCACTCCATGAGCCCCGTCCATCTGGCCTGCTTGGGCACTAGCTCAACCCTCCGGCACCTCCCAACCCCTTTCCCCAGCACTTCTGTTCATTGCACTTGCATGATCCGAATGTCACAAGGCCTAGTAGGACCATTGTGTTGTCATCGCTGCACCCCCCCTTTGTCTTGTTGCACCTTGAAACACATTGTGTATAGGCACATTATAAAGACCCAATGAATAGAAAATGAATACAGGTGGAGCATTGTGATTTTGAGGTTGGTGAGATCTTAAGGTTACAGTTTTTGCACCACCATTTCTCTAGGGATCTGATTGAGCATTTGTTGGAAGCAAGCTCAGGGGTGTTCCAAGGGGCAGATGGTTTGGTCTACGCGTGGCTGGTTTTTAGGGGGGCATGAATGGCCATCAGTTTTATAGCAGAATTGTTGCATAGTTTTTAGAAGATGAGGCATTCTGTGTTGGGTGGGTAATTGACAGTGGGTTGGCAGCGTGGTCACCCAGTCAAGTGTGATATGGTCTGCGCAGGTGATGAGGGGGATGATGTAAAGTCTTTATACCCCATGCACTGCATTTATTGTAAGTGAGTTACAATATAATATTCTTAGGGTCCATGCATCCAGTCAGTATGAATAGCGTACTTTGAGTGTGGTTTTCATTGTGAGTCTTGGGAACATTACAATCTCTGAGAAAGATATTATTAGTTTGCTAAATTGAAAGAAGAGGATCATTCAGAGATGTTGAGGAAAGAGTCACATCTATGAGGTGGTCTGTAGTATAGGTAGTTGGTGATGGATTCCATTGAAGATAACGGGAACCAGCAGGCAAGTGATTCAAACAATGACTCCTGCCCTTCCTTGCTGGTCAGAATGTTAGATGAAGTAGTTGGGGGGGTTTGAGATGTTGAAAGAAGGACAGGGTACCATGTTTTTGTGACAAGGACGTTCAGGTTGTTGTACGTGATAAGGTTAGTGAACCTGGCAGCATGACCGACTGCTCAGCAACCATTGATCAGCAAGAGGGTTCACGCATAGACATGTTCCATGTGTGTTGGACGGGTCAAAGACAATGCTGATGAGGTTGCCAGGGCTTCCGTATTCGCCAGGCCATTCAAACCCCACCGAGGGTGGGGATGGTCTGTAGAGGGAAGAGACACATGTGGATGACTTTATGTAGCAACTACTTTGTAGGTGAAATACAGGATAGCAGGTCTGTCCCTTGGACCTAGCACTCCCGAACATACACAAACAGATGAGGTCCTTGTCTTCGATTGTCCTTTGCTGTGTCATGTTCAATTTGCTTTGCAATCTTTCATCTGAAGGGAGATTTCTTTAGAGACACAGCTACAGACTCATCTGTAATAGCGACCACCACACACAGATAACAAGGGTAAGTGTGCTGTGTATTTTGTTTTTCACAGCCATATTTATACACGAGAACCGCAGAAGGAGTGTACATGTTTAGATAGAATATAGTGTCCCTTGCCACCAGCGCCCATCACAGGATGATCTATTTTAAGGAGATAAGCTGAAGGGCGTGATGTACGAGTCACCCTAAATGCATCACTTTATCTAAAACATAGATGCCTGGCTTAAGCTGAACTGTGCTGCTTCAGGAAACATGTACAAATCACCCTGACGTATGACATTAATATCTAACTGTGCTTAAAGAAGACCCCCTGCTTTTATCAGCTGCTAGCCATCAAAACTCTGAAGTGACATCAGGTCTTTTTTTCAGCCTGTGGTCACAAGCATGTTTTCACTTTTTTCAAAGTTCAAGCACTATTCAGGCTTATGTGAGGGATTTACCAAGGTAGAATGTAAAAGACAAACATTGTAAAATAACAGTCACCTGTTTTAGAGTATGTTTTAGAGTATACTAACCTACACCCTTATGCTTCAGTATCAGTAAGACTTAGGTATTCTTCTTGAGTTACTTTGTAATCAGTTTCTGCCGCACATGTGTCAGGGAATGTGTTGAAAGCTATTGTAGTAATCAATTTCTTACCACTGGTGCACCATGCAGTGAGCAACTTGAAAAGTATGCAGCCTATTATTAATATGAGCATGCCTGCCAAAAGAAACATGAACATCTTTGTTCCCATGCACCAACCATATTCGTGAATGTTGCCAACTTGTCCACAGAGTGATCTGTAGGGGCATAGGTAATGTTCCTAATGTGTGCCCCATGAACATGTAATCTTGCTTGTTATCAGGTACAAATACACAGCAACAATCTTTTATAAAGGTACACACACCTCCTTGTGCTGCTAGTGCCATCCTATTTTGCAGGACCACTGTACGTATTTCCCATTATTCCTTAGGAAGGGCATCTAGCATGTAACTGGTTTCATTGGCCACTAGCTCAGGCACTGCCTGGAGTCTTAAAAGTGCAGTTTCTGTCTGTGTAACAGCATTTGTACAACCTCTCAGTCCCCCAAGGATGCACCCTACTGTTCCCCCTGTAAAGTCCCCCACTGTCAATGGGAGGTATGTGTCTACAATCACCAGTGTATCTTCAATGCTTCTCTTGTGTAGGGATCAGGCATTCCAAATTTGCCCTGGTGGGCAATCTTTGAACACCTATAGCCCAGGAAAAACACAGGTCAGGGTGCATTGGTCTATCCATTGGGAGAGTAGGGCTTTGAACGCTTTGGTACTGCATAGCCAAAACATCCCTTGTGAGAGCAGAATGCTGGTATTGCTGAGGGTAGACAGATTGAAATACACAGTTGTGCTGCATATACCTATCACTAGATATATTAATCACTCCTTTAAGGAAGCCTCTGTCATAGACAATTTTAAAGAGGCTTGGATTACACCCCTCCTGAAAAATGAGACTATGGACCCAACAGACCTGGGAAAATATAGGCCCATTACTAATGTACCCTCTACACTAAATATACTTGACAAAATAGCATGTTGCAAGTACCAAAGGTTTGTAGAACAACAAAATATTCTCGCCCCCGGTCAATCTGGGTTCCATGCCCACCACGGGACCGAGACCGTGCTCTTGGACATAAAATTAAATATTGCAGAAATAATTGACAGAGGTGGTGCGAGATTACTTTTACTATTGGATCTTTCTTTGGCCTTTGATCTAGTCGATCACAATCTTTTGGCAGATACACTGATCAAGATAGGCGGATGTGCACCTATTGCAGACCATTGGTTCAAATCATTCCTCGGACCTAAAACTACTAACGTGTTAAAAGGAAGGGCTCAATCTTCTAGAACTTCTATCATTTGTGGTGTGCCTCAGGGTTCTTGTCTGTCGCTGCTACTTTTTAATATCTGCTCCAAGCCCTTCTGTGAGCTTCTCACCACTCTGGGGGTACAGTTCGCAAACTATGCAGATGATACCTAGATTGTGATCGAATTATCAGGGTCTTATAACAGAGAGAGTACATGACGTTTTTCAGGCAATTCATAAGTGGATGGATGCAAACTCCTTAGCTTTGAATAACTCAAAAACTGAGGTACTCATCCTTGGTACCCAACAAAGCTGAAAAAAGTTGGTCAACAATATACACACTTTCTAATCGCTGGAAATATCATTCAAGTTTCTGAATCGGTAAACATGCTAGGTGTTTTTTGATCCTCATTTATCGTTTAAGAAAAAGGTATCTCTTTTCAAGTCCTCCTGCTCCTATTATGTTCACCTTCTATGACAGATTCGCCCCTATCTCTCAAAGGCAAATAGAGCATTATTTGCTGCTGCTATTGTCAACACGAAACTAGATTACTGTAATAGCTTACTAGTCGGCAATTCTCTAACTAATATAAAGAAGTTGCAGGTGATACAAAATGGAGCAGTGCAAGCTGTCTGCGGACTTGGCCATAGATCTCAGTTGTTTGAGGCTCGGGGGAAGCTGTATTGGCTTCTTATCGACCAGAGTATCCAGTTCAATGGCTTTTTGATGGTGTTTAAATGACTAATAGGCGAAGCCTCTGAATATCTTTTGTCCAGAGTTAAGAACTCTCTGCTCAGGCGTACCTTACAGTCCAATAATCATATCAGACTCCTACAACCTCGAATTCTTCGGAAACAAACTGGTGGAACAAGCTTTAATGCCTGGGAACCACCTCTTTGGACACTCTCCCTCCAGGTCTTAAAGGTTGCATATCGAATGCTCAGTCTAAGAAACACCTTAAGACGTTCCTGTTTGACTAAGGAAAAGGTTAAACTGGATGTACTTCTCCTTCCGCTGGTTAAAATTATTGCTGACCTTTTTTAAGTGCTATTTGTTGGTGTCCAGTCATAATATCGAAAAAATAAAGTCGAATGACAAAAAAGTCGAATCAATAATGTCGAAAAAAAAAAGTCGAATTTGTTTTTTTATTATTTATATATTTTTTTTGGGTTTGGTAAGTAAAAAAAAGGGGTAAAATAAAAAAAAAATAGAAAAAAAGGGGGGTTGGGGGGGAACCCCCCCATTTCGAATAAAAAACGTATTAAAAAAAAATTCGACTTTTTTTTTTTCGAGATTATTTTTTTCGACATTTTGACTTTCGATTTTATTGATTTCGATTTTATGTCTAGGAACCCTCTTTGTTGTCTGTCTTGTGAGCGGCCTGCGGCCTTTGGGCGAGTGGCACAATAGAAGAATTAGATAGATAGATAGATAGATAGATAGATAGATAGATAGATAGATAGATAGATAGATAGATAGATAGATAGATAGATACCACAGTTCTGTTGCCACACCAACCTAGTCAGGGGAACATTGTGGTTAGTGTCTGCATAAGGGATTTGTTTAATAATTGGTGAGGCCAGCCCATTCCTTTACCAGTGTTGGCTTTTTAATAGGCGTTCCACAGGATCAGTTGCATTTGTCCACGTATCCCTAAGACTATTGTTTTCCCACTCCTTTCCTGTCAACAGGGCGGTGCCATCCGCAAGCAATTCAACTGTAAAAATACATTCCATTGTAATTCGCACTGTTCTCATCCACCCTTCTCTTTTTACGACACATAGATGGAAGCGGCATGAGGGATGTACTCTAAGCATTCTTGATAGTTTATTTTGGCCCTTAGAGATAGTCTTGTTTGTGGGCCTTAGTAGTAAATCCAATTGCTATCATAATGCCAAGTTACAAACACCAAGTAGGGGATAGGCGTCTTCTGAATTGTGTGGCAGATGACTACATAAACAACAGTCAGTGACATTCAGTTCAGAGGCAGTTATGCATGCCAATTTCATGTACGAGTTTCCCTATAATGAAGGTGATAATTTAGTGCCACCCAAATGAATAAGGAGGAGGCAGTTACCGCTGTAAACCAAGGAACACCTGTGCTCTCGTATGGAACCTCTTGCACCCCCTTCCCCTACAGATTCACTGGCCAGGTGGTGACACTGATCCTTACCTGTTCTTTACTCAGGTTTACCCGGAAAGCGTACAGGTCACCTACAAGTGCAGTTGTGACAGGGCTTGCAACAGCATAGGAAGGATGTCCTGACCTGTCTGGCTGTATTTATTCCTTCTATGGTAATGCAGGAAAGGTGGACAATAAGTGGTTAGGTGGTATGCCTAGAACTGTGGGTAATGTATCTTTTTTTAAACCCAGTGTTGTCCCCTTGAAGGGCCTGCCCATCCAGCCGGCAGGCTGTGCAATTTGGCACGGCCCAGTCGTGTCGAGCAAGGACCTTGCATATATGGCAACAATGGGATATTTCACCTCAATAGACTTTACAATTGTCTAGCAGTGCCCATTCCCATCCAGTGTATTCAGTTATTGAGTGAAATCTATGTTGCCTGTGTGTATTTCAAGTGTTGACATGTCTTCTGAAGGAGTTTTTGTGTCTACAATTCTCCTGTTTGCCCCCCTCCTGCAAGGGCGATTTTTGGGTACTACTAGAATCGGTACTGTGCTGGTGCGTGCATTAAGGAATTTGTTACTTGCAACATGCGTTTCATCCACTCAGAAAGGGCCTCTGCTGCAAAGCCCTCTGTTGGGGCTGCATGCCTCAACATTCTGGCCTCAACCACAGCGTCTATGGCTTTCTCAGGCAATCGGAAGGCTCCTCCGGCTACACCAAGCTCAGAAGTAAGCCGGCAGGTGATGCCGGACCGCACAGAAGTAGCACACATAACAACGCTTTCTGTCCAGGCCTCTCCAGGCCAGGAGGACACAGAGATGCCTACAGTACGCCCTGCCAAGAACTATATCCATCGACTGCACCATTATCCTATGCTTCCTCATATACCTGGTAAGCCCTTGTGCCCGACCGCTATTGTAAAACTGTACTGCTCTAGAGATATTGCCATCCATCCTCCACTTGCTTTCTCCCACCATGTAGGATATGCACAGCCTACAATATCTGCCCACCCTGCTTCCCCTGTTTGCTCGTACACCCATTTGGGGATGTACCACCGTCCAGCTCGTGCTGACTGTCATAAGTCACAATTGAGACCGGAGCAGCCTACCATTGCATGCCCCTATCATTCCAGTGTGCCCATACTCAGTCATGTGCAGCTACCACTAACATGGCCCTCAGCCAGTTTGCTGCCCAACCCAGCAGACTCATATACATGTCATATCTTGCTCTGGCTCCCCTCCAGGCTGCCCAACCCACCCGCAATGGCCCAAACATTGCATTACAAGCAAACACACTCGTCCTGCCCTCCGTCGCCTTCGGTCGACCAATTAGACCTCCACCACACTCTCTGCACCATCCTGGAAACCCGAACCACCCACAACAGCCCCATTGTTGATCTTGACATCTAGACACATGCCCTTCACCTCCTCTGGTGCCCGGCATACCAGTCGCCATGTTAAAGACCCCATCCGGGATTCCCGAGCGACCCGTAATGGTCAGAGTAATGACCACCATACAAACACCACTACACCGCCTATGATCAGCTCCTGCTGCTGCCCTTGCCACTCTCAAACCACCCTTCACTGCACTGCTACACGTTCCATGCCACACTCTATAGACGCTACCTCATATGCTGAGTACAAATCCTTCACCCTCACTGGCATACACTCAGAAACCCGACCTCAAACCCACCTTGCACATCATACCCGCCGCATCTCCATCTTTAGTTTTGCCACCCAAGTTATCCAGATCACCTCAACCACCATTGACCATGCCCTGCACAGACTTGCTCTGTCTAAAACACCTGCAAGCATACACCCTTCTGCCACCTACACTTAATGCCTCTTGCAACCTCGCCCCAAACCTACCCCCACCCAGACCCTTCTGCAGCTTATCTGAGCCAGTACACACCCTCAACTGCACACTGTCGCCCGCTGGCCTCAAGCCCACCCCCACACTAAAAAACACCCTAATCAATGCTAGGTCCTGACTCTAACACCATTGTCCTCTACACCATCTTGTGGGATACATTGACCCACTCAGCAGAATTCCCACTCATAACCAGGCTGCACTTCAGCAGAACCAGCGAAATGGCTGCCCTGGCTCCTTTGAGCAGCACTGCTTCGCATCAAAACTGCATTTTTGCAGCTACAAAAGGATGGCTGCGCTGTTTTGCTAAACACCATTGTGCAAGTTGGAATAGAGAGCACTGAGAGAAAGGCTGCCAGTGTGTGTTCTTGTGTGTACTAAAGAAGTGAAGTGAAAAGCTGTGCTGCTCTGCTGCAAACCCAAAGTTTCCCAGTGAAAAAGTAAAATATTTTACATTTAAAATGATGCCGCTGTGATGCTCTTTTCATCTGTTCTACAGTACTCTGCTTTTATCAGTGAGGCCCTGCCAAGCCCATCCATATTCATTGTGCCCTAGCAGGAGAGAGCATTATTCCTGAATGGCAGGCTGTGTCAGACCAGATCCAGGAAATCAACAGAAACTTTGCTTTCAGCTGCACAGAAAAACGCTTGACTTTTGGCCTACAAAATGCCAAAAATCACTGCTTCAAAAGAAACCCTAGCTCTAAGGGCATATCTCAATTGCAGCTGACCTGGTCTTAAACATATTGCTGTATAAGTGAAATTGACTAGTGCAAAACAATGTTGGGAAGTCAGAAGAATGAGAAAACCTTTTATTTATTTATTTATTTACATTCATATAGCGCACAAACAGCCCAGGGGCATTGAGGCGTTTTGAAATGGTCAGCCCAGCAGACTTCACCTTGGGTTAAATGCGCTTTTGCAAATAAGGAAAAATGTCTGTATTAAAAGTGTAATGTTGAAAGAAGGCCCTGTCTTGGCCTAGCAATGTAAAAGGGGTACATATATGGAATGTTGTATTTCAATAGGCTTCTGATTCAGAACAAAATAAAATAAAGAATTAAATGCAGTGGCTGCACTGTGGAAGCTCCAGAACAGTTTTTTCTGCTGGCTAAACTGAAGTCTTCCCCCAAAAAGAGCCACCATACATTTCTGAGACACATGCTTGTTAATTGCTTCCTTTGAAAACTTTGAATGGACCAGGAGAAATAAATATCACACGCTCGGCAGACAACTTTCTGGGCTTCAGCTTTAGACAATAGATCTGGGACACCTATGTGTGAAGTGGGGGATGTGACAATAAACATTCAATCAAACTGGGAAAACCCCATCGCCACCCTGGGCTGAACTGCAAGTTGATGGTACCCTGAAGAAAAAAAATGATTGCAGTGGAGGACCAAGGCCAGCCCCATCTGGCTCAAAATACTATTTGATGAATAAACTTTTAAGACTGTTAATTCTGTCACCGGGCAGCACGGTAATGTATGAGTTGTACAATTTAAACATGATTTTCGTGGCTTCTAAACAAGATATTGTTGCCGTCCATAGCATGTATGGGATGCAAACACCAGGATAATATGAATAATGGTAAAAGTACACATGGTGGAACATTAAAAATTAATAGAAATATGCTCTATGATAATATGCACAAACACCTAAAATTGTGGGATTTTTGGTGAAGCGGTCCTCACTAAAATTACGAAAAACCTATTAGAAGGACGAACAAATGGCATACAGACCTGGGAGTGGGAACACCATGCTCTGTATAAAATATGCAATCCACCTATGTGATTTGCGAATGTGCCACAACTGTAGAAATGTGTAATTTATGTTAAGATTTATTTTGGCAAAAAGGAATGTGGGAAGGCTTTGCACCTCATAAAGACACAACCCCATAAACTGAGTCCCCTCCTAGAGACCCCTCCTAGAGGAGGCAACCAACATTGGCTGCCCTATCCGGTTCTTGGGGTAGGTCTAGCTTAGTTCTGCACAGCAATATACCCGGTGATGTCACCCGCTTTATAAAAGGGGTGGGAACTCACAGGGACACGCTTTCTCCTGAATTTCCAGCACTTGCGTATCCTGACATTCCAGATCCACCTTTGCAAGATTCCAGACTTTACTGCAAGGCCAAAGCATAGCTGATCCTATCCCAGCAAGGCCAAAGCATAGCTGATCCTATCCCAGAAAGGCCATTGATCAAGGAATTCCACTAAAATCCCAATAGCAAAGGGGAAAAGCTGTGGTACCCTGGGGAGCATCCTGTGACCAGACCGGCCTATTTGCCCACTACCTGCATGCCTGCTGTATCCTTGCCATGATCCATTTACTAGACTTGCCCAGCTGTTTCCTGTTAGTATAGCCGCCTTCCTGTGACCATAATCTTTTGAGTCCAGAATCCATTTGGCTACCAAAATTCCAAACTCCAGCTCTGATAGTGAGTATTTCCCCATCCCATAGCCACACACAGTCTACCCTATCTTGAACCTTTTTTCTTTGTTCAACTTTCTTCAAAATTCTATCCTTTCCTTGGTAACTTGTTTAAGTAAAGACTGTTAGAATTCTCTGTGCATCTTATCCTTGATCTCCAAGCGTTAGCGCCACTTTTCTATTCAGTTATGTCTTGCACAGATCATAAGTCCTTACCCATATTTGGAATAATCAAATTAATTCCCACATAAAGCTGAACGCTGGGTGAAAAGGTTGACGTTGGAAATCGATCTTGGAATGTACCGTGTCTTTCTTTAACAATATAGTCTAGATAATTTAGTTTAAGTAAAACTTGCCTTTCCTTTTTAAAACCGATTTTCTCTTTTCAACTGCTCTATTTTCCTAAAACCGAACCTCCTTCCACCTGGAAAATCTCATTCAATTCTCCAGCTATAGTCACCCTTTCACTTCTATATTGTCCCTGTGATGTGCATCTATCACCCAGCCTAAAAACCGCATTCCGATTCTGTGATTTTCACCCATTTTTAAAAAAAAATAATTTAAAGCTAAAAAGGGGAAAAAGCAACTTTTCCATGTGTGATTTGACTGCACTGTGTTTTCAATTTCAACCTGCTTTGTGAACTATATGCCTTTAGTGATACCTTACAATATAGTTGCTAGTGATATAACATCCCTGAGACTGTGATAAAACATATGTACATCATTATTTAATTACACCTATAATGGGCCTCATTACGACCCAGGCGCTAATGGGTTAACGGCGCCGTAAAAGGCTGTGGCGCCGTTAACCTATTAGCGCCTAATTACGAGGTCCCTTTGCGGGACCCGACCTTAACGGCTGGTGTAGACCAGCCGTTAAAGTAGGGACCCGCAAAGGGACCTTGGTGCTAATTACGGTGCCGCAATTTGCGGCACCGTACTTAGCGCCTTCCCCATTCCCATTGAGCCCTATGGGGCATAAATGGGAATGGGGAAGGGCCATGGAGGAAGGGGGAATTACCGCCCCGCAAACCTTGTAATGGGGTGGTAATTCCCCCTTTCTCCATGGCGGAGTCGGTAACTTAGCGGCATGGGCCATGGTGCTAATAGCACCATGGTCTTCCACCAGGGTCGTAATGAGGCCCAATGAATTATTGGTTACAATCTGAGTGTCATTTTAGGCCATTGCAAAGAGTTTTTGCCTCTTATTTTGTGAGGGAAGGTCACATTTTGATTCTGTTTGCTGCCTCATATCCCTGACTACCTGCTGCTATCCACTCAGGATTCGAGTAATTGTGGGTTGAGGCTACATTGCTGGGAGAAACCTTAACTTGGGTGCTATCTATCCTAATTGAAAAAGTGCTCCTATTAATTTGTGCTTGCGATATGTTCTTGTAGAAGGTTACCCAAGTGTATTGCAGTGGTTTTCATTGTAATTATCATTCTATTGGTGATTGCTGCCCAATATAAAAATTGTGTGATTTCCTTTTAAATTAAAATAAATAAATATTCTATTCCCACCAACTGGCCTGGTTCATGGTCCATTGTGACCCAGGGTTTTTGTAAAAAGGGGTTAAAACGGGTTGGGTATTGGCTTAATTTGAATTCTTTGAAAATAAAGAAAAAGTATTCTGATTGAGTGCTACATCCTAGGCTAAGGGCAAGAGTCCTGATCCAGTGTGTGGTGCCCGGTTAGAATCCTTCACAATCTACCACCCTTTGGGCCCAGCCTTGTCCTTCGAAGAGAACCTTCTCCACACCCTGGGGAACCACATTAAGCCCATTTCCAAATCGATCCTCCTGGTTGACCTCTACCTAGGTTATAATGACACTGGAGACACAGCAGCTGCCTCACTCTCTTACTCACTCTTGGCTTCCAGTAACACATCAGCAACCCCACACATAACAAAAGTTGTATCCTAGAATGGATTGTAGACCTCAACTGCCAATTACCCATCCATTCTAACAGCCCCTGGCTGTGGTCAGACCACAACATAGTGCAGTTCTCTATTCCTCCCATAGGGCGTGTAACATCTGTCGCTGTCCTACTACCCCCCACTCTTGCCCGCAGCTCTAGAAACCTCACCAAGGAACATCTTGCTCCCTTAATTAGCACACTTCTACCCAAACCCCCCTTTGACTAATGACCCCAACAAATGTGCGGACCTGTATAGCTCAACCCTAGCGACCGTCGTTGACACCATACCTCCGCTCAAACCATCTGCTCATGGAAACACCTAACTCTCTGTTCCAAAAAACAGCTAGCAGAAACTAGTTCGAAGAAAGCACCATCCGTACCTAAGAAGCTACTGTTCCCCTTAGTGGCTAAACATTACAAAAAAGCCATCCTTGCTGCCAAATCTGCCACATATAATGACTGCATTGCTAATGCCAATTCCAACACCTGTGAGATCTTCACCATTGTCAATTAATTGGAAACGCCCAGCACCCCTCCAGTCACCTTAATCAAAGAAGACTTATGGTGCTCTAAAATCCAAAATGCCATGCTCTCCAGAATCGACACCCTCCACACAAAAATGTATGCCAAACTATCCCTTGTCAAACCCTTGCAAGCATCACCTATCACCCTATCCATCCCACCAGCAACCCCAAGACCTCCCAATTGTCTACTTCGCTGGCTTCTCTGAAGACAAAGTCATAACTATCCTAAAAGGCCTTAATCTATCCAATTTAAAGGTGATACCTGTCCTGTTAGCATTATCAAAGCCTGCTCTCACATACTTGCACCACTCATTGTCTCATTCATCAATGCCTCCTTCTTCACTGGCACAGTACCAACCAGCCTCAAGGAAGCCTGTGTACTCCCACTTATCAAAAAACCTTTACTAGACCCCGCTATCCCCCCAACTACTGCCCTTCACAACTGTCCCTTTCTTGCAAACCTTTTTGGATTTAGCAACATATCTGCAAATCCAAAGATATTTAGAAGCCAACCATATCCTGGGTGTGCGCCAGTCAGGGCTCCGCCCAGGCCCGGGGAGTGAATCTGCACTACTCGACCTAAAGATCCAGATTGATGAAAGTAGGGATGAAGGCAATCTCGCGTTGCTGCTTCTCCTTGACCTATCAGCGGCGTTCGACCTAGTGGACCTGAAATCCTAGGTCAGAAACTATCCTCCTTATCTAACATCTCTCCCGAGGCCACAGCCTGGATCACTTCCTTCTCAGGAGACCAATCCATTAGAGTATTTTCTGAGATTGCCAGTTACCCCCAGCACCAATCACTTGCGGAGTTCCTTAAGGTTCCTAGGTTGTGTCTAGGGGGGAGTAATGTGAAGCATCTGCAGTCAAAACATAATAGGTGCCACATTTGTCCCATATCTAGATGCAGGCTTTTGCACACAGGCAGAGCCCAAAAGAGAAAACCAACAAAACCACTAGAAAACAGCTAGGACAGAGGAAAATCATGGGTGTGGGAGCTGCAGCAAGAAATTACAACTCCCTGCACCCTTCAGGAGGGCATGGGCCCTCAGAAACTCTCCTGAGCCCCGTCCACGACAACGCACATGCACCTGCAGGAAATCTTGTTTGTGCTTAAGACTTCGAGCTGAACGGACATGTTTTAAAGACTGTCCTCTCTGTTCCTTTGTCACGTTAAGTTCCATTGCAGTACTACATACTGCCTGATCATAATTTCAGGCTCCGCTTCACTTGAGGTGAGTACTGCAGCGTCACCGCTTTCTGCCTACAACAATATTACTTGGGGCATATTAACCCTGCAGGTTTGGGGACACTAACCAGAACTTGGGATACTTACCGGCAGTGACCGCTAACACGTTACGAAACGATTGCATCAATCACTGTGTGTTCCGTGTATCAGGCGCCCCTAATTGTGTCTTTCTTATAGACTCTCAGTCACGGCGCTCACATTACAGCACACCAGACCATTGCAGCACTCCAGAAGCACATAGAGCGCATCACATCGCCTACGTATCTGCAAAAGTAAACAAAGCTAAGTGCTTTTCTATGTGGCTGAAAATGTCTTTTATGTTATGTTCTTCTGTGGTGCACCAATAAATAAATAGATAGCAGAGAATCCTGCATGCAAAAGTACACTTCAGCATTGGCAACCATTGAGGTAACTCGGCTATATGTGTAGGTTGTTCTACCTGCCTGCACACAACTACAGTGGGGTAATGTGTGTAGGAATCATTTGGGCACATGCTTCCTACACACATTACCTCACATTACACACATGCTTGGGCACACCTCAACAGTGTGAGGTTTGAGTGTAGTGCTGTATGTGAGTGTATGGAAAGCCCACATGAAACAAAGTGTGAGCATTGCCAGTGCTAAAGAGCCAAGGAGTATATTTAACCTAACACACCCTACCCAGCCACAACCTTTCCCTTACTCTCTTTCTGTTTTATCTAATTCCCTCTACCCATCCAAACCATGGACCCTAACCGTCTTTCCCCATGACGTTTGCCCCCAACCTGTGTCATTGTGCATACAGGTGCCAAAACCTCTAAAGGGAGGCAGGATTGCATGGTACCTCTGCGAGAGACCACGACCTGACAGACGCACAAGCCCACGTGTCTCCTCACACCTGAATATCATGAACTCGCCATGTTGGACATCCTGAGAGCCCCGCAGGATTTACCACCTGCCAATATTATGCTACCCTGGCCACACGGGTGCAGGAATTAGCTGTTCATTAAGCTCTGCCACCTGCGGCTAGACCTCCTACCCCAACACCTGTGAATGTGCAATTCACGTCAGAGCCCCCAATACCATTAGCACCACCTGAGCAGCATCAAGGCGACCCTCAAATGTATGTGACCTTTTTTATGACGTGCCAGCTGCATTTCCTAACTAAACCAGCAGCATTCACACAGGACGGAACAAGCTTTGTGATTTCTTTCCTGGGAGGGGATGCTGCTTCTTGGGCAACTCCACTTGTTCAAAAAGACGATGCTATCTTTTAGGACTGGCCGGGCTTCCTGGAGGAATTTAGAAATATATTTAACTCTAAGGCAGCATCAGTAGTAAGAGACTGGGAACTTCTCACATTGCTTTTAAACGCCTGACTACTGGTTCACAGGAATTGATAAGCCTGACATCAATGAAGCCAGTTGCTCATAACTGTTCTGGAAAATCCTGAAGCCACTTGGGCAACAGAGATTGTGTAGTTGCAAGTACTTCTGTGTGTGTTGCTTGTTTATAGGCTTCTACTGCCATGGGGAGATCTACAGCCGATGCGGGATCCTGTGGTAGGTGAAACTATGAGCCTTGTGGCCTACAATAAACGGTTGCACCTGTGACACTGAGGCAGTCCATACCCAGGAGATCCCTAGTGGTGTTTGGGCTTAGCAGAAAGGCCTGCATTGTGTTGGGGGGCACCACAGTTAATGCAGTTGGGGTGGTTGAAGGTAGATGTGTTGTGACACCTTCCACTCCCACTGTCATTATTGATTTCTCAGAATGTGGCAAGGGAACATTGTGGGCTTTAAGGGTACTCCTTGAAGCACTTGTGTCTTCTAGAAGGTTTGTGTGATGCCCATGTATTTTAGCCGGCAACAATGGGTTGGTGTTATCTAATTTACAGATGCGTGCTATGATGCATTGCTCTGGTGCCTCCTCATGTCAGTATCAGAAATCTGAATGTCCTGCATGCTACGGGTTTGCCTGTGGGTTCGAATGACTTGTCTGCTGTTGTGGCTGCCTTTGCACATTATTATTATAACGGGATCCTTGCTGCAGTGGTGGCTAAGCGTATGTCAGATATTTAGTCTTATTGGGGGTAAACTTGGGATTTTGCAGTATTTTCTTACCGTAAAAATATTGGTGGCAATTTAGTGGTACATTTTGTCTTGCATTTAGATTTGGTTTGGCCTCATATTATTTTAGTGACCATACCTTGTTAGCTTATATTGGTGGTAATTTAGTGGTATTTTGTTTTGCGGTATTTAGTGGTAAGCATGGTTTTCTTCCTTATACTATAACCCCATCATAAAACAAACTTTCCTTTCTATTAGAATACCTCCCAGTTGTCTGTAGAGAGCTCAAGACATATGCATTTGTTAGAAACCCATTGATTTAATTTAGAGCACCACCTACAGGTTGTGGCTGGTAACACTGGCGTATATACATCCAGTAATCTATGTCATAAAGTAACACTAGCTTATTTACATCCAGTAATCTATGTCATAAATTATCACTGATTTATTTACATCCAGTAATCTATGCCTTTCCCATCAGCATGCAAGAAAAGGGAATTCATCACACTGCACACAAACCTTTGCTTATATGTTACTTTACTTGCATCCGTAAATTGGTAGATGCACTACTGCACTAATATGAGTCTCCCCCATAGATATCATCTATTGGAGATAATTCACAAATGCATGAATGACACAAACTCATATTTGTTTTCATAGGTACTTATTAAATTGAATTAAAATTACATGTCATCAATTCTTACCATGGTTATTTAAAGCAGCCTCTGGAATACAAAAGAAAGCAAAACAGAACAAGCAGGTCTATTTAAAATGTGGATTAATGTTCCCACATTCTGAAATTGACAAAAATAACATGCAGATTTTCTAATCTTTCTACAATTGTAGCCAAACATATGGCGTTCAAATGATCCTCACTTGGCACAATCTTACCAAGATTAGCATTTCTTTGAAGTTCTCAGCACTACCTTGCTCCACTCGCAAAGGCAGGCCCAGTCAGCGAGAAATGCTTCTGTAAATCTTGTGTGGGGAGCATGGCGAGATAATTCTCCCAGCCAGTGCTCTGACACTTTTTGAACACTGTCAGCCTTCACAGCTCAGCCTGAACTAATTCCTCTACGCAAGTTTTACCATTAGCAAAACTCGGATCCTTCCCACTTTTTACGTGGCATGTCTGCCTATAATTCTCCCCAATCAGGTTATAAAGAATACATACTGTATCAACCCTCATGTTCCAAACAAAAACAATGAGAGCTTCAGAACAGAATTATTGTATCTCTTTGGTTTCCTGCTGCCTCTTTCCCCCTGCTCTCCACAAGCTAACACAGAAGAAAGAAGAAAGAAAAATGCCAGCGTGCATTTAAAAATGAATTACAGCAGTGCCACCAAAACATGTATTTTCACCTCATTTTGTACATGAGACTACATCATAATGTTAGGGAGGTCAGAATTAGTATTTATCAATCTTAATTGAGTTAGTCAGTTAGTCAGTTATATGATTAATATAGTCTCCATGTATAAGGCATCAAAAAATAATAGTTGCACTTCAATATTTGGCCTAGCAGAACTAAGCTTTTCTATTCGTGCATTTCATTCTCTGCAGTCTCAAGTTGGGCTTGGCTGTGTTGTAAAACCTGTACCTTACATGCCACCAACAATATATTTACATGTTATACTGGCAAAAAAATAAATTATATATATATATATATATATATATATATATATATATATATATATATATATATATATATATATATCAAACTACTGCTGGAAACAAAATGCCACTACATTTTGCAATAATTGCAATAAAAATGCCATCACATTTAGTAAAACGCTATATTCTTATACGCACCAGGGCATCTGTTGGCTCTGGCTTTTCCAACAGTATGCATTGTGAGGGACCTCTAGCATATATGGTGTAAACCTATTGGGGCACTCTGGCTTCTTGTGGCCAAATATGCGACAGTAATAGCATTGGGAGCCATGTGGGGGTTTATATGGGAGCCTGCATTCTGGTAACAGTTCTCTGGAGCCTGCTGTCACATGGACAACCATCCTTTCCTATATAATCACTGCTGCTTCTAGCTGTAAGGGGTATAGGTATTTCTGGTGTGAATAGAAATTCTTCAAGTATCCTCCATATTTTATCTACCAACCTAGGTAACCAAGTTAATAAAACAGTCACTCCATACAAAAATACTTCTGGATCTAAAGGGACTCCTTGTAATGCCTCCTGACTTGTAGTGGAGCACACTATTCCTTTTTCAGTAAAAGACATGGGTCCTCATTATGAGTCTGGAGGTAGCTGTGGCGGTAAAACCGACAGGCTGCTGCTGGACTTTTGTATTTTTCTGGCGTATTGCTTGCAGGTAACAGCAGGGGATTCTAACCCCGCCGATCGAGGAAGTCAGGAGTCGGGAAAATTGTACTCCCCTTTCCCATTTGAGTCCCATAGGACTCAGTTGGAAAGGGGAACATGGAGGCAAAGGCACTGGAAATAATGGTGCCGGTGCCTCTGTGAAAGTCTGCAAGCGGCTGTCATTCTGCCCGCCTGGTCAGAACTGGCGGGTGGGATAGCCGCCACTCGCAGAACTCAGAGTGTGCCTGTCCGGCAACAATGGTGCCGGTACATTTACCTCCACCGTTGTTACCGGACCGGCACACTTGTAATGAGGCCCATCATCATGTTAAGTGTTGTCATCAAATCATGCCCTAATATGTTAACTGGTGTCTGCCAAGAATGTCCTAATGACATAAGCAGATCATATTCTCCTATGAATATTGGTAATTCATCTGTAAAAGGAACTAAGCTCATCACCCCACAGAATCCCTGTGCATTCATGGCAGTGCCTGACATTGGGTATTTTCTCTCGCGGACACAGGAACTAGTTTCTCCAGTGTCTACAAGAAATGAAAATGTCTTGTCTCCTATCGTTACCTTGACCCTTGGTTCCTCTTCGGGATCCGGTGTTACTGATAGTACTGAACACATCCGGGCTGCCTATTGTGGATATTAATTAATCCTTGTACCTGTGAAATTATTTCATCCTACCACATTTACACTCCCTATCCTAGCTGTGGGCGTTTTGCCGGGCTCCTGAATTCATATTCCATTGTGATGCCATGGCCTGTTGTGTCTGGGCTTGCTGGTTTTGTATCTGTTGGGTTTGCATAGGTACTTTCTGTTGTGTCCCTTGTGGCAGTTGTATTTGCAATGGTGCTTGCTGTTTTTGCAATGAATGTGTCAGATTATGTGTGTGATCTTGGGCATAATACTCCTTTGGTTCTTCATTGTATTGTGTAACATAACATTTGGAGCTTGCCAGGTTTTGCTGCATGCCTCCTCTACTTCTACATGTTCTAGCTATATGTCCTATCCTTCCACAATTCCAACATTGTTGTGGCTGTCTGCCATTAAATCCTCCTCCTCCCAGAGGATTTTGAAATCCACCACATCCTCCCTACATCCATTCCCTCTCCCTCATGGCCAAGCATTGTTCCCACTCTGATTGATAGGACACACTACATTGCTTTGCTGCTCTAGTTATATATCTGGTGTTGTCATACCTTCACCACTCGCCAATACTGCTCCCTCTAATTTTGACTATTTTTTCAGAACTAATTTCGATTCCCCCTGCTTTCTGCTCTTGGCTTTCTTCCTATTCTTCTCTGCAACAATCGACAATGATTTACTTTAGTCAGCTGTATTTCTGCCCATGGCTCTGCTTTCATCTCTATCCGTTTCTTCATCTTCCATTGCACTGGCTTGGGCAGTTCCTGACTTAAAATGTGGTAAAATAATCCACCGGTGTATCCCATAGTTCTCTCATCTTGAGACGCCATCGCTTTTGAATATCTTGAATAAACCCGACAGGATCTTCATCCTTATCCATTTTTCTAGTCATAATCACACCCATGTCTGGTGTGGCAAGGTATTGCACTCTGAGAGACAGCCATACATCTGCTCTGCAATCATTAAATGGTGCTCCATTGTGTGTCGTGTGTTGTGCAGTCACACCTGCATACGCTGGACATTTCCAAATGTCATCAACCTTCCCCCTCAAATGGCTGCCAGCGGGTCTTTTATGTCACCTATTGCTAATGTCATTCCTGATGTCATTCTGTCTAACCTATTAATCCATTTTCCGGCATCTGAAGTCAAACTAGGTAATTTACATTTTAAATTATATTTATCATCTGTGATCATTTTATATATTGTGGCTATCGTCCCCCTTTCTATAATAACAGGAATTGTGTACATTTTGATCCATAATCATACCCACCTATACTTCTTGTTTTCCAGGTGGGGCCTGTCAAGCCTGTTTGTCTCCATCCTGGCAATGACATTAATCTGGTTACATAAGGTGGGGATATGTCCCCCATACTGCACAATCGTACTTTTGGTCGTTCAGTGTATGCTGTCGGTTCTGGTGTTTATTCTTTACGGTACTCTAAGTTCGACCATTTTACCCCCTTTTCTACACTTGAATACTTTGAAAAACCGCATGCACCATCTCTTCGTGCTTTCTCATATTCTTCACTTTCTGACACCATTATGCCCCAAGTTGTAGGGCTTTCGTCCCTTTCCACATCATCAAGAGCTAGTCTACTTAAACAGATGTTTGCATGTTATTGCGGCATCTGACATACCTCCTGTTCCCCTTGATAGAGATCCTTCAGCATTCTCTTTGATTTTATTCCTGTCTTCATACCTCAATTGCCTATTTAAATCCCCATTACCTTTCCCTTTATTTTCTGCTTCATGCTCGTCAGCTCAAGTTTGTATTCTCAGTATGCGTTGCAGTTCCCTGCGGGGTTGTTGTGCCCTCTCTCTTCTTCCAATGATTCTCATGCTTCAATCAGCACCATGCCTTTATTGAATTGATAATCTATTTAATCATCCCTTTGTCCCATAATCCTGTTCATCTCTTTCTCATTCTCCCCATCTCTCTCAACACTTCTTCCTCTTGTCTTCTTTGCAACTTACGTACTTTCAATCTCTGTGTTTCTCCCTCCTCTCATTTCTTCTCTTCTAGTCTCTCCTTTTCTTTCCTTGCCTTGTACCTTCTTTGTTCTTCCTTTTCGTGTCCACTCTTTTTCCTCCTCTACCTTATATGCTTTCTCTTGTTCTCTTTCTTTCTTTTCCCACTCTTCTTTCTTCCATTTCTCTAACTCCATCAATGCCCTTGTCATCTGTTTTGAGTAATATTTGTCCTCCAATCCATTCATTCTTTACTATCATTACTTCCTTAGTGTTGCACTTCACTTGTCTTTGTCTCTTTGCTTCTTACTCTATCTATATCTGCCTATCCTTTCTGTCATTATGCTGTTTAATTTCATTTTCGCATTGACGTATATTTGTGTTCTTTACTTTTGCTCTCTTCCACATTGTCCTCATTGTCCCCACATAGGGGGGCTCGTATGTCGGATTAACCAACCCTGCTACTGCTTTCAAAGGATAAAATCCCTGCTTCTCAATGTTTACACTCTTGTTTTAAGTAGGGGAAAGAGGATCCAAAGGTGTTACATACTCCCTTTAATGCTGATTAAGCATCCATTCATTCTCAGGTGTTTCTTCTTTCTCACTGTTGATCATTTTCGACAACTCTAAAATGGTCAACCTTTTCTGCAACTTCTTCCCCTTATAGTTAGCATGCAGGTATGTTGTCATGTATCGCAGTACTGTTTTTGACAACAAACCTACTTGAGGCAATGGCATAATTGTTTTATTAGTCATGCCCTTCACCCATTCCGCGTGGTAATGCCTTATTTTGGGTGTATATCTTGGCAGTGTCCTCAATAGATCTAAAAGGGGAGTGTCCCCCATGCTGACAAGTCAGTTTCAACTGTCAATACTTACCAGATATTTCATTCTTTTTTTTACTTTATCAAATATACCACATTAATTGATTTGAGCAAGCACCATCAATCACTTTAAGAATCTCTTCTTTATTTATTTATTATTCTCTTTTGATTTTTATCCTCCTGATTGATGGTAATATCTTGTTTTAAAAATCTGATGATCACCTTAATTGTTTACTGACATTTTATATATCTCCTAATCTAAACACTGACATATTTATAACCCCTTACACTTTTAATTTAACACTTGTAACTCTAATAAATGTATCTCATCTCTCTTGTTACCCCACTTTGGAGTTTGATACACACTCTTCAGGAATCGAGGTGTCTATCTTTTTTATTTCTAATCCTAAAAAAATCCTTTTACTTATATGCATATATTTACAATACAGTCCCTTCCGCTATATTTGCCACTTTCGATGCACTACTTAAATCCGTGGCACAGCTCAAAACCCTCGGCATTGACTGTTCCCAATTGACCAATCTGAGTTTGCCTCCTGTGCACGGGGCACCTGCAGGGACGGACAGGTGTTTTGTCAAATGGGCACCTGTCGACCACTTTTTTCGACACATGTGTCTTGCATGCAGCTCTCCCCAGGAAGTTCTGCAATCTTCCGTCTAATGGTGAAAGACTTTGATAGTCCAAGAGTCTAGATCTGCGCCCAGGACGAATGGACCTTGAACCATCCACACAACTAGCAAAAAGTGCTCTAGCACCTTGAAGTGTCTCATGTGCTAGATGGAATTACCAATAATGATCTCAGACCCAAATAAGCGGACAGACTCAAAGAATATGCCAAAGTACTACTTTATTAATAGCTCAGAATAAAGAAGGGCAATCTGGTGAACAACAAACTGTGGTCCACACACTCACACTTCAACTTTGGCTACACAATGGCTTTGATTGATTGATTGATTGATTGATATTTTATTTGTATCGCGCTCTCACACATGTGCTTCAGAGCGCGACGAGGCAAGGGAGGGGAAAAAGGAAGTAAAAAAAATAACGATCTTACTAGGCCCAGTGACATAGAGAACGTGCAGGTAAATGTGAGAGGGAAAGGGGAAAGTGCATGGGAGGGGGGGAAGTGGAAAGTGCTGAGCAAAGAAATACAGATAAATAAAAAATACATACATAACCAGTACAAAGCAATAAACAGTGGTAGTGCAGCCAGCAAGTGGCAAGTGCTAGGTATAAGGCAACAGACAGAGTGTGTCTGATCAGTTCAGATAAAAGGTGGGGTGTATGGTTGCAGAATACAGACCCCAGTGTAAGGGATTGCCAGGATGCAGTGGGAGTGGGTGGCAGGGTGAGCAGGTACCTCAGCCTGAAATTCAGAGGGTAAGCTAGGTGCACAGTGCCTAGATGGGGAAGATCAGCAGGTGAGAGGATGAGCGAAGGCAGAAGCAAAAATGGAAGGTCATGAGGTGCTTCCAGAACCAGAGATGGTTCTCCTTAAGTTTGAGAGTGGCAGGGAGGCTGTTCCAGAGGGAGGCCCCAGTCAAAGACAGAGATCTACCCCCAGTTGGTTTATTTGAAAAACGACTGACCTTGAGGGCGTTAGTGGTAAAGGATTGAAGAGCTTGGGAGGGAAGGTGTTTACGGAGGGGCAGCTGAAGGTATTTCGGACTAAGGCCCCAGAAAGCCTTGTGAACAATGTAAAGGTATTTGAACGTAATCCTTGGAGCCGCTGAGGACCAATGGGGAAATTTCAGGGCTGGAGAGATGCGATCCCAGGGCTTGAGTCCAAGGGCAAGTCTTACAGTCCTGTTCTGGATAAGTTACAAAGGGCTGAGAGTAGAAACAGGTACATTAAGAAAGAGGCTGTTACAATAATCCAACCTAGAGAGAACCAGGGCTCGAGAGACAGTGAGCTTCTGAGGGAACGAGAGGAAGGGCATAATACCACTGAGGAGGTGAAGTAGTAAGTTAGACTTTTTTGAGACATCAGAGATGTGGGCAGAGAAGGAGAGCATGTAGTCAAAGAAAACCACAAGGTTCTTAGCCTCACAGGTGGGAGTAGTAGGATATACCTCGACATCTGTCATTTATGACGTCATCCTATGGGGCAAAGTGTAAAACCTATTTAAGGTAGGGATTGGTAAAGGGAGCTGATGTACCTATATTACTGTGTTCCTGAACACCCGTGAAGATCTCCTCTCTCCAGCCTTCCTTCTGTCCTCATCCTCCATGATCTTTCCGCTGCTTTTCACATGGCCAATCACACCATCCTGATCAATTGACTCTGTAAGAACCTGGCCATCAACTATCAGGCATGTAAGTGACTTCAATCCAGCACTCCAACTAAGTCAATGCCTAGTCTGGGATGCCCAATGGAAGCCCTTATTTATATATTTTTTTTTATGTCAAAGTTCTTAAATCTGGATGATGAACCCTTATATAACGCCCTCTATTTGAATCCCCCCTGACCTCACTGAGCCAAGAAGTAGGTTTGGTTTGCAAATAAAAGGTTTATTTGAATAATTAAACAATATATATATGTATCACACTTTTATGAACAAAATAATATCTGAATAGCACACTTATGAATATGGACGGTAATCAACAATAGGTAATATTACTAAATTACAATCTATTTAATCACCTATGAGTATGAATATGAAGGATACTGTAGCAGAGAATATTTATGTGATTCAAGGAAATGCAATAATGGGAAAGAATGCAACATAGAAATAGACTTGATAATATGGTCACTTTTTCCCCTGTGACTACTCACTGCCCTCGCTATGTAGTATGTAGAGATGGGATGGAGGGTACACAGGTTTCAAGTATACAATCAAGAATGCAGTTCAATTCCAGTTCCCCCCAGCAAGCTTAGAGAGACAGGTATGATTTTAAAACAGGCAAAAATACTTTTAAATGTGATTGCAATGAAAAGGAAATCTACTAAATTGATTTGAATTCACTAAAAGGGATTCAGGATGGGTGAAAGTTACTTTGGATTAGTTCAGGTCAACACTAGCAATGATGCATGAATGATTACCCGGTTGAAAACGAATCTAAGCAGTTGAAAGCAAGAAGCCGCTATTTTAACATGTGGTGAAATGGAGCTAAATTGCAATTCGCTGCACTTTTTCCGCGTGCGTAAATCGCGATTACGGAAAAAGGTTCAAAAGATACAGACGTTTTTGTGGAGGTAGATTTACAGAAATAAAGTTAAGATTTCAGAAATGACAGAAGGCGCTTTTACAGATTTGGACACAAAATTCTAAATGCAGTTCTGGACAGGTTCAAATGAATGGAAGAGGATTACTTTTTACAGGATGGACACCCAATTCTAAATGCAGTTCTGGACAGGTTCAAATGAATGGAAGAGGATTACTTTAAACTAAGAGATTGGTTCTGTACAGTTCTAGACTAGATACTCACTCCTAGTTTTGGAATGGAATGGAAATGGGCCTCGTCAGCGATCTGTTCAGGTTTGGACTTCACTCGCCACCGGACAGTCTCAGGCACTGGTTCTGCTCACAGCACGGCCCCTGGTCTGGATCTGACGGGTTCTTTATACAGCATTGCTTTCTGGGTGTGGACCTCGGTCCTAGCACAGGGTTCTTGGCTAGAATACAACAGCTCAGCCCAGCTGTTGAATGTGAGAGCCCCTGGGGAGTTTAGGGGTTAGAATCAGGTTGCTAAAGTTCTGAGGCCTGCTGAGAAGGATTCAGCTTGTGAATTAGGCCTTTGCTTAAAAGGTCTGGATTCTGGAGTTTGGTTCTAGAGTTCTGGTCTCTGGATCTATCTGGAGTCTGGATATTGTCTGGATCTGGTCCGGCAGAGTGCTGCACAGGAATCAGTTGAAGTGGAAAAATGAGTGTGTCCCATCTGTCCTGAGCAGTCTCTTTTTATGTGTTTTCAAAATGGGTGTGAAGGCTGATTCTACATGCCCGACCCTCTAAGGATTTGATAGGTCAGAGAATTCCCTGTGACCTGACTGGAGAAAGGATTAGTGTGTAAGAATGAGTCAGAGTGATGCTGTGTTTTATAATCTAGTAAAGAAACTCCCCTTTGCTTTTTCTTAGAAAATCAATTTTTCCCAAAAACTTATTTCCCAGATACACAAGTTGTTGAGAATACATGTACACCTCGCAGATGAATTAAGGCAGGTCTCTGTTCAAGCCCCATGTTCCTACGAGCTTGGGTTCAGAAATGATGATTTATTCACGATTTTGGTGGGTTTGCCAAGATTGATTCTGCACCCAATTTTACACAGACATACACACCCTCTCTGAGCATCTTACTGTAAGTTTTCATGTTTCTAGCATAAACACTGCAGCTATAATATTAATAATTACGGGATGTGGTCTCAGAACATCACACGGGGTCCAGCTTAGTCTTGAACTGTGAGTGAATTTGTCATTTTAAGAATCTCCAAGTTTGACATTTCTGTCAGCTTGATAAACTTTGTAAATTGCAATTTTATAAAACATATATTTGCTCTCAATTGAATTCACATCTCAGTATGGTCCGCCCCCCCAGAACTTGGCTCTGACTCAGAGGTCACATGGCCTGTTTCCTGCTAGAGCTGCTGTTGACAAGTCACACCCAAATCAGCATATTCTATTCAGCTGAAAGAATCCATTGTCTCTTTTTCCTGCCAGCAGAGCCCAGTCCAGAGTGCCACTCCCCAGTTTCTTTTCACACCAACTTGTCAATCTCTTGGCTTGGGGAAGAAGGAAGCTTCTTTTGTTCAGGGGGGAGGTGTGGAATCTGTCTGATCCCAGTGTGGGAACACTTTTTAACTCTGCCACCAATGTTACAATTTGTCTTTCCTTACAATATAACCCACATTTTTAATACATACATAAAACAATTGCTTCCTCCAAGTCATTTCAGAATATAGTTTTACATTGTCTCTACCCCTTAGGCTTATGATAGCCAGTATTTCTTTGGCATAGTTTGGGTTAATCTGTTCAGTTTTTACAAGGAATTGTTTTAAAGCAAAGGCTTTCTGGTAGAGGTGAGCAACGGTACAACACCCATTTTTGACAGCTGTCTTTACATCAATATCTTTCAAAAAGGGGATTTTACTTGATAGCATATGATTCTTGCTGACATTGTATTGATGTGGATTCTTGCGGTAGAGTCATGTGGAACACCCAACAAGAAGGTTGGATCTTTTTGGTGATTTGTGAGCCATGATTTTAGCACATTTTGACAATCAAGAAAATCAATTCCCAAACAGCTCTGGGTTGCTTTTGGCAATCAGTATTGCTATTTCCAAGTGGTTTCAGGCTACTGTGTGGGTAGCCCAATGGTAAGTTTTGGCATTCAAAAATGGCAAAGTTCAGCATCTTTTCCTCCATCAGGGGTGGATCGATCGGTTCTCCTCGCCAGTCCTGATGGGAGTATTGAGCGATAACCCAGCCCCTCGGATCTTTGCTCCCAGTCCCCGGGTCATCCTCCTTGGTCAGTCTCCATGGTTTATCTCTCCTGGGATGACAAAGCAAAGCGGCAGAAACATATTCATAGACATTTCCCCACCACTATTAATGTAGTGGGGGGGCATATACATTTTATAAATCAGGATACATTTGCTTTCTTGTTATTATATTTTATATCCTATATGTGGAATATTTTAGGGTTGGGATTTTATTGATCTGGTACAGCCTCCTCTGGGATTCCAGAGGGCTCCTTCAGTTGCTGTAGAATGTTCCTCGGATGGCAACACTTTAGCTGATTAATATGGACGTACTTATCTTCCCCCTCCACCAAACTGCCTTTGGGGATGTGGATCTTGTAGGTGACTGGTGAGATCTTGTCTACAATTTCAAAAGGTGCCTTCCAAGCAGGCAGACATTTCTGCTGTTTGGCCTGGTTCCTTTGGAAATTGTATAGATAGACCCGGTCTCCTACATTGTATTCTTTCCTAGCAGTCTTCAAGTCATAGTGGGTCTTCATGCTATCAGCTGATCTTTCTAGATTTCACTGAGCATAGGCAAAAGCATGTTGAAGGTGTTTTCTTAAATTTTCAATATACTCATGAGTTGTGGAGGCATTGATCAATGTCTACTCTTGGGTCCGGTAAAGCAGATGCTGGGGAAGCACCATCCTGCGTTCAGTCATCAACTCAAACGGTGACATTTTAGTTGCAGATGAAGGGGTAGATCTGATGGCCATTAGGACAAGAGGTAATCGAATATCCCAAATTGGCCCAGAATCTGCCACAAACATTTTTAAGATGCTCACAATGGTTTTGTTGTAACGTTCTACTGCACCAGAAGAGGCTGGCCGGTAAGCAATGTGTAGCTAGCTTTTAACCCCAAGTATCTCCAACATCTTTGTCATTACTTCGCTGGTGAAATGGCTACCTCTGTCTGACTCAATCCTTTGGGGCAGTCCAAAACGCAAAAAGATGTGGTTGATCATCAGGGCAGCTTCTGTTTCTGCCTTGAAGTTTGGGGCCAGCAGACATTCCACCCATTTAGTAAATAAGCATGTCACCATCAACATGTACTTATTTCCCCTAGAGGAGCGAATCACAGGCCCTATAAAGTCAACTTGTAAATCTGACCATGGCAGTGTCATCCCCCTCTTTTGGAGAGGTGCACGGTGTGTGAGGGATGTTGGCTGAAATTGTGCACACACAAGACACCCTTCAAGTATTGGTCGAGGTCCTGCCCCATGTGTGGCCAGTATGCAACCTCTCTTAAGATTTCAAGTGTTGTATGAAACCCCCTATGACCGGCTGTGGCCGCATCATGGGCGTGACTTAACATCAGGCTTCGGAATGAGGTAGGAACCACCCACTGATCATGGCCAGCTAGGGATTTCCTTACCAACAGATCATCTTGGATTCGGAACATTTTTGGACATTTCATCAACACTCTGCGGTCCTCTTTCCCAATGTAATCGGTATCCATCAGGGGAAAGTTCTCAGGGTCCGCAATGTGTTGGTAAAACTTACCAATTATTGGATCCCCTTTCTGAGCAGTAATCAAATCAGCATCTGGGGTCTCCTTACTCCATTGTGCAGTTAAAAGATCACTGTGAGCATTTGTCTGGGACCTAGTGATAGCAGTGACCTGGATTTCCCCCAACAGGGACTCAATCTCTATTAGATCCACTTGGATGGCCCCGGTTTTGGCCAGCTGATCAGCTAAGTCAATTCCAGTTTTGTCTGGTCCCTCTACTTTGGAATGACCCTTGATCTTTTTCCAGTAGATTGTCATCCCATTCAAGGTGACCAGATCATCAATATTTTGAATTAACTTCCCATGTTTCAAGGGCTTGTTGTTAGCACATACCATGCCTCTGGTTTTCCAATTAACCAGGTGCTCCACGAACCCGTTCCGTACATAATCCGAATCTGTTATTATGACCAGTTTGTGGAGTTGATGTTGGACAGCAGTGAGGACGGCTTGATGGACCGCCATCAACTCTGCCACTTGACTACTTTGGGGACCAATCTTGTACCCAGCGGAGGGTTCAGGGGACTCATTCACACATGCCTTCCCTACGCCGGCCACAAGTTCTTTTTCCCCCTTGTTGTCAACATGCTAGGAGCATCCATCCACATAGACAGTGGGCATTCCCTCACACTTGTCTTCTTCAAAGTCTTTGTGTGGGGAATTAAGCTATGCCTCCATGTTGTCCTCGATTTTTAGACTTTTGTCCTCGAGACAGTTTTCTCTGGCACAATCATGCAAGTCAGCCAGACCTTGTGCGAGGGGACTATTCTTGTTTTGGCCATATCTGACCTCCACAGGAAAGCCTTGCATTGACAAAATCCAGGAAGTAATTCAGGAATTACTCACATTTCCGGCCTGGATTCTGTCACTTTGGAGATATTGCAGAGGCTGGTGTGGAGTATCCACTATGATGTGTTCCCCTGGATAAACGGGTGGTAATTCTTCACTGCCCACACCGTTGCCAGGAGTGCCTTCTCACAATCGTTTAATTTTTCCTCCACAGAGGATAACGTTTTACTCGCTTAGGAGATTACTTTATTGACCTTGTCCTGCTTTTGATATAATACTGCACTCAAGCATGTATTAGAGAACCCTGTCTCCAAGAAAAACTCCTTGTTTCTGACAGGGTAAGCGCTTGTGAGAGGCTTCTTTTGAGCTGCCTTACTGTCTCAGATTGTTCTGGACCCCACTCCCGCTTGACCCCCCCTATCAAAAGATGAATCAGGGGTCTGGTTATCTCTACAGAGCCCTCAATGAACTTTCTGCTGGAATTAGTCAGTCCAAGGAGGCTCCTTAGTTGTCGCAGAGTTGTGGGTTCCTTCAGTTTCTGAAGTGCTTCCACTTCCTTTTCCTGGGGACAGAGACCCTGAGGAGTAATCTCATGCCCCAAGAAATTAACACGGGTTCCACACCACTGTGCTTTCTGAAAAGAAAGTTTTGCTCCGGTATCCCTCAACTGGGTCAGAACATAACGGATCTCTGCTATATGTTCCTCCACAGTTGAGCTTTGATGAGGACCTCATCTACTTAAGCCAGGTTACCCCTCTCACCCAGGTTGGGCATGGCCTTATGTAGGAAAATGTTGAATTCATTGCCGGAGTTGAGGTATACGAATGCAGTCGGGGTCCATGTGTACTGCTGGCCCCCAAAGGTAAAAGCCAGCTTGTATTGGTCCTCCCTGCTGACAGGCACAGTCCAGTATCCCTTTGTCAGGTCTATTGCAGTGAATAATCGTATAAAGAAGGGAAACCCCCTTATATTTATACTTTGTCTGTTAGGGGTATATTGAGACTAAATTATAGAGAACAACAAAGTAAACGTCCTCATTTCTCTAGAGCATCCCACTGATAATCACCCGAGCTATGAAAGATGTATCAAAAATATTTTTATTGAATCACTATATAAAAAATATCTAAAAAGTGAGAACATATTTGTTAAAAAACAAGAACAAAGTGCACATAATAATAGTTAATTTACTAGTATAATTAATAATTGATCACACACCGATGTCACTATGACTTCGGATTTTAACACTTGAAAAATTGTAATGACATATACAAGTGAAATGTTAATCCCTCGCCGGGTTTTAAAAACAATTGAGAAAAACCACATATAGCTAGTACTGTTTGTTACTAGTATTTTGCCTCTATTGCAGTGAATACCTGTGACCCCTGGATCTGGGCCTGCCCTTGGTCAATGTTGGGAAGAGGCCATCGGGAAGTATGGACCCGTTTGTTCAGCTCCCTAAAGTCGGTGCAGAGTCTTAACTGACCGTTTGGCTTCAATATCCCCAGCACCAGATTATTGAAGGTGCTGTGGACTGGACGGATTATCCCCCGGGACTCAAGGTTCTTAATTATTTCAGTAAGGGACTCCATTGATGCGAGAGGCGAGCGGTATTGCTTCACAGACACTGGAGTCATGCCAAGGTCAGTGGGAATTGTTGTTGTGTGGATGTCGGTGCAACCACAGTCATATGAGTCCACCGCAAAGAGATCTTGAAAATCCAAGAAAACTTGTTTCAACTTTTTCTTCTGCTCCAGTGACACACGGGCATCAGCTAGGTTGACTCTTTCTTCAACCATCTGCCTGAAGCAGCCTGGAAAGACTTCTGGTTTTGCTATCTCAGTGGCCTCCTCCAGCTGGGTGGAGAAGTCCCTGATTAGAGTGCTGATTTGGACTGGTGGCTTTAGGTGGGAAAGGCAGCCCTCATGGACCTGGAAAATCACCTCATCCCTCCTGAAGTCACAAGTCACATCTTCCTTACCATAAGGGCAGGAAGTGTACACCAGGAAGTTCCCCCCATGCCGGGTAGAGATCCTGTCTAGTGTTGTATTGTCATCACTGTCACTGTCAAAACAGTCTTTGGGGATTGGTCCTAACAGTTCATTCCCTAAATCAATGGAAAAATGTCAGTCATCAACCGCCATTCGAATAATGGTGCTTGCGGCTAGAGTGATACTCTTTAAGTCACTGTTATCCACCTCTATTGGAATGGTGTCATGTTCTATATTGACTAATGGTGTTGGGTTTACCCCTAACCCTTGCTGTTGGAGTGAAGCATTTAGATGAATATAAGCATCAGGGTTTTTCAATGTTTGTCCTCTTTTAACTTTCACTTCCAGGGAGAATTGTCGGGTCCTTTCTGGGATGGTGACTTCCTCTCCAATCTGAATTTCAACTGCATAAGGCAGCAGTTGAGCTGACCTAAATGCTTTCTCTTGCTCATCAAAGCTACTGGGATTATCCGCTAATCAGGACCAAGCTTTCCAGTTTATTAGGTCCAAAATAATGGCAAAGCGATTGAGAATGTCACTGCCTAAGTAAAAGGCGGCAGTGACGTCTCGCACGACCCAACAATTATGGACTATGCTCTTGTTGCCAATGGAGATTTTGAGCATACACCTGCTTTGCAGGAGATATTTGGAATTGGGTGCTTCCAGATCCATTTCTCATTTGTCTATCAGTTTGAATGTGGGAATGGCTGGATCTTTTGGGAGTTGGCAGAACATGGCTTCGCTGGTGAAGCTCTTACCGTTGTCCACACACACTCAGGCGAGAACAGAGTCCTTCCCATCATTTAACTGAACAGGGGTGAACAACTGCTCTCCAATTTGCTTAATATCAGTCAGGCTCTGAGCTGATTTCACATCTCTCTGGACTATAGGAGTGGGAATGTCTGATTGTGGATTGGTAAAGAATTTCAGAGTGTTTCCTTCCAGTGTGGAATACCACCTTAAACTTGAAGGAAGGTTGATTTTCAGAAATAGATAGGGCCCCCCATCACCAGTCTGTTGTCCTACTGCGATTACTGTCACGTTTGGAATTTGATTGTTCTGGAAGTGAAATTCGACTTGGTCAGATTTTTGATCGTCCATGTGGCATGTGCCGTTTAAACTAACATGGTTGACACTCTGTTTTAACTTTATTGGTCAGCTAGTCTGGGCCCAGAGGACCTTATTTACGCAATCTATTAGGAGTGACAACCTTCTCAGGAGGTCATTCCCTAGTAAACAAGGGGTGCCCTCCGGAGTCACTACTATGACCGGGTGTTTCACCTTGTGTCGCCCAATTTTAATGTCCAAATCCGCAGTCCCCTCAACGGGAATTTCCTTCCCTTCAAAGTTCTGAAGTTGTCCAGGAAGAGAGGTGAGAGGAATTTGGTCATTCTCCCCCTTCCTGAATTTAGTTGATCAAAGGCCTTTCTGGACAGAAGGGTAGCTTGGGACCCAGTGTCCACCAGTGCCAAAATTTTCCCCTTCCTCTGTACTTCTACCGGGGCATACTATCTTCCCTCCTTCTCCACAAGGGGTCTCAGATAATGCACATTTTTGGACAACTAGTGGGCTAATTTTCTGGTTTTGGACATGGAGAGAGAAGAGATATGAGTAGAATTCTGTGGGGAGTCTTGGGAATCTGAAAGAAAAAGTTGGCAACTAGAAATAGGAGAGGTTTTGGGTTTCCCTGGTTCCGGTTCTGGGCCGCCCCCCCCCCCTTTTTGGAGGCAGTCACCAGGGTGGGTTTTAACCAGGGAATTTTCTTGCTGTTGGTTCTGGGATGGGATGATGGGCGGCGCTAGCTCAGTCCCCACAGTCTGGATGTGAATCCCTTGGGAGCCATTTTTCTTTTGGAGGAGTTCCCCATCTCTGAAGGAGATTATTTTCCCAGAATCCTCTGAGGACCCCTCTCCTTCAAATTTTAAGATCTGTACCTCCTCCTCAAAATGGGTCTGTTTGGGTCCTTTGTTTCTCCTACCCCCCCCTCTGCTCCTTGAGTGGCAGACTTTCAGGGGCAGGAGATTTTGTTTCCTGTTCCTGGGTTTCCAGGGGCTGTTTACAAGTGGGGAAGGAAGCTTCCTCCAAGGCTGTACATCCCCTTTCCCCTTGTGCCTCGTCCCTGGGAAACGTTGAGTTATCGAGGTACTGCCCCCGTCATTGTTATGGAGCACCAGGTCCGAGTTTGGGGCATTCTGCACTGGCATGCTCATCTGAGGGTTCTGCTGAGCCCTCAGCATGCGACTCAGATCCTGTTCCATGTTTTGACCTGGCGCTCAAGCTGTGAAACCCACTCAGGCTGATACAGGGTTCTGTTTTCTCCCCTGGGCTGATCCCGGAAAGGGTAGCTATCCCTTCTCTGGTAGTAACCCGGGTTGGGTAGATTTGGGTACTCCTCCACCTTTGGCCTCCCCTCTCCCGGATTAGGTGGTCTGGGCTCAGGGAAGCGGGGAAAGAAGGATGGATGATTTTGGGGTTGGAAGTTCTGTGGGTACCTGGGGAAAAAGTTCTGCCCAGGATTTGGTGAATTTCTGCCCTCCTGGGGAAATTTAGGAGGGAAGTTCCCTGGGTTAGATGCTTGGCTGGATCCCCCCCTTGGGCTGGAGGAGTCCACATATAACCCAGGATGGGTCGGTTCCCTTGTAGCGGGGACTTACATAGTCAGGGGTTAGGGACCCCATTTGTGGGACTACATCCTTGGCTCCCTGTCTGTGACTGGCCTGGGGGCCTTCTGGGCTTGGAATTATTCAGTGCAGCCAGGTTTTTAGGCCCCCCATCTCCAAATACAAAATGGAGGCAACCTTTACCTCTGCCACCTTAGCAGCAGCAGGGGTGCTGGTTGGTTTGGGGCTTTTCTGAGCATCATTTTTATTTTCCATGGGCTTCTGCACCTCATAGATTTGGGTGGCCTGTTCAATGACCCAGTCTAGTGACCTTTTCTCATGAAAATCTCTCACTAGCTGGGTCATGATGTATTTGGGTAAGGCATGGAAAAACGTATTTACAAATTCTTTACTGTCCGTGCGCACCCTTTTGGTAGTCTGTGCAAAGGCACACTTCAACTCCTGCACAAATTATTGTGGGGTCTGATCCTCCCCACATTGCAAATTGTAGGCTGCCTTGCGAGCCTCTTGGGGATTTCGGTGAATAGAACAGTGTTTCAAGATGGCTGCCCTATATGTGGACCTTCTTGAATGATTTTGGTCATCCAGCCCCGCAAGGAAACTGCAGTATTCTGGGGAGAATGTCCATTTTACATACTGAATGCAGCTACTGCTGTCCTTCAAATGGAAAGTCTCCATCATTTGCTCAAAGAGCTCCAAGTGTTCCCAAACAGAATACTTGGAGTTCTTATGGTAAGGAGTGATGATGCTCCTTATTGATTTGATCTGTTTTAAGGGGTCCTTAAGCAAGGCCCTTTTTGCCTTATTGGCCTTCTTGGTTCGGGTAACCCTGGTCCATTCATCCTCTGACTCAGAAGCACTGCTCCCAGAGGTGCCCGTCTGATCTTCCAGGTTTTCCCGGATTCTGCGAGCCTGGGAATGGCTGGCAGACTGTGGGGACCTAGTCTCTTGTGTCCTGGGACGCTCAGAGGAATCTTCAGATTCCTCCTTGCTGCCCGGATTTGATTGGTAGCCCCCCACTAACCTAACTGGGCAGAGGTTTTCAGGATGCCCTTAGAGTGCCTACTCTCCTTTGGTTTCCCACTAAATTGCACTGTACTTGGGTGCCCATACCCGGATGTCCGCCCATCCATTCCTGGGAGGTACTGGCCTATGTGCCCCATACTTCTGACTGGATAGTAATCTGCCATCCCCGTGGGCTCATGTGTGGCAGGGGGTATGGGGGTGGCAGACTCCAGGGACTGGGAGAGATGGAGGCCTCTGGTACCAGGGCTCCTGAGGTTATGCTCAGGTGTTTCCCTTTCCCAGTGAACCTCATCTCTATCAGCCCCTGCTCGCTGTTGCCCTGCCAGAGCCTGTGCTTTCAGTTCCTCATTCAAGGCCTTACTAGACTCTAGCAGTCTCTCCTGCATGGCTACCTGTTGCTGGAGCCAATCAGTGTGCTGGCAGAGAGCCTCATTCTCTCTGTGTGCTTCCTGTTTGGTCCTGGAGTACTGGGCCAGTCTTTACTGCAGGAGGGTTACCTCCTGAGTCCCATCCCTACTGGCCTGCTCCTTTCTTGCCAGAGCATCTTCCACCCTCCTGGTGTGTTGCAACAAGTTGTGATGCTCTTTTTGGAGGTCACCCAGTCCCTGGAGGGCCAGGTGGTTTTCTTCCAGTTTCCCTTTTAAGTGGCAGACTTCCTGGCCTAAGGTGTCCCTTTCCTGAGCAAGAGCCTGCCTCTGTGCCACCAGGTCGTCCCTCTGCCTTTGAAGGGCACCAGCTTTCTGGCGCTCTTCATCAAACTCTGCCTGGGTATCCAGGTCTTTCAAAATCAGTGTATTGCTCTCCTCTTTTTCTTGATCCAATTGGCTTTGCAGGGTGGCTACCTGCTTTTGCATGCCCTGTTGAATTCTATATGTTGCTCCAGCTTTTTCTGGCTCTGCAGTAGGGAGTCCGAACCTTCTTGATACTCTTTCTGCAAGGCCAGAATTCTGGTATCCTGGTCTGCCCTTTCCTGTTGCAGGATACCCAAATCCTCTTTTATTTTAATTATATAATGCCTACTATCATTTTCTGACTCCTGGCTCCTCTTCAGCCTCTGCTCAGAAGAGTCCAGATCAGATTGGGCCTTCTCTAATGCCAACAGTTGCCTACTTGCCAGATCTTGGCCTTCAGCACATCTGTCCTGTATGGTTCCCATATATAAATATTAATATGCCGCTATCCTGACAATCTTGCTGTGCTCATCTTTGGCCTTAGGGGCCATATATAGTTCACTCAGGGCCACATGTAAGGGACCCTGATCTTTCCAGTTATCTAATCCAGTTGCAGTGACCTGTTGTGTAATTGCCTGCAACCACACATTCTGATCCTGCTCAGTCCACTCACTTCTCACAAATAACGTATGTAAAAGTTGTTCTCTCGCTATCTTAATGTCTACCAATGTCGCCATTCCGGAAATTGATTTCCTTCCTGACTTACAGAAGTTTATTATTTTATTTTGCAAAACAGACCGTTTCCTTAGAGCGTTCCCTTTTGAGGGGTGCTTTTACAGCGTTACACAGCGTGGTAGCCCAACAGGATTTATGTATCCTATTAGTTAGCACACTGTATTAAGCTGCACAAGTGGTAGTTCTAAGTCAGAAGTCCTGCTACGAGCCCCCAATCTGTAAGTGACTTCAATCCAGCACTCCAACTATGTCAATGCTTAGTCTTGCACAATGGAAGCCCTTATTTATATATATTTCTTTTTATGTCAAAGTTCTTAAATCTGGATGATGAACCCTTATATAACACCCCTCTCTTTGAATTCCCCCTGACCTCACTGAGCCAAGAAGTGGGTTTGTTTTGCAAATTAAAAGCTTTATTTGAATAATTAAACAACATATATATATCACACTTTTATGAACAAAATAATATCTGAATAGCACACTTATGAATATGGACGGTAATCAACAATAGGTAATATTACTAAATTACAATCTCTTTAATCACTTAGGAGTATGAATATGAAGGATACTGTAGCAGAGAATATTTATATGATTTAAGGAAATGCAATAATGGGAAAGAATGCAACACAGAAATAGACTTGATATGATTTCAATCAACAGATAATATGGTCACTTTTTCCCCTGTGACTACTCACTCCCCCCACTATGCAGTATGAAGAGATGGGAAGGAGGGTACACAGGTTTCAAGAATACAATCAAGAATGCAGTTCAATTCTAGTCCCCCCCCCAGCAAGCTTAGAGAGACAGGTATGATTTAAAAACAGGCACAAATACTTTTAAATGTGATTTCAATGAAAAGGAAATCTACTAAATTGATTTCAATTCACTAAAAGAGATTCAGGATGTGTGAAAGTTACTTTGGATTAGTTCAGGTCAACACTAGCAATGATTCATGAGTGATTACCAGGTTGAAAACGAATCTAAGCAGTTGAAAGCAAGAAGCCGCTATTTTAACATGTGGTGAAATGTGGCTAAATTGCAATTCGTGGCACTTTTTCCGCATGCGTAAATCGCGATTACAGTAAAACTATAAGGAATTGGAATGTTGTTTTAGGTTTGTTGGAAAGCTGAGGATTTTATCTTTAAAAGGACAGCTTCTAGGACATAAGATTCAAAAAGATACGGACGTTTTTGTGGAGGTAGATTTACAGAAATAAAGTCAAGATTTCAGAAATGACAGAAGGGGCTTTTACAGATTTGAAATCACAGGATGGACACAAAATTCTAAATGCAGTTCTGGACAGGTTGAAATGAATGGAAGAGGATTACTTCAAACTAAGAGATTGGTTCTATACAGTTCTAGACTAGATACTCACTCCGAGTTTTGGAATGGAATGGAAATGGGCCTCGTCACCAATCTGGTCAGGTTTCGACTTCACTCGCCACCGGACGTTCTCAGGCACTGGTTCTGCTCACAGTACGGCCCCTGTTCTGGGTCTGACGGGTTCTGGATACAGCGCTGCTTTCTGGGTCAGGACCTCGGTCCTAGCACACGGTTCTTGGCTAGAATAGAACAGCTCAGCCTGGCTGTTGAATGTTATAACCCCTGGGTTGTTTAGGGATTAGAATCAGGTTGCTAAAGTTCTGAGGCCTGCTGAGAAGGATTCAGCTTGTTAATTAGGCCTTTGTTTCAAAGTTCTGGATTCTGGAGTTTGGTTCTAGAGTTCTGGTCTCTGGATCTATCTGGGGCCTGGAGTCTGGATATTGTCTGGATCTGGTCCGGCAGAGTGCTGCGCAGGAAACAGTTGAAGTGGAAAAATGAGTGTGTCCCATCTGTCCTGAGCAGCCTCTTTTTATGTGTTTTTAAAGTTTGTGGGAAGGCTGATTCTACATGCCCAGCCCTCTAAGGATTTGATAGGTCAGAGAATTCCCTGTGACCTGACTGGAGAAAGGATTAGCGTGTCAGAATGAGTCAGAGTGATGCTGTGTTTTACAATCTAGTGAAGAAACTCCCCTTTGCTTTTACTTAGAAAATCAATTTTTGACAAACACATATTTCCCACATACACGAGATGTTGAGAATACATGTACACCTCACAGATCAATTAAGGCAGGTCTCTGTTCAAGCCCCATGTTCCTACGAGCTTGGGTTCAGAAATGATTACTTATTCGCAATTTTGGTGGGTTTGCCAAGATTGGTTCTGCACCCAATTTTACACAGACATACACAACCTCTCTGAGCATCTTACTGTTCGTTTTCATGTTTCTTGCATAAACACTGCAGCTACAATAGTAATAATTACGGGGTTTAGTCTCAGAACATCACACGGGGTCCAGCTTAGTCTTGAACTGTGAGTGAATTTGTCATTTTAAGAATCTCCAAGTTTGACATTTCTGTCAGCTTGGTAAACTTTGTAAATTGCAATTTTATAAAACATATATTTGCTCTCAATTGAATTCACATCTCAGTCTGGTCCGCCCCCCGAGAACTTGGCTCTGACTCAGAGGTCACATGGCATGTTTCCTGCTAGAGCAGCTGTTGACAAGTCACACCCAAATCAGCATATTCTATTCAGCTGAAAGAATCCATTGTCTCTTTTTCCAGCCAGCAGAGCCCAAGTCCAGGGTGCCACTCCCCAGTTCCTTTTCACACCAACTTGTCAATCTCTTGGCTTGGGGCAGAAGGAATCTTCTTTTGTTCAGGGATGAGGAGTGGTATCTGTCTGATCCCAGTCTGGGAACACTTTTTAACTCTTTCATCAATGTTACAATTTGTCTTTTCTTACAATATAACCCACATTTTTAATACATACATTAAACAATTGCTTCCTTCAAGTCACTTCAGAATATAGTTTTACATTGTCTCTACCCCTTAGGCTTCTGATAGCCAGTATTTCTTTGGCATAGTTTGGGTTCATTTGTTCAGTTTTTACAAGGAATTGTTTTAAAACGCCGACTTTCTGGTAGAGGTGAGCAACGGTACTACACCCATTTTTGACAGCTGTCTTTACATCAATATCTTTCAAAAAGGGGATTTTACTTGATAGCATATGATCCTTGCTGACATTGTATTGATGTGGATTGTTGCGGTAGAGTCATGTGGAACACCCAACAAGAAGGTTGGATCTTTTTGGTGATTTTTGAGCCATGATTTTAGCACATTTATTTTCAAATATAGTTTTTATTAGCTTTTTTTAAAGTTATTACAACAAACATGTCATTTCAATCCGATACCATTCCCAGAAAAAACATTCAAACAATAACCCTCCCCCCCTTCCCCACCCTGCCCTAGCCAGTGAACAGGTGCCGATTTCTAGCTTATCTTGCAGGGACGCGTTGTGCATTTTTCGAGTTCGGACTGTCAAATAGATTAGTGCACACATAGTCTAGGGCTCAGCCTAACAGCACTCCATGGGGGGGTGCGTGCCTTGTACAATGGATACCTATTAGGTCCCCCATTTCCTCTGGACTCAAAACCCAAGTAGGCCAACAGTTCATGGGCTCACCCCTCAGGTCGATCGCTCACACTTTTCAAAGAAGGGAAGCCAGAGTTCCTCAATGTTGGATCTGGATTCATCCAGAATGTGGGTGAGAAATTCCAAGTCATATATCGTCCGCATCTTCGCAACCCATTCCCTCTCATCAGGCATGTGCAGATTCCTCCACTTCTGGGCCAAGCAGCACCTGGCCGCTACGAGCATGACCTGCAACATGTGGCCCTCGGTGTCCTCCTGGTCATCACCCTCCTTAATACCGAATAGAAGCAACAAAGGGCAGAGGGGCCTAGAGACACCATCCACCCCCTTGACCCAGGATAGGACCTTTCCCCAATATGACTGCACCCTCGGGCAAGACCACCACATGTGCATGTAATCTTTGCATTTCCAGCAGTGTGGGTCATAGCCCGGGCTCATTCTGGCTATCAACTGTGGAGGGTAGTGCCATCTGTGTAAAACCTTGAGAGCTTGGTGTCTGTACTGGGGGGAGGTCGTTGAACTTTGGGCCCGGATGCACATTTTAGTCCACATTTTATCATCTATTGCCGTGCCCAAATCTTTTTCCCATTGTGTCCATGCTGGCGGTGGATCCCTGGGTATCGAGAGCAAGAGACGTTTGTACAAACGAGATATGACCCCCCTGGAGCCCTGTGTGGAGATGATCGTTTTATCGAAGTCCGTGAGTTCCCTCTTGAGTGTGTCCCCCATGAGGGTTCGGAGAGGACTCCCTTCAGTTGAAGGTAGCGAAAAGGTGAAAGCTTGCCCAGCCCCAGGGCTTCCTCTAGGTCCAGAAGGGGCATGAAGGAGCCACCCACCCACAAGTGGCATGCCCTAGCAAAGCCCGCCTCATACCACCTCTGATACGCGGCCGGCTCCGCCACCTTGGCTATGAATGGTGGCACCCAAATGCAACTTAGTGGGGAAGGCCAGGTTGTAAGCCATCTATAGTAACCCCCCTCCTTCCAGACAGACCACAGGACACCCAAAACCGGGTGGTCCAGAACACGCCTGGGGATGTGCGCTCTGGGGACCCACAACCACTCATCGAGCGTGACCGGGGCAAGTAACCTATTGTCCAGTGCTACCCACTGCTTTTCTGACCCAGGGTTGAAATGGTCGACCAAAATCCTCAGCTGGGAGGCCCTATATTATGTATCGAAATCCAGGAATCCCTCCCCACCGTCTTCCTTGGGTCTCGTTAGGACATCGTAGGAGATCCTATGTTTTTTCCCCCCCAGAGGAACCTGAGTAGGGTGCGTTTCATTGACTGTAGGAACGCGGCGGGGACCTGAGTGGGGAGCATCTGGAAGAGGAATAGGAATTTGGGAAGTACCACCATTTTGATCAGGTTGAGTTGTGCCATCCACGAGAACCCCGAGACCGTCCACCTCTCTACATCTCTTTTGACCTCAGTCCACAAAGGGGTGAAATTGCTCAGGAAGAGGTCCTTTGGCTCAGATGTGATTTGGATTCCCAGGTGCCGGAACCCCTCTCTCTGCAATTGGAAGGGAAGACCCTCCACATACTCTCTCTCGTTGTCTGGTAATCAACCCCCCATAAAAGCCACAGATCTGCCCATGTTGACCTTGTACCCTGAGAGGCTCCCATAACGCTCCAGTGCCCACAACACATGGGGGACCGTCAGTGTCGGTTTAGTAACATAGAAGAGAGCGTTGTGGCGAACAGGCTGATCTTACAGTGGGAGCCGCCCATCTGTACTCCAGTGATAGCCTCATTGTTACGCACCGAGATCACCCAGGGTTCCATGACAAGGGCGTATATCAGGGGGGATAGTGGACAGCCCTGTCTCGTTCCTCGCTCTAGGGGGAAGGCTTCTGATTCCATCCCATTGGCAGCCACCCTGGCCATGGGGGTGGAATATAGTGCCGCCATCCATCCCAACCATCTCTGGCCCATCCCTATTGCCGAGAGGACCTCCCCCATGAAGGTCTAACTCACCTGGTTGAAGGCCTTTTCTGCTTCTAGGGACAGCAGAAGGACCCCCTCGTTCCGGGTTTCCCTTGAGTGCAGCACATGGAGGGTTTTGCACATGTTGTCTGAGGCTTGTCTGTTTAATATGAAGCCCGACTGGTCTGGGTGAACCAGGCGGGGCAGGCATTTCTCCAGGCGTGTGGCCAGGATCCTGGCAAATATTTTAGCATCGAGGTTTAGGAGGGAGATGGGTCTGTATGAGCCTCGTTCTGTGGGGTCTTTTCCTGGCTTGGGGATTAGCGAGATGAGGGCCTGTAGGAATGTGGGGGGGATCGTCTCTTTGCTGCGGATGTGGTTGAACAATTTGGCTAGGGGTTCCGTCAGCATGGGCTGGAATTGTTTATAGAAATCAGCCGTATACCCATCACCCCTGGAGGCCTTCCCTGCTTTAAGTCTCTTGATAGCTGCCTCCATCTCCTCCACCGTTATGTCCCCCTCCAAGCCCTGCAGCTCGGCCTCCATTAAGCGGGTTAGCCGGTGTTCTTCCAGATAGGCCCGGATCTCCTGCGGCGATTCCCCCTCTTGTTTTGTGTACATGTCCCTATAAAAGGTTGCAAAGGAGCCCACTATCTCTGCCTTTTTATTGAGAGCCATGCCAACCCCATCTTTAATAGGTCCAACCCTCCTCTCCAGTCTACAACCCCTAGCTGTACGTGCCAGTAGAGTCCCCACCCTATCCCCCTTTTCGTAGTACCTTTGTCGTGTATATCTCAATTTCTTGACCACCTCCCCAATGAGGACTGTGTGCAGAGCCTGGCGTTTCTCCCGCATTTCCGATAGGAGGGACTCCTTGTCAACCCCCTCTTGGGTAAGCCTACCCCGCAGGCTCTTGAGTTCAGCCCGTATCTTGGCCTCAATGAGGCCTCTCTCCCGCTTACGCCTAGAACCCTCGGCTATAAGGAGACCACGAAAGGTGGCCTTCGCCGCCTCCCACACTGTCGCCATATCCGTCTCCCCATCGTTGTTTATCTCAAAATACACCTCCATTTCACCTCTCAGGAATTCCCTGAAGACCGGATCCCTCAGGAGCGTATAATTACACCTCCACCGGGCCGACCTGGGGGATAGGGGGAGCGACCAGTCCGCCACAAGAAGCTCATGGTCGGACCATGTTATTGCCTCAACCCTTGGGGCTGTAGCCACCCCACTCCTCTCTTTAGAAGTCAAAAGGAAATCAATTCTGGTGTAGCTGTGGTGTGGGGGGAAAAGAATGTGTATCCCCCCGGGCTCCGGGTGTGTTGCTCGCCAGACGTCCTCCCAGTAGTGTTCGCTCAGCAGGGTCTGGAGCGTTAGGTTGTCTTTGGTTATCCCTTTCGGTTCAGTCACCCTTGCCGTCCACCAGTCCAGCCCGTGGTCCAATATGAGATTGAAGTCACCCCCAGTATCATGGCCCCTTCAGCCCATTCATCCATTACCCCCAGAATCTGGGTTAGGAAACCTATCTGGCCTGAGTTGGGAGCGTAGAGGGTGGCTAGGGTTATGCGTTCCCCTTCGTAATTACCCTTGATCCCCAGGAACCTCCCCCCAAAGCCTCTCTTGGTTTCTGTATTAGTAAGGTGGAGTGTTTTGCTCAAGAGAATCCCCACGCCTTCCTTTTTCGAGCTTCTGTGGGAGGCCCAGAAGTTGGCACCGATGTCCTTCCCCCTGATGGGTGATTCCTTCCCCTGTCTGTAATGGGTTTCTTGGAGGAACAGCACCATTAGCTGCTGTTTGCGGAACATATTACTGGTCAGGGACCTCTTGCTTTGTGAATTGAGGCCCTTGACATTGAGTGTGCCTATCTTGCCTTCAACCATTGTCGTCTAGGTAGTCCATCTCTAACTTCACCGTAGTATAATGCTTGCGTATGGCCCGCTGAAAAATGGAAGATTCCTGTTCGGACTGGCTAGTCCCCCGACCCCCCCGTGGACCCCTCTAAACGTTCCCATTTTGGCCTTGATGATGGTCGTTCTCCCCCCTTCCCCCCTGCCCTTTTCCCCCTCCCCCCCCCCCAACTTCAGGCGTTCATCCATGTCACCCGATCTCCTTCGAGGACAATCAACGAACCACCAAGGACTCTACCCCAGACCCGGGTAGTGTAAACGTGTGGATAACCCATTCTCTTTAAGTCAGAATGAACGCGTGTGGACCTTTAAACCAAACCCTGCTCCCACGGTCCCCCGTGTCCCCCGGCGCGGGCCCGACGCAGAGGTCCATCGAACCAAACAACAAACATTAAGAGAAGTTACAGTCACTTCAGGTGATCCTCAGAGGCTGATTTTGGGTGCCTGGTTTTTTAAAACATGCGCACACCCTTGACCTTGGTCTTGCCTCTGGGTTGTCCCAGACTGTCGGGGCCACGTGGTGGGTTCCTGGCCTCACCCCCAGCTCCGCTGGACAGACCTACACGATCTCCCACCAGGTCACCAGTGGTACGCAAGATGTCCTCCTCCGTCACCAGGTGGTGTCTTTCCCCCGACCAATCGAATGCCAGGTAGAAGGGGTGGCCACAGCGATATCTGACCCCCTTACCCTGTAACCATCGGGTAAGGGCTCCACATTTCTTTCTCATTGCAAGGGTGAGGGCCGAGGGGTCCTGGTAGATTGCCACCTTAGAGTCTCCGTATTGTATATCACCGAAGTTCCTCGCCTTCTCCAGGATCCTGGCTTTGTCCCTATAGTAATGCAGTCGGGCCAGCACTGACCTCATGCCTCTACCACCTCTGCCGGCTCGATGCGCCCTGTCAAATTTAATCTCGATGTCGGCCTCCGCCCCCATGACCATTCTTATGATGCTGTGGACCTTGCCTTCCAGTGCCTGCGGGCTCTCCCCTTCGAACTCCACAAGGCCAAAAATGCGCAAGTTGTTCCTCCTTTCCCTGTTCTCCATGTCGTCCACCTTGAACTGTAGTTCCTCCTCCCTTCGATGTATCTCCTGGAACCTGGCCTCCATTTGCGTCTCCAAGATCGCCGTGGAGAGCTGGTTGTTCTCGACTCCCTCCAAGCGGTCTTCCAGGGTGGTGACCTTAGTGGTGAGGTTGGCCAAATTAGCACCCATGTCGGTTCGAATCCCACGTATCTCCTCCAAAATCATCTGGATGTTATTTTGGATGGCCCACAGGTCGGGAGGCGGCACCAATGGGGACCCGGCGGCCATTTTGTCCCCTCCGGCCGCAAACTGATACTTGGAAAGGGCCTGCTTCCAACTCATGGGATGTTGGTTGCGGCAGAGTGTGTGGGGAGGGATGCCGGGAGGGGGGGGCGCCCTCGGAGTGACTGTCTATGGTTGTGCCAGACAAATAACTCAAGGGGTTCAGCGCCAGTGGGAAAGCGGCCAATTCATGAAGTCCTGGCCCGAGGGCCTCTCACCTGGTGTGTGCCTTCTCCAGTGTCTTCTCCAGCGTCCCCAGCTGGATTTAGTGTGGGCGCGCTCCCACGGCGGCCCAGGTTGGGGAGTTCTGGTGTGCGGTTAGGTGGGCCCGTTCAACCCCGTGGGTGGTTGGAGTGTCGGGGCGATTCAGTGCGCGTTCAGTGCCTCAGGTGTCTTCGTTCAATGTCAAGTGCGGCCTCGCGCCGGCTCTGCGCCGCCTCGCCACATTCGGGGACGGGGCACCAGGGGCCCATGGGTGTGGTGGAACCTCCGGGGTCCCCCACCTACGGCTTCTCCTCGCTCCGAGTGGGTACGCCCTCCGCAGGCTTCCCCGCTCCTGTACTCTGCTGCGGCCTTGGCATGCCTTGGCGCTCACCACCTGCGTGTTGTTCAGGACCATGGGGGGAGGGGCCGCGGAGACCTCGGATGGACGAACTCGGTCCGTGGGTGTCGTAGAGACTCCTGGTTTGGACCCCCTGGGTGGGCAGGGGTTCACAAAGCCGTTTTTGAGATGCTTGCGAGAGATGGGCCCCTTCTTCCTGCTAAACTCTGCAAAATTCCCGGGGCTGGGTGCGGAGCTATCGGCTCAGGCGGCCATCTTGCCTGCGCCCCTGGTGGCCTCCCATTTTAGCACATTTTGACAATCAAGAAAATGAATTCCCAAACAGCTCTGGGTTGCTTTTGGCAATCAGTATTGCTATTTCCAAGTGGTTTCAGGCTACTGCGTGGATAGCCCAATGGTGGTTTTTGGCAGTGATCTCCTGTGCTCACTAAAATAGGCAAAAGTGGATGGCAGCCTATTTTTCAGGTTTTTACTGCGCATTTTTGGATGGTTTTGAGCGAGCAGCATGCTTTTCAGTGGCCATTCTGATGTTTCTGCTGCCAGCAATGCACAGTACTGTTGTAGGGCTTGGATGCGTGGGTTAAAACATCCCACAGGCACCGGAGTAGTTGACCTCCTTCATCCTGGACCGGCCCTCCCAGGTACAACTTGGGTCCTTTCCATCCACCACCTCTCTCTCCAAATGTGGTTTTTCCCCAGGTCTCTATCCTTTCACCCTCTACATTCTTCTCTAACTTTCAGTGCTATGCGGATGACACTCAGCTCTCTTCCAGGCTCCCCTCAGCCTCATCTCCTCTCCTCTCTCGCTCATTCCTTACTTTCTTTCCATGATTCAGGATTGGTGCACCTCATACAATCTCAGCTTTAATGCCGGTAAGATGGAGATCCTTCTCATTGCGACCCCTGCTCCTGCTTTCTCACTCTGGCCGCCCTCCCTTGGCCCTCTTCCTTTGCCTTCCTGTGAGACAAAAAAACTTGGTGTCATCTTCAGCTCTACTCTTTCCATCTCTCCTCACATCACAGACCTTGCTAAGAAGGCCCACTACCAGCTGCACCGCCTCAGAGGTATTCTCCTTTTCTCACTTTCCCCCAGAATCTCACTGTCTCCAGAACCCTGGTTCTCTCTAGGCTGGACTATTGCAACAGCCTTCCTCTACTCTCTGCCATCTGCAACTAATCCAGAACAGGACTGTGAGAATTATCCTTAGCCTCAGGCCCAGGGACTGTATCTCTCCAGCCCTGACATCTCTTCATTGGCTCCCAGTGGCTCCCGGTGGCTCACAGTGGCTGAAAATATAAAGTTCAAGACCCCCTGCATCATCCACAAGTCTTTATCGGGCTGGATCCCGCACTACATCCAGCTCTCTCTTCCAAAATACCTTCCTTCTTGAGCCATTCGCTCAGCCACCTGTAACTCTCTGAGGGTCATACGCTTCTCAAGGAAGAGAGTGGGGGGAAGATCTCTCTCCTCTGCAGTTGCATCCCTTTGGACTGGCCTCCCTGCCCCTCTCAAACTTGAGCCGAACCACCTGAAGTTGCAGAAGCAGCTCAAGACCTTCTTTCTCTCCCTCCCCTGTTGACCTACCTTGGCTACCCTCTGAGTCTCACTGGGTACCCTTCTTCTCCTTGGTCAGTGTGCCTTGCACTGCCTCCAGGCCTGCCGCACACTTAGGGGATCTAACTGTAACCTCTATAGTCCCCTGCCTCCTTGCACTTACCCAGAGCTGTGCTGCCCTGGCTGTACTTAGAGCATTGCTGCTCTGATTGCATTTCCCCCCTCCCTCTACCTGGCACTTCCCCCTCTCCCTTCCCACTGCACTTTGCATTGCACACTTGCACGATCTGAATGACACAAGGCCTAGTAAGATGGTTTGCCTTGTCCTCCCTCTATCTTCCCTCCCTTTTCTTGTCGCTCCTAAAGACACTTGTGTATAGGCACGTTATAAATGACATATCATATACTATCATAACTTAAGTATTAGTAATATTACTCGATGCCCCTTATCTGGTAGGCATGCCTTGAACCACCTCTATATACATATAATGTAGATTATAGCAGAATAACAGCAGTGGATTGGCCTGTGCAACACTGTATAGCATGTTGCTACATAGACCCTCAGATTGGTTGGCATTCTCTCACAACCTTGGACTTTTGTCTCGTTAAAAGCACGTAAGCCAAACAAAACTCAGGTGTAGAGAGCAATGAGCAACGTCAGATTACTACCCACTTCCCCAATTAGTCCATCATCTCTCATTGGTCAGGCCCCAAGTCAAGTCATCTTCTTTAGTAGTGACCTTGCAGCTTGTTCTGTGTTCTGGGATTTTTAAGGGAGTGTAGGTACACCATTATTTTAGTCTGGAGCTTAATGACTTCTGAACCACGTGTGAGGAAACCATGTTTTTTTCCATTATGACCATTTATTTACTCCAATTTGATTAAATTAAGTTGGTTATCATTATTCCTCTCAGCCTTTGGAGACTCGCTCACTCTACCTTGCATATGCTTTTCACATTTTTGATTGTCCAATACTTGGCGCTTGCAGATGATTTCTTTTTTGCTTAATCTAAGAGAAATATGTCTTACGTACATGTCTTATCCTCTTGACTCCCTTTGTGCTTTGCAATTATTCCTTCATGTAGCATCCTTGATGCCAGGCCAATAGACTCCTCTTTGTTCCACACACAAAGCTGGATTTCCAGCATCTCCTGACTCTGCAGCCATAATCTTTCTCCCGTTCGATTAAATATTTTCTGATTCAAATTCTGACTATTATTTTATTCTATTTTTTTTCTTCTATACTTTCCTTTTAGTATCTCTCCTGAAGAACCACGGATAATCACCGTGGAGAAACACGTGTTGAGAGCAAGAAAATGTGAATGGAAAAAAGGAAAAAAAGTATATGTATATGGACATTTACAAATACATGAAGGACATTTAAAGTTGCATGAAAATTAATGCAAGTTTAAAAAATTAAATCTAATTTTTTGGAACAGCAATCAAAGAATTACCTATATTATTTTTACCAGAAGGGCAACCCACTATGGTGCTTTTACAATAAGAAAATTAATCTATCTCTAAGGTAACTTAATTGTTTTCAACACAAGTCCAACATCCATCTTTTTCTCATGGCCGCCTTAGCCATGTTATTTTTTTGTCTGCAGCAAGTTTCTATATGTCTCAACTAACTTACGTTCCTGCGTGTATACTTTCACTTCATCTCTCCTCGCTTATTTCTTTGGTGCATATGATTTCTTCATACTTGATTATATCTTTTCTTATTACTCCATTTGCATCTTTATCCTTTAAAGATTTGCATATTGTTTCAGCACGTCTTTGTGTCTTCCTTCGTGTCTCACCCCCAGCTGTATCGAGGGAGGGCAGGTGACCTTCCCTCTCCCCTTCGTCGGATAATGCAGCAAAGTCTACAAGCGAAGCAGAATCACCTTCAGGTAGCTGATCTGCGCTTCGCTCTAATCCCTCTTCACTACCCCGTGCGCACTGTTCAGCACGGCTCATCTAATTGAGAATATTTAACGCTGAATTTGATTTTTCGAACCGGGCCGACACGAGGGCTGCCCCTAAGATGGCTGCCGCCAGCCTTGCTGCCTATGGTTGCTAGGCTACTAGATCAGCTGCTACCAGATCGCTGCTGATTGGTTCAGTTTCAGCACAACATTCAGTGCCCATCGCCAGTTAGGCGTGAGCCGGACCGCCCACACAAGGACCCCCACCTAAGGACACCTTCCTGTCTTGGCCTGTCTCACCCCCAGCTGCATCGAGGGAGGGCAGGAGCCCTTCCCTCTCCCCTTCGACGGAAAATGCAGCAAAGTCTACAAGCGAAGCAGAATCACCATCAGGTAGCTGATCTGCACTTCGCTCTAATCTCTCTTCACTACCCAGTGCTCACTGTTCAGCACGGCTCATCCAATTGAGCATATTTAATGCTGAATTTCATTTTTCGAACCAGGCCTACACAAGGCTTGCCCCTAAAATGGCCGCCGCCAGCCTTGCTGCTTAGGGTTGCTAGGCTACTAGATCAGCTGCTGCCAGATCGCCGCTGATTGATTCAGCTTCAGCACAACATCCGGTGCCCATCGCCGGATAAGCATGAGCCGGACCGCCCACACAAGGACCCCCACCAAAGTACACCTTCCTGTCTTGGTCTGTCATGGCCACCCAGGGCCACAAGGCCACCCACACTGCTCCGATGGCCCCCCATCTAAGGTAAGATGCGGAACGCCTCATACGGCGTGCAAGTGTACTATCGGCACCCATATTAATTGGCTGCCAGAAACATTTTGCCGCTGCAAATGTCTACTTATTCCAGCATAGCAGCATGATATTGTTTAATGTGCCAATTTCTCCGAGCCGCAACATACTTTGCCATCCTTATGAAATGTATCTACCACAAGCGTATATGCAAACTGTCTCTTCTTCATTTGCTGCCTAATTTGGTATTGTTAGAAGAACCACTGTCGCAAGCATTAAGCCACACTATTCTGTGTGAATCACTCAACATTCCAGCATTGACCCAGAACTAGTAGCACCAGTTAACCATTCACTGCTGTCAAAAGCACTATCATACACTGTCTCTACCTATAGGCCATATATGAGATCATGATGTTCAGGCTTTACCAGTGTCTTATAATTGCATAGTACCCTACTGCTATTGATCTGTTATAGACTTTGTCCCTCCATGAAAATCACACGTCCCTCTATGTACATGTACATTATGTACCCTCAAAATGTATTGCATCTGGCTAAACTTTTTGGCCAAGTCCGATCACACTGACTAATGACCGCTTCTAGCTCCATCTGCATTAGCCCATCCACTATAGTGTACGAAAGGAAAGACCCTGTACGCACCCTATTTGAATACACCCTAGCCAATCTGAATTTGCCTATTTGTATGCACCTTTAGCCAATTTGAATCTGCCCATTTATATGCACCCTTAGCCAATTTGAATCTGCCCATTTGTATGCACCATTAGCCTATTTGAATCTGCCCATTTGTATGCACCCTTAGCCAACTTGAATCTGCCCATTGTATGCACCATTAGCTCATTTGAATCTGCCCACTTGTATGCACCATTAGCCAATTTTAATCTGCCCATTAGCATGCACCATTAGCCAACTTGAATCTGCCCATCTGAATGCACCCATAGCCAATTTGAATCTGCCTACTGCATGTACTCCCACCTAACCCACAAGCTAAACACCACAATTGCATACCAACAGCTCCCCACCATGCTTATTTGGCTCACCCTCACCATGTTCCCGTTTTGTATCATGCAAGACAATATACCTTGCAGCGGAAATAATTACATAGCCTTTGACAATGGCCTAGCCAAACTTGCATGTCCAAGACACTTCCCCATCCTGTCACCCACACCATTCCTGCCCACTACACCACCCTTCCCATTCAGCTACTACCAAAGCCATACTACCAGTGAACTCCCTAACCAACCTTATCGCTGACAGAACTTCATATCACCAACCCAGACCTAATCTACCTTGTCCGACTGCTGATACCAGCCCTAATCTCCCCAAACCTATCATTAAGTTTGCCAAAACTAATCACCCTAGCAACTTGCTCACGGTCAACCCTAACCTCACAGACCGAAATAGTAGACTAAGCACCAGACTCTCCCATATGAATAGCAAGCTATCAGCTAAACCTCGTACTAAGATCAATGAAAATAGCATAACCTCCAACAAGTCCAAACCACTCCCTTTAAAAGGAGCTCTACTAAATGTCAGATCTCTTGTCGCCCATCCTACAGAGATCGCTGACACTTTATTGACCAAAAACCTTGACTTCCTCGCCATAACAGAAACTTGGCTACAAGAGGCAGCAGGACCCTACTTAACCCTAGCTATTCCTGACAACTACTCCATCTTCATAGCCGACAGACCCAACGCTCGTGGAGGTGGCATAGCTATCATCTTTAAATCCTCACTAGACATCAGATCAGTCACATCCTCTACACTAAATTCATGTGAACATCTAACAATCAAGCTGCAGACCTCGCCCAAAAGCACAATCTCCATTCACCTAATATATAGGCCCCCAGGTCATCCTGGATCCTTTGAAGAAGACATCACCTCATTAATAGCCGAGAATTCTAAACCATCGGCACAAACCATTATCCTTGGGGACTTTAACCTTGGATACAATGACCCCAATGACCCGCCACCCTCCTTAGCAACCGCACTTGCTGAGCACGACTTTACACAACTATGCTCTCAACCCACCCATCAGAAAGGCAGAATTATCAATTGGGTTGCCGTGCTAAACTGCAATATTACCTGCAAGGTCTCCCCACCTCTCGCATGGACTGATCATCATCTTATCTCACGAGAGATAAATATCAACAACCTTGAATCTAAATAATATACCATCGTACCAGCTTGTCCCACTAGGAATAAGCGTAACATTACTGTTGAAGACTTAATAAACCTGGTACTTCCCACCCTCAACGCGCTTCCAGTCACAGCCGACCTGAACCTACTAGCAATACCTATAACAACTCCATAGCCAAAGCCATTGACACTATCACCCCACTGAAACTGCGTAAAGGCAAACCCAGAGCACATCTGAACTCTTGGTACACCCCAGAACTCAAACTATTGAGGAATAAGAAAGCCAAATTAGAGACACTATGGAAAACAACACCTTCCACTGAAAACAAAACAAATCTCACTACTATCACGCATGAAAAAAGGAACTTGAAAACCCTAATCCCCCTGTATGTGGGATGTTCTGACCCACTGGCTCTGACCTGCAACATCACTGTGCGCTGCTTTCATCAAAAACAACAGAATGGCCACCGAAAAGCCTTATGCACGCTCAAAATCGCTGAGAAGTGCGCATGGAAACCTGAAAAATAGGCCGCTAATCCATTTTGCTTATGTCAGTGGTAAAACAGGAGACCAAACTGCCAAAAGCTATCATTGGGCTGCCCTCAGAGTGAAATAGAACTGCTTGAAAAGGTAGTGCTGCATTGCCAGGAAAATCCAGAAGTGTTTAAAATCAATTTTTCCTTGGCTGTTGAAAGTGCAAAATCATGTCTCTCAAACAGCAGAGAAGATCCAACATCCTTGTGGGGTGTTCACCATCACCTTATTTAAGGAATCCCCATAAGCACAATGTCAGGAGAAACACCTTTCATCATAGAAAAAAATCCACATTCAAAAGGTGATTGCCTTTGAAAAATATGTCAGAAATGGGCGCAGTACCATCGCTCGCCTGCATCCTAGCTCTCATTACTTATACTATCAGTTTAAAACTTGTGTCTTCAAATCAAATTGTAGAAAAGAAGAGACTTGCCATCAATAGCAATATGGGTTGCTACAATTCAATTTCTATGTTTTAAAAAGACTGGAAAGGAGAGATATGTGTGTATATTTGTAGAAAATGTAGATTGTATTTTAGAAAAGCCCATTTTTAAACAGTGTTTTAAAGTGAACTAATGTCAGCCATACTGGACTTCAAAGACATTCCACAGCTGCTCCCAAACAAAGGAATCTTCCTCCTGCTCTCTGCTCAGGAACTGGCATTGAGTTGTTAATGGAAGTGGGAGGAGATTTTGGCCTGTTGCTCTGAGTGGGGACAAAAGGCTCCCTTGACTGAAAGGAAATGCAAATTTGGGCGTCAACAGAAATCAACTACTAAGGAAGAGAGGCTCAGGTTGCTCTTGGCCCAGCCAAACCTTGGAGGCGGAGCTAGACTGATATGTGTATCTGAAACTTCAAGGACATATCTTTTTGGAAAAAGACTCATTGAAAACTGTGAACAATTTGAAAAAATCTGACTTTTATAGGTTGTTTATATAAAAATACTGCTCACAGTTTGAAGCTACTCTTGTAGCAATTGTGATCATGCTAGGAATATGAAAGTTTACAGGATTATGCCCAGATGTCATGCGCATGTATGTGGACAAATGTGTACAGATCTGACACTGGGTAACAAACCAAAAGCGCGAAAAACTGTCAGTTTTGAACCGAAACTCTCAAGAAGATGGGACTCGGACGGATACGTGCTTTATTAAATATGTGATGTGAATATGTATTATTAGCAAATTGGTGATATTGTAGATATGTTTTCTATGAAAAATAGATTTTCTGTGTAGAAACAAAGGGGGGGGGGGTTACCTGGATTGTAAATTGCAGCATCACTATGACACTAGGTTCCCTTCTCAAATCAGGAGAGGGAAAATACTCTGACCAATCGGATTCCTAGAGGGTGGGCTTAGTATAATCAGCCTATCCACCCCTTTGAGAAATAGATAAATAGGACTGTTTAGGACCCACACACACACATTCACCCATCAACGGATTTACTGGCGAAGTGCTCTGCTGGAGAACCCAGATCCAAGACTCCAGAACTCTGACAGCAGAAGGCCCATTCCAAAGCTGAACCCTTCTCAGCTGGCCTATAAAATCCTGCAACCTGATCTTACCCCCAGACTTCCAAGGGGCACATCAAAAATTGAACAGTCTTGCTGTGCAGTTTTCTGCTTCTTGCCAAGAACTCTTGCCAGAACCCAAAGATCCAAACCAGTACCAACCCGTCAGATCCAGTCCAGAGTGCCGTGTAGAGACCAGAGTGCCGTGCTGAGTGCAGAACTGGGTGCCTGAATCCTGTCTGGTGGGATAGCAGAATTCCAGTACAAAGCCTTTGACCACATCCTGACGGGCCTATTCCAAAACCATAGTTGTGAGTATTTAGCCTAGAATTGTCCATAGACAATCTCTTATCCTTAAGTAATCCTATCCAACCCATTCCAACATATCCAGACTGCATTGTAGAATCTCTTTTGTCTGTTCAGAATCTTTCCTTTATCCATATAGTCCTTTGTTCATTGTAGTGATAAATTCATCTTTGCTCTAATATATTACTGAAGAAAGAAAAGTGCCTCGGCGGGCAAAAGTCAGAGCGGAGGCACCCTGTTCTGGTGGCTGTACCGTTGGGTATCTTGGATTTACATAGCCTCCTTAGTGCCAAGAAAATTATTGTTTGTAATATTCAAAAGCACATCTTTCCTTTGAAATCCTTGACTCCTTCTAGAAAAAATCGACCTCTACTAAAACCTTCATAACTTCTGAACCGTACATGCTAGAAACAAAATTTAAATGTCAGATTGAAGCTAACATCCAAGCTGATTGTTTTTCTGTCATCGGGTTTCTCGCGCGCTGAAAAGTTTGCCACAAATCTGCATTTGGCTCAATTTCACCACATTAAAAATAGCTATTTCTTGCATTCAACCTCAGAATTCAGTTTCCAATCTGCTAGTCATACAACCAACATTGCAAGTGTTTACCTGAAGCTATCCAAAGCGGCTCCCACTAGTTTTGAATCCAATTTTGAGAATTAAATCCATTTTTAGCATTTTTTCCATTCATTTAACATCACATTCAAAAGCAATTGACCTGTTTTGAAATCATTCCTGTTTCTCTCTAAGCTTGCTGGGGGAATTGGGATTGAAACTGCATTTGTAGAGTGTTTATTCCTGAAACTTGTTTTCTCTCCTTCCATCTCTATATTGCATATTAGGGGGGATTGAGTAGTATCAGAATCAGGGGGAAAGAGTGATTTCATTGTATTTGATTGAATTTATATCAAGTTTTATTTCTGTACTGCATTAATTTCCTATCATTGCATTTGACTGAACCCACACAACGTTTTATTCTATGCTACATTATTCTTCTCATCCGTACTCCTATTGATTAAAGAGATTGTTGATTGTAATGTCACACATTGGTGGTCATTGTTTAAATATTAATAGCGTGATATCTAGATAGTGTTCAAATTCATAAAAGTGATATATATATATATATCTTGTTCAAATCCATCAAATAAATCCTTTAACTTTGCAAAGCAACCTACGTCTTGGTTCAGTGAGACCGGGGGTGGGGAATTCAAAGAGAGGGGCGTGATATAAGGGTACATCATTCAGAAATAAAATAACTTTAGACATAAAATATATAAATAAGGGTTCCAGCTGGGCATCACAAGCTAGGCATTGACTTAGGTGGAGTGCTGGGTTGAAACCACTTACAGATTGGGGGCTCGTGTCCGGGATTTCTGAATTAGATATACCACTTGTGACAGTTTAATACAGTGCGCTAACTGACGGGGTACATAAATCCTGTCGGGCTACCACGCTGTGCTACACTGTGAAAAGCACTCCTCAATAGGAACACTCTAAGGAATTGGTTTGTTTTGCAAAAATAAAATAAACTTCTGTAAGTCAGGAAGGAAATCAATATTTCCAGAATGGTGACATTGGTAGAGATCAATATGGCTAGATAACACCTATTGCAAGTTATTTGTGAGAGGTGAAAGGACAGAGCAGGATCAGAATGTGTTGTTGCAGGCAATCACAGAACAGATCATTGCAACAGGATTAGATACATGGCAAGATCAGAGTCCATTACATATGGCCCTGAGTGAACTATATATGGCCCTAAGGCAAAGGAGGAGCAAAACAAGATTGCCAAAATAGCGGCATATCTATACTTATATATTGGAGCCATACAGGATAAATATGATGAAGACCAAGATCAGGCAAGTAAGCAACTGCAGGCATTAGGAAACGCCCACACTGATCTGGACTCTACTGAGCAGAGGCTGCAGAGGAGCCAGGAGTTAGAAAATGAAAGTAGGCAGTATATAATCAAAATAATAGAGGACATGGGTGTCCTGCAGCAGGAAAAGGCAAAAAAGGATACCAGAATTCTGGCCTTGCAGAAGGAGTACGAAGAAAGTTTGGACTCTCTACTGCAGAGCCAGAAAAATCTGGAGCAACAGATGCATTTTAACAGGGCATGCACAGAGCAGGTAGCTACCCTGCAAAGCCAACTAGACAGAGAGAAAGAGGAGAGTCATAAATTAATCCTGAAAGACCTGGATACCCAGGCAGAATTTGATGAAGAGCACCAGAAAGCTGGTGTGCTTCAAAGACAGAGGGGTGACCTGGTGGCACAGAGGCAGGCTCTTGCTCAGGAAAGGGACACCTTAGGCCAGGAAGTCTGTCACTTAAAAGAGAAAGTAGAAGAAAATCACCTGGCCCTTCAGGGACTGGTTGACCTCCAAAAAGAGCATGAAAGATTGTTAGAGCACACCAGGAGGGTGGAGGAGACTCTAGCAAGGAAGGACAAGGCCAGTATGGACAGGACTCAGGAGGTAACCCTCCTGCAGCAAAGACTGGCCCAGTACTCAAAAACAACCCAGGAAGAACAGAGAGAAAATGAGGCTCTCTGTGAGAACAATGACAAGCTCCACAGACAGGTAGCTATTGAAGAGCGATTGATTGAAACCAGCAAGGCCTTGATAGAGGAACAGAAAGCTCAGGTTCTTGCATGACAACAGGGAGCAGGGGCTGATAGAGATGAGGTTTGCTGGGAAAGGGGAACACCTGAGCATAACCTCAGGGAACCTAGTATCAGAGGCCTTTACCTCTTCCAATCC